>NW_006769677.1:2392799-2403133 GCF_000442215.2 Lipotes vexillifer
TTTTTTTTTTTTTTTTTTTTGCGGTACGCGGGGCCTCTCACTGTTGTGGCCGCTACCGTTGAGGAGCACAGGCTCCGGACGCGCAGGCTCAGTGGCCATGGCTCACGGGCCCAGCCGCTCCACGGCATGTGGGATCTTCCCGGACCGGGGCAAGAACCCGTGTCCCCTGCATTGGCAGGCAGACTCTCAACCACTGCGTCACCAGGGAAGCCCTAGTAGCTTTTTTTTTGATGTATACTCAGGAGTGGAATTGCTGGGTCATATGGCAGTTCCACTTTTAGTTTTTTTGAGAAACCTCCATATAGTTTTCCACAGTGGCTGCACCAATTTACATTCCCACTGACAGTGTACAAGGGTTCCCTTTTCTCCACATCCTTGCCAACATGTGTTATTTGTGTTCTTTTTGATGATAGCCATTCCGACAGGCGTGAGGTGATATTTCATTGTGATTTTGATTTGCACTTCCCTGATGATTAGCAATGTTGAGCATCTTTTCCTATGCCTGTTGGCCATCTGCATTTCCTCTTTGGAAAAATGTCTGCCCTGGGTCCTGGAGTGTGTGAGATTTTGTGTGTGCCCTTTAAGAGAGGCATCTCCGTTTCCTACAGCCCTCTGGCTCTCCTAAAATCAAGCACTGTTGGTCTTCAAAGCCAAACATTCTGGGGGTTCTTCTTCCTAGTGAAGGATTCCTGGGCTGGGGAGCCCAACGTGGGACTTGGAACCCTTCGCTCCTTGGGGAGAACCTCAGCAATTGTGATTATCCTCCCATCTGTGGGTCACCTGCCTGGGGTATGGGTCATCCACCTGGGGTGTGGGTCTTTATTATGCTGCATCTCCGTCCATCCTACCCAATTTGTTGTGGTTCTTTCTCCATATCTTTAGTTGTAGAAGATCTTTTCTGCTAGTCTTCAGGTCATTCTCATCTATAGTTGCTCTGAAAAAAGTTGTAATCTTGTTGTGCCATGGGAGGACGTGAGTCCTATTTCCTACTCTGCCATCTTCCCTGTAGTGATAATTCATTAACTTTTCTCTTAAAATCAACTTTCCATATTTTGACCATTTTATCATTATTATTCTAGATAAATCTACCCATATCTACTTCCATAACTCAGGCAATGATGGAAAAAAGTGATAACCATTAAAATTTAAACAAAGCAATGCTTGTGAAATAAGAGTTTAAAAAAATCTAACTGAGATACCCAAAAAAGAAATAAGGCTATGTTAAAGAATTACTATCTTTTAATTACTAACATCTTGATATTACCCCAAACATGGGATAAAACAAATAATCATCTTTGTGTGTTTTGGTGTTTAATAGTGCTGTGCTTCCAGCTTTGATCTGATTCAATTATGGCTTCCTTAATAGTATGAAATTGTTCTGAAAGTTTTGAAATCACTTTTAAAATATCAAGTAATTAATACAAGACATTATTATTCAGATTCCATACCTCCAATTAAACTTTCTTGGAAACATATATGACAAATTATATAAAATGTGGCCATGGAAATAGGGATGTTGACTGTCCTAATGGCCAAAATCATTGACCAGATTGGCAAATAGTACCATCAAGATTCTTTAAAAAATCTGTCATTAGATTTCTGAATTTACTGATGCAATTTATTTTGGCTAAGTGAGTGAACAAGTGGCTATATACATGTGCTTGAACCAAATGCAATGCTGAATCTTTTGACAAAAATAGTTCAATCATTTTCTGGAAGCAAAGCACACTATAGCCAATCAAATAGCAAAAGAATTCATTCAATTGCATCTTTGCATTGATGAAAAAATTTGCATTTTATATAAATAAAGAGATTTAGAAGAAAAAATATATATTCAGAGGGGAAAACCAATGCAGTCTGTTAGTGAGAGACATTTTGACTGAAATATTTTTCAGAGGGTTCATTTGAATTAATAACCATAATTTAGTAAAATCTCCATAGATGTGAGAATTACAAATATAGAATTACAAAATTATAAGTAATTTTGGATGTCTGATAAAAACAGGCACTCTTACCTAAGAAATAATTACTATGAATTAAAAACTACAAATGGGCATATGGCTTGATTGATATTTATCTATCAGCCTACTTACAATTTTTTAATATAATATTTTTTAAAATGCATATTTGAAATGTTCAAAAATTTATCTAGTTGGCAAAATGTTAAATTATAAATTATTCTTTTTGTGTAATACTTAGGAAATAAGGTATTTAGTCATCGGAAGATCATCATCGGTATTAAATATATCCCAGCATTAAATATTACCAGTTATTAGATGTACATTTACAAACATATATATTCATTTATTCCCAGGAGCTCAGAGAAAGTAGAAAACATAATAAAGTGACTGGATGGATTTGGAAACTCTCATTTTTCTCATCAGTCTATGCTTAATTATCTTATTCATCCGTAATGCTTCTTCTTTCAAAAATCCTTTGATAAACATTATGTGAAATTCTCAAAGCAACTTCTCCCTGAGTCTTGGAAAAAAGATGACAAAAGGTATCCTACAGATATTATCTCCATGGCAGATCTCCTGTCTGTTATACTCATCAATAGAATCCAAACAATGATCCCAGCCCTTTGCTCTTACATGATCCTAAACTCTACTTTGCAAGCAAAACACTGGCCTGGGATGGCAATAAATTCAGTAAAATTAGGTGATCAGTATTGCAGGGACATTTAGATGGGTATTGAAAGCTGCTGTCTCTAATTTGAATCTTGAACTACTGATGAGAATAAATCAAATCGGTCTAACTCCTTGTACTTCAGTGGAATGCATACATTTAAATAAACAGCAACATTGGAATGACAAGGAAATGTTGTCTATTGATCATCTGATTCAAAATGCCCTTCTCTAGACTGAGAGAGGTCATTCCAATTTAATTACTGCCAGTTCAAATTATATCTTTCTTTTCTCCTAGCAGCTTTACTACTTTAATGTTCAGTCAACTTTGAAGAATAGTCATTACATTTCCTTCTATAACCTGAGTAAATTAAACTAACCATTTAAAAAGAGAAAAGGGGGAAGGAATAGAGCTCTCAAGCCCAGGGATCTAACTGGAGGCTCATACCTTGTAAAAGGAAGGGTAACAGAAAGTATCAATACTCTCCTTTCTCAGGCATATGATGAAGTCTGTTTGACTAGAGATATGTGCCTTCTTTTCTCAAAGTGAAAAGTTATTTTCTTCTTTCTTGCGCTGAAATGTTTAATATTTACCATACTTTTCATTCATTTCCCCTTTTCTTTCATCATATTTTTGCCAAATATGTACAAAATGCCGGGGACTGGTGATACAGGAATGAAAAAAATTTTGATTAAAGACAAATTCCCTGCTCTGATGGAGGTTTAATTCTAGCAGAGGAAACAAAAGATCATAAATATAATAAGTAATTACATTACATAGTATATTAGGAGGTGTTAAGTGCTTATGGAACAAAGCACAACAGGGGTACCTGGCTAGAGTGGGAGTCACAGTTTTACATATGATGGTCAGGGTGTGTCTCACTGAGGTGGTGTTTAAGTAAAGACTTGAAGGAGGGGAGTGAAGGACCCACCCTCCAATATATGGGAAGAAAGCATTCCAGGTACAGGAAACAGCCAGCACAAATACTCTGAGATAGGAGCATCCTTGTGTGTCTGAATTTTTTTTCCATTTGTAAACAGCCTTTTTAGGAAGTCTGCACCATTCAGGCCATTGGTCCAAAATTATTTTTTCTTTTTCTTCTTTTTTTTTTTTTTCTGAAAAATCTACAATAAAAGCAGACCTTTTTCAGGTTCTCAAATCTCTTACAGTTTCTAAGCATCGTGGCTCAGAGTGCTCCAGTTCAGAAATCCTGCTCTCACATTAGAAGTCCAGATTTCCAAGGTAAGCCTCCTCCTTGAGATGATAGTAGAATGTGAGCACTGCCTAATGCTGCATGGGTACTGTCTTAAATTAAAATATGCATAGGAGTAATAACAACATTTAAACTATTTGAATCTTCCAATGTCTTTCTCAGTTCTTTGAAGTATATCACGAAAGAGGTTTTGCGGTTTTTTCATAGTTTTAACATTAATAGTATTCATTGCCATCATTAAATGAGTACTTACTGGTTTTTAGGCAATGTTTTAAGGGTTTTACACACAAACCCAATAAGGTAGGTAAAATTTTCTCCATACTAGAAATTGGAGCCCTTGTGCTCTGTTAGTGGGAATATAAAATGGTATAGCTGCTGTGGAAAATATGGTTCTTCAGAAAATTAAAAATAGAATTACCATATGATCCAGCAATTCCACTTTTGTGTATATATGCAAAAGAATTGAAAGCAGGGTCTCAAAGAGATAGTCGTACATCTATGTTCATAGCAGCATTATTCACAATAGCTAAAACATGGAAGTAATCCAAATGTTCAGTGATGAATAAATGGATAAGCAAAATGTGGTATATACATCTAATGAATATTTTTCACCCATAAACAGGAAGGCAGTTCTGACGTATGCTGCAACATGGATGAACCTTGAGGACATTATGCTAAATGGAATAAGCCAGTAACAAAAAGACAAATACCGTATGATTCCACTTTTATGAGGTACTTATAAGAGTAGTCAAAATCATAGAGACAGAAATTAGAATGGTGGTTGACAGGGGTGAGGGGGAGGGGAGAATGGGGAGTTATTGTTTATAGGTATAGAGTTTCAGTTTTACAAGATGAAAAAGTTATGGGGTTGGATGGTGGTGATGGCTGCACAATAATGTGAATGAATGTATATATAATACCACTCAACTGTACACTTAAAAATGGTTAAGATGGTACACTTTAAGTTATGTATATTTTAACACAGTAAAAACCATTTGCTTACAAAAAAATTTTCTCCATACTATGTCTAACACAATTATTATTTTTATTTTATGCATTTTTAAATATTTATATTTTAATCAATTAATTCAGGTACATTTTACAAAAAATCAATTTCACCAATTTTGGGTATCTGAGTCAATGAGTTTTGACTAATGTATATAGTTACATGACTGCTGTTACAATCTAGATTTAGAAAATTTCCTTCACCACAAGTACCCTCTTGCCTCTTAGCAGTCAGTCCTCTCCCCCAAACCCATGGTCCCTAGAAAATAGTGACTTGCTTTCTCTTGCTATGATTATGACTTTATGAACCCTGATACAGAATCATAAAGTCTTTGGTGTCTGTCTTTCACTTAGCAAAAAGTTTTGAAATTCACTGATGTTTTTGCATGTGTCAGCACATCATGCCTTTTTATTGCTGAATGGTATTCCATTTTAACAATATATTGCATTCTGTTTAACAAGTTGATGGACATTTGTATTATTTCCAGTTTTCGGCCATTATTTTTGAAAGTGCCATAAATATTTGTACACAAGTCTTTATGTAATCATATGTCTTGTTTTCTCCTGGTAAATACTTAGGAGTGGAATGCTGGACCATCTAGTAATTTCACCTCTAGCTTTACGAGAAATTCTTAGGCTCTTTTCTACATTTCTTCTTTTCTGAAAGTATGAGATTTCAAGTCACCCTAGTTATTTACTTGATAATGTCGGATTTTTGTTAATTTTAGACACTCTAATAAGAGTATAGTGGTATCTCATTCGTGTTTTTAATTTGTGTTTTCCTAATGACTAATGCCATTGAGCATCTTTTAATAAGTTTATTTAACATCCATATCTCTTTCTTGATGAACTATCTCTTCAAATTTTTCCCCATTTTTTAATCAAGTCATTAATCCTAGTATTGAATTGTGTTTGTTTTTTTCATATGTTTGGAATAAAATATGTGTTTTATAAATATTTTCTCCCAGTTTTTGGCTTGGATTTTTATTTTGTTAACAGTGTCTTTTAAAGTGGAAAAGTTTTTAATTTTGAAGAAGCCCAGTTTATCAATATTTTTATATGTTTGTCATTTTTACATCATATCAATCTCCAATTTTTATTGCTAGCAATTAATAAAATTGATGCTTTTATATTGGCCTTATATCATGTGACCTTGCTAAACACACTTATTTCTTTCAGTAGCTTTTCCATAGATTTGTTTTTTTTTTTAAACAGGAGTTTTGTGAATGAAGAAAGTTTTATTTGACCTCTATTTCTTTTCTTGTCCTTTTACTCTGACTAGGATCTGCAGTACATTATGAAATATTAAGTGGTAAAAATAAATATTCTTGCCCTGCTCACAAGCTTTGGCAGGGAGACTTCAGATGTCAATATTAAATACAATGCTAAAGGGTTTCTGTAGGTGCATTTTATCATTTTATTCTATTCTGAAATTGTTGAGAGTGTATATCAAGGAAGGCTATTAAATTTGTTGAATTTTTTGTGAATATTTTGTGAAAATCATAACAGTTTTCTTTTCTCATCTCTTAACATAATGAATTACACTGATTGATCTTGAATGCCAAACCATACTTGCTTTCTTGGGATAAAGCCCTCTTGTTCGTAATATATTATACTTTTTATATATTGCTATATTCCATTTGGAAATATTTTGCTAGATATTTGCATCTATATCCATGGGTGATACTGATCTGGAAATTTCTCTAATGTCTTTTTCTGGTTTTGCTATCTGGGTAATTCTAGCTTCCTGAAATGACTTTGAAAGTATTCCCTGCTCTTATATTTTATGGAAGATTTTCTACAGAATTGCAATACTTTCTTCCTTAAATGTTTGGGGAAATTCATCTGTTGAAGCCATTTGAGCCTAAACCTTCTTTGTGGGAAGGTTCTGATCTAGGAATTCTACGTGTTTAGTAAATGTAGGACTATTCAGGTTGTATGCACATATGTATGTATGTATTATTGAATGAGCTTTAGTAGTTTGTGTATTGCCTTAAATTTGTCCATTTTATCCTGATATTGACAATTCCTGATATAAGTAATTTATGTCCTTTTTGTTTGTATTTTCTTGGTGAGGTGAGCAAGAGATTCATTAATTTTACTGAATTATACAGAAAAACCTATTTTGTTGACTTTATTATTTTCTTTTCTATGTCATTAATTCCTACACTTATCTTTGTTATATCATATTTTCTTTGGGCTTTATTTTCTTTTTTTTTTACTAGTTTTCTAACATGAAATTTTGGTCATTGATTTAAAACCTTTATTTTTTTATAATATAAGCATTTAATAGTGTTATGGACTGAAATGTGTCCCCTTAAAATTCATATATTGAAGCCCTAACCTCACAATGTGACTGCATTTGGTCTTAGGGCCTTTAAGAAGTTAATTAAGATAAAATGAATTGACTAAGGTAAGCCTTAATCCAGTATGACTGGGTAGGTCCTCCATAGTGATACTGAGTAGGAGTAAAGGTCTTTGCCTTGCTTCCTTTCTTAAAAGGAATGCTTTCTGTCCTTCATCATTAAGTATTTTGTAAGCTGTAGACCTTTTACAGATGCTATTTATCGGATTAAGGAAGTGTCTTTCTATTCCAAGTTTCCTGAAACTTTGTGTCATAAACTGATGCTGAATTCTGTCAATTGTTTTTCTTTTTTAGTGTGTTGATTATGCTGATCAATTTGCTGAATCACCTTTGCATTTCTGGGATATACCCCACTTGATGATATATATAACTTAAAGAATTTTTGCATTTATGATTATGAGTAATATTAGTCTGTGTTTTCTTTTCTTGTAGTATCTATTCTGATTTCAGAATCAGGTAGTCTTTCTTCCTTAAAATTAGTTTAGATATGTTCACTCCCCTTCTATATTCCAGAAGAGATTGTGGAGAACTGATATCATTTCTTCCTTAAGTGTTTAGTGGAATTCCCCAGAGAAGCCACATGGATCTGAGTTTTGTTACAATGACTTAAACTATGAGTTCAATTTCCTAAATAGGAATAAACTATTCAGATTATCTGTTTTTCTTGAGTGAGGTTTTGGAAGTTGGTATCTTTCAAAGAATTTGATCATTTTACAAAGTTGTCAGATCTGTGGGCAGAGAGTTATTTGTAGTATTTCCTTATTTTCTTGTAATGTCTCCAATGGCTATAGTTTTGTCACCTCTTTCATTCCTAATGTTTGTAATTTTTGTCTTCTCCTTTTTTCATGATCAATAGGCTAGAAGTTCATTAATTCTGTCAATCTTTTTAAGGAATCAACTTTCAGTTTCATTTTTGTCTATTGTTTTCTGTTTTAAATTTTAGTAATTTGTGATTTTCAATTTTATTTCCTTTCTTCTTCTTGTGTTTGGTGTAAATTCCCCTTTTGCCACTCCCAAGTATTCTACACTCTCAAGATAGTCCATACTCAACCTTTAAGAATTTGTTTAAAATTTGTATTTGAGTTCTTCTTACCCATTTATACAGTGCCTAGTGCCTTTCCCTCCTGTGCTCTGCACCCTTTGAGTGACTACTTGTGTCCTGTCTCCTCAAAGGGGCCTGTCTCCCCTTATATTGCATCCTACTTGGTGGTTTCCAAGCACCTTCAGTTATCTAATGGGCTCAAGAAAATTATGATTTGTTAATTTTTCTGCCTTATTGTTATTATTATTATTACAGTTATTATGAGAATGATGCTCATTCCAGTTTTCTACATATTAGGTAGAAGCACAACCTTACTTGCCCCCTTCTTGTTACAGTTTGCCAAATATGTCATTGTACATCATTTTTTCATATTTTCTTACTTGTTTTCCATTAAGTGTATCTCTTACAGAGAGCATAAATCGGATTTTGTTTTCTGTGTGTCAAGAGCCTATGTTTTCTAGTCATGGAACATAAACTTTGTGTTTTTCCTACTTCATTACAATGTTCTTGTCTAGAATAATTTATTTCCTTTTAAAAAATATTTTTTCCTTTTTAGATACATTAACATTTTCAAAATTGCATTTTTTATTTCTATAGCAATCAATTTAAAATATTTTAACTACCATCATTTAAACTATTTTTTTTTTTTTTTTTTTGCAGTACGCGGGCCTCACTGTTGTGGCCTCTCCCGTTGCGGAGCACAGGTTCCAGACGCGCAGGCTCAGCGGCCATGGCTCACGGACGCAGCCGCTCCGTGGCATGTGCGATCTTTCCGGACCGGGGCACGAACCCGTGTCCCCTTTACCAGCAGGCGGACTCTCAACCACTGCGCCACCAGGGAAGCCCCTTAAACTATTTTTATTAAAAGTTTAAGCTAATTTATATTGAAGCTTTCAGTCTGGTATCTTTCAGAAGTTGAAGCTTTCAGACTTGTATCTTTCAGAAATTACTCAGTTTTTTTGTAACCTGGTGACTATTAATTTAATTAAAATAACATGCATTTATAATATCTTGTGTTTATTGATTTGAGTTTTTAAATATAGACAGCAGAACCTACTGTAGCTCTTTAATCACACTGGGATTTTTTAGGTGTTTGAACAAAGAGTTATTTAGAGGAATGCAGAAACTGACACTAGAATAAGCTTCCAGAAATGATACCACAGAATTGAGCTGCCAGTGAAGCTGGTGTATCACCATGCTCAGAAAGTTGTGGAATCCAGTGCTGGGTACAGAATTGTATCATCTTAGGTTAGTTTTACCAGCAAAATAGAAGCCTCAATTCTTTCTCTGTCCCTGTGTAATTCTGCCCTAAACTAACATCTTGTGGAAATGAAGTGACTGACAAACCTAAATCATGACCAGAACTCTGGCTTTACGGAGTCTTAGAAATTTAGTTTTTGCTTTAACTTTTCTTGCTTTTGCTAACAATAAAACCTTGCTAAAAGACAACTGAAACAAGTATTAGGTAAACCAGTTTTATGGATCTGACCCAAAAATATAATTAAGAAATTTGTCTTCTTAGTAACAAAACCAAAATTTTAGCAGAGTAAAATGCACGTGAATAAATGACGTCATTTTCTAGCCTCTCTTAATGGTAGGTGTGGCAAATTGGCTGAGTTCTAGCCAATGGAATGTATGAGAAAATGTTATACATACATTCAGGATGCCTGGTTACAAGGAATCGACCCATAGAGAAGGGCCACCTGGTCTTTGTCTGTGTTTCCTCTTTGTATTGGTCCACAAAGCAAATGGATGCCTGAGGCTCCAGTGGCCATGAGGTGATATTGCACACATCTAGGATGACAGAGCAGAAAGAACTAAACATGGTCTTCATTGAAACCACAGTCTTCATGCCAAGCCCTTGACTTCTTACTTCTGGACTTCTTTATTTTAAAGAGAAATAGGGCTTCCCTGGTGGCCCGGCGGTTGAGAGTCCACCTGCCGATGCAGGGGACCCGGTCCGGGAGGATCCCACGTGCCGCTGAGCGGCTGGGCCCGTGAGCCATGGCCGCTGAGCCTGCGCATCCGGAGCCTGTGCTCCGCAACGGGAGAGGCCACAACAGTGAGAGGCCCGCGTACCA
>NW_006769677.1:2404244-2505974 GCF_000442215.2 Lipotes vexillifer
GGGGTGCGGGTTCGATCCCTGGTCAGGGAACTAAGATCCCGCATGCGACGTGGAACGGCCAAAAAATTAAAAAAAAAAAAAAAAAAAGAAGAGTGAACACCAAATGAGAGTATTAAATTCTCAAGAAAGGGTGAACTAAAACAAAATTAACTAATGCTGGAGGGTTGGCCAGGACAGGAATAAATGTTCTCAGGGAATTCACAATCAACTGCCCTACCTACCCACAGTCTAGGGCGGGGGTGTCACATTTTTACTATCTGGATCTATTAGGAGCCTCCAACATCTAAAAAATTAACATAAAAAGCATAAAAAATTGGTCCAGACTAGTGACACTCCTCAGTCTTCTGGAATAATTAAATGTATAACCTTTTAAAAGTGACATGTCCTTAAACCAATCTGCACAAAACATCAAACAAGACTTCACAATCTGAAAGTACTAAGTGAATGAGGAACTAATCAACCCTGAGGGAGAGTAGGCAAGACAAGGAGAGCAAGGTTTTGTCCTGTATTAATTTCCAAGGGCCGCCCTAATAAATTATCATAAAGTTGATGGCTTAAAACAATAGAAACTGATTCTCACAAGGCCAGACATATGAAGTCTAAGGGCTAGCAGGGCTGAACTCCCTTCAGAGGCTCTAAAGAAGATTCTGTTCCTTGCCTTTTCCAGCTACTGGTAGCTGTGGGCATTTCTTAGCATGTGGCTGCATTGCTGCAATCTCTGCCTCTGTCATCTCCTCCTCTCTGTGTCTCATATAAGGACATTTGTCCTTAGGTTTAGGGCCCACTCAGATAATCCAGAATGATCTCATCTTCACATCCTTAATTTAATTACATCTGTAAAGATCCTTTTTCCAAATAAGGTAACATTGGCAGGTTCTGGGGATAAGAATATAACTTCTCAAGAGTCTATCATTCAACCTACTGCACTCTCTAAAGAATTTCAGATACGAGAACCAGCAGAGAATAAATAATTGCATCGCTTAAAAGAGGCAGTAGTGTGATGCTATGGAAAAATATCTGCCAGTTTAGCAAAAGACCAAAACAGAACTTCAAGTTGTAAGTAAAATAGTCACTGAAATAAAATAAGCCAGTGGATAAATTATCCAGCAACTTAAATATTGCTGTATTACTGGTTATCTGGATTATACATAAATGAGAAAATTATGTAGAGACTGTAACATAGTAACAAGGTTAAAAGACAGAAATGTTATAAGAAGGTTTTATATATGTTTATACATTTGTATGTACATATATATGTAAGTATACATATATAATAGACATCCCAGCAGGACATACCAGAGTGACTAGAAGAGAGAAAATATAACAATGAGAATTTCTAAGAATTATTGAAGTACATAAATCCTTATATTCAGGAATCATAATGAATCTTAAAAAGAGTAGATAAAAATTAATCTACACCTAGAAATGACACAGAAAAGCTGCAGCACAACAAGTAAGAAGACATTAAATGCAACTACAGACCAAATTTTTTTTTCGTAAAAATCATCTATTCTGCTTTTTTTTTTAATCTAAACAGTAAGTTGAAAACAGACATCTCAATAGAAACAACAGAAAACACAACAGAACAATGCTACACATACTGAAGACAGGTTTTTAAAAATACTAAATATTTATATATTATTATATATCTAAATTAATTATTTACTTATACTTATTATTTTCTTATTTGTATTTATTATTTTTTCCAACATTTATCCTTAAACTCCTTCTTTTATTAGAACTCAAAGTATAAGATTTCTCAGACTCTGTCACAGGGTTACAGATGCAGTTTTGAGCTCACGAATCAGATTGACACATACAGGTCATATCTATAACCTCATTAAATGGAGTAAAAGGTGGAAAGAGACACTCTTTACTTGTTCTAGAACCAAGCTTGAACCAGCAGTTTCAGCAGTGGTTTCCTGATTCTTGCATGCAGCTAAGGCATTATGATTCCCAAACCAAAATTCGGGATGACAATTTTCAGATTCCAGCAAAGGCAAAACACACACACACAAAATATTTCTCATGTTATGCCTCATTTGTGGGTTGGGCACAGTCTGTTTTATGTTGTCTGCATCCTAGAGCCCAAGCTGAAACATTAGGGCCTTTCCGGAAATTGTTGGTTTTGTGGCAGCAGAAGACACATGCTGGCAGACCACACAACGGCTCTGAACACTTCTCGGAAATTTGCACTCACCATTCCTACTCACATTCCATTTGCCACAGTAAAAGCCTTGTGGCCAAGCCTTAAGTCAATCAGATAGGGATGTGCTAATTTGCCATAGGGGGGGGAACACGGAAAATATTTTAAACAAAAATACAATCTACCATTATCTTGAAATTATTTTGGCATGTAAATTTTCTTCTCCTTGGTTTGTCATTATAATTGGACTCTGTGGCATGCTGGGATCTGATAGTAAATATAGCTCTGGAGGAAATTAGGTAGTAGTGGTAGAGCAAGAATATACTTGTTATTCCCTTCCAAGGTGACCTGTGAGGTCATGTCAGCTCTCCAATAAAGCAGGCGACTATTCAGGAGATGAGGGGGAGGTTTCGGCTCGCCTGGGAGGCTCTTTGGGGCTTGGGCCTTTAGAATATTTATACCTATAAAATCATTCAAATGTCAAATTCTATTTTGGGGGGCTCTTTTTATCAATGAATGTTCACATAAGGGACCTATGGAGTCTGTAGGTTTAGTCTATTTTGCAAGATAGCATCTCATAGGATCAGATTTTGTTTGATCATTGTTAACTTTAGCCCTCCAGCTAATTCAGGAAAGAAATTAACTTACAGGAATCATAGACATTTCCTGTTTCTCTAACTGTGCCTTATGCCAAGAATTTAAAGCCCCGGTTCTATTATTTTTACTTTTCTATTATTCGGTATTATTAGAAACAGCCTGCCTCACAGGCTTCTAATTTGGTGTGGTTGTTACAGTGTACTATGGATGCTATCACTTAATCTGAAAGAGTTGTACATTCATCGGTGAAACTTTTAGTAATGCTTTTCACGTGGGCACCATGCTATGAATATGCCATTCTGTACTAGAAAAAGAGATATTTTCTGCTTTTAAATCAGTGATGTCAGAGAACTAATCAATTTCCCATCCTTAAGAATCTGTTGCCTGCAGCTACTTTTGGTACCAAATACTTTATCAGTAAAGATTTGGTTTCAGTCAGATAAATTAGGACTTTGGGATTAACATATATATTACTACATATAAAACAGATAAACAACAAGGACCTACTGTATAGCACAGGGAATGACACTCAATATCTTATAACCTATAATGGAAATGAATCTGAAAAACTGAATCACTTTGCTGTACACCTGAAACTAACACAGCACTGTAAATTAACTATAATAAAAATTGGTTAAAAAATAAAGGCTTGGTTTCAGATAACAAATCCTCTAGCAACTTGTTGTTGCTGTTGTTGTTGTTGCTGTTTTTGCGGTACGCGGGCCTCTCACTGCTGTGGCCTCTCCCGTTGCGGAGCACAGGCTCCGGATGCGCAGGCTCAGCGGCCATGGCTCACGGGCCCAGCCCCTCCGCGGCATGTGGGATCTTCCCAGACCAGGGCACAAACCCGTGTCCCCTGCATCAGCAGGCGGACTCCCAACCATTGCACCACCAGGGAAGCCCTCCTCTAGCAATTTTAAGAAAAGAATATTTGAAATGGGGGAATGAGTATTTACAAAATTATTGGAAGGCCTTAGAGGAGCAAGTTCCAGGGCCTTCAAAATGACTCCTAGAATAGCACTTCAGAAGTGGATCACTATGGGAAATTTTGCCTTTGCTAGATTCCGGACACTGCCATCCCTTCTTTTGGTTCCAGGATCACAGGACCATAGCTGCATGCAAGAATCAGGAAACTACAGCTGGAACTGTTGGTTCAAGCTATGACGCACAGTACAGTAATTTAAAAGCATTAACCAAAAACAGAGAACAGCATGCTTCCACTTAAATGGTTTCTCTATGCACAAAAAGACTCAACTTTAGGGTTAAAAATTTCTATAATACTTAATCATTTTAAGTTGCAAGGATCACAGTGGTTATTTGTTCACTTTTACCATATTTGAATATCCTAATCAGTTCACAGAGGAAGATAATGTCAATGTGTTTCCAATCATCTTGTGCAATACCATAATATGTGTAATAATATCTTACAATAAAATTATCTCCTAATAATTTAAGTTTAAAAAACTAGATATACTCTCCTTACAGGAAACAAGTCAAATAGAATAGCTGATGTCAGATTCTTGAAATATACAGAATAGGATTTTAAACTTTTAGAATCATGCTCATCTGTATGATACTGAACATAAACTCAGAAAATATATAAACTTTGTAAGTTCTACTTTTGGAAGTTTTACTGTGTCCTTCAAGAGTATATACAACTATTTCATAGAGATGTAGGAGTGAAAAATAGACAGAATTGTAAATAGTCCCCTTGTTTTGCCCTTTTTTTCTTTTGATCTTTGACAACCCATTTCTTATTGAAAATAAGCTTTTTTTCTGAATGAGTTTTGTAAGTATTTTGAAATATTTATCTCCTAACTCTGACCCCCTAATGCCATATGTCTAAGCTCCAGCCTTGACCAACATGTTCATTTTCCAGGATACAGCAACATAATCCTTATGATCAGGGCTAGCTTTATGGAGAACAGCATGACTGAGACACTGGAAGGGTCCCTCATCTCCACATCTTTTCTCATGCTTGAAATTAAACATGTAATTTCATTTAATCATTGCCTTTTCTCTCAAATTCATCTTTTTAAAAGCAAATTGTTTTATAAAAATAATGAGTAACAAAAACCCTAGTGCAAATAAGTTTGTCACTTTCTTTAGGTGACAAGAAATAGAAAACTTTTTAGTATCAAGACAGAAATTAAAAGCAGAGACAAGAATTTCGAAAGTAGATGCTGGGGTACCAAATAAAATTTCCTGATGGTTTGATTATTATTTTTGAGCTGCAATTCACTGCTCATAACTCTTCCAATTCTGTTCAGAACTACCCTCTGATGACTGTTAATGAAGAGAGTAAATTTCACCGTTTTCTTACCAATGTTCTCTTTCAATACAGTATTGCTAATATTTAGTGGCCAAACATCAGAAGATGTCCTAATAAATTGACATCTGCTCATGGATGACAGAAACAAGCATTCTACACTATGGCACTATGGAATGTGTAAACATGGGTATTGGCACTGCTGCAGTCTTAAATGACTGAGTATTGATGTTAGGTGCTCTGCATCTATGCAAAACAGCCCGGCAGTGCGTGCCATTGAGGGCAGATGTTTCTCTCCCGAGAATCTCCAAATGTAACAGGAACAGAATTTCCAAATTAAGATGGTAAAAACAAATAAATTACTTGGAAACACAATACGAACTCTACCTAAATTTTTAAAAAAGAGATCTGCTTTTTATAACCAAAATATCTGAAGACATAATAGAGATGGAATAAAAGTAGATGACTTATCCAAGAGAAAAAGGTCTATGTTTAAGGGTAATAAGCCATGGTGAGGGAAAGATATCTTCAAGAAGCAAAAGTATTGATCAGTTCTACAGACATTCAAAAGACCAAACAATTCAAGTAACCAATTAACATAAAAGTGAGGCGAAGGTGGGGGCCTGAAAATAGGTAATTTTTCAAGAGAAGTGGGATCCCAAGATCTTAAACTCACTCATCTTTTCTCCCTGTCCTGGAAAACAAATGTTTATCCTCTACTGTGTTCTTAAACATTATTCCAATTATGTCACCCTCTGGTTAGAACTCTCCAGTAACTTCCCTTCACATATCCTCTGTTCTACCTTTGCATCTGAAAAATATAACCAAAATATTGTACTTTATTTCAGGGTCTTTGAGATGCTGAATTTTAAGTAGCAGTAATAAAATTTGAAAATGTGAAATCACTTTTTTTTCTGAACCTTGAATGCAAGTATAGCAGACTGCTGACAAGCATGCTTTGGTGATCTACATTCAAATCTACACTCATTAGTTGTGTGTCACTGGGCAAGTTACTGAACCTCTCTGTACCTTAGTTTCCTTATCTGTTAAAAGGATGATGATAATAGTACATTTCTCATCAGTTTTTTTCAGTATTATATATGTAAAGCATTTAGAACATTAGCCTAACACATAGAGTGCTATATTGGGGTTACCCACTGTTATGTTTAAGTTCTGTTTTGATGACTACCTCCTAAGATCTACGGAGAGTTAGGGACTGGAAAAATACCAAATAAAGATTTTTTAAATAATTATTACAATAGCAGTAAACTGATGGAAAGGCAGATACCGCTAGTTGTTCACTAATTCTCCTTACTAAGGGAACCTGATTTTAACCAGTGCAACAAAATAACTGAATAAAATATTACATTTCCCAGTCTTCTTTACATCCAGTGAACTATAATAGAAATCATCAGATAGGATATCAGGAAATTTTTTTAAAGAGGGACATTTTCCCCTTCAGCTTCCCTGGCTTCCCCATTCTTCCTTCCTGGAACACAGATGTACTGTCTGGAACTACAATAGTCCTCTTGCAGCACGAAGCAACTTCAAAAATGGAAAACATGTACCAGGGAAGGTAGAATAGAAAGATAAAAAGGAGACAGTATTTCCTAATGTCAGTGAAGCAGCCATACCAACCTGGAATCCTTATCTTTACAATTTCAGTGAGACAAACTTAAGCTTCTATAATTGTAAAGCCTCTTTAATTTGGATTTCACATTATATGCTGCTAACGTCAATCCCAACCACAGAGGTCCATGGTCATTTCTTGTGGCTCACAGTAAGAATATTCTTAGAAAGACTGGTCATTCAGAATTTATCACAAAGTCTACAATGAGAAATTTTTCAGCCAGTTCATTTTTGGGGATAAGCAGCTTCTCTCTGTTTGTATTATTATGTTTCTCCCCTGTATCCCCAAACAGAGTGCCTTTTGTGTATTTCTTGTGAAGCCTTGTGAAGCCGAAAAAATTTGAGTGCTTGATTTTACTATTGGATTTTCCAGTGTTATGAGCCTTAAGCTTTGATAAAAATTTTTGTTAGCATTGCATGTTCCCAGCTCCTGTGCAATAATGAACAGTGGACCATTACTGTGCTCATTATGTTCACAGTCAATAAAAATACCCTTGTGTGTGTGTGTGTTGGCAGTGCCTGTATATGTGGGTTTAAAGATTAGGGGAGAGGAGAGACTGTAGCTTTTCCTATTTAAGTCATTTGCAAGGTTCTCATTTCAAGGACTTACTGAGGTCTTGGATATGTTAAATATATATACACTGTCCTGGCCTCCAGTAACTTCAGAGATTTTTATCAATCTTGCACCACATGGAGATCCACAATATAGTCCCTTAAACACTTAAGAAAGGTATATATTTTTAACACAGACTTAGAGAGTTCAGAAGATTTTTTTCACTCTGTATATAGCCTACTATTGTTCTAGACACCCACATGATATGATAGGGAAGTAGGGAAGATGAGAGGGAGTTGAAGGAGCCATTCAAAGAGAAGCAGAATAAAGCTATTTGCTACTAGAAATAGACTATCCATAAGGTATATCTCTGATCATCTCTTTATGAATCTTTTCAACTTTTATGTTTCAAAACCAACCACCACCACCCAGGGATCTGAACTTAACTGAATTTCTTGCTGTTTGGGGTCCTTTGCCATGTCTGAAAGAATAACAAGATCATTTAAATCCTACACATCAACCAGGTTAAAGGAGAATAGGGAGTGTGCATGATTATCACCGGGTATCACTGTTAAAGAAAGAGAAAAATCCACGCTTTATTCTGGAACACAGAAGACTCTCTCAATTTGGTAGATACCCATGTACCATTTTTACTGAAATACTCTTTTCCCAAGATGAAATAACAGAGGAGAAAGAGAGCAGACTGCCACATCTTTAAAGGCAAGTTATCTCAAGCCACTTTTATTTCCAGCCTGTCTTAGCTTCGTTTTGGCAGTGTTGTCCCCTGTTAAAGAATAGGAAGAGAGGAATCAGCTCATCACCAAGCATCTATTCCCTGGATTGGAAAAGGCAAGGGAGGCTGGTATGAACAACAGTACCAACAGCACGGCGAATCTCAAGGGCACACTGTGCCAGATGTGCCTAAGGAAGCACCGTACTCAGAGGCTGCAGACTGGGTATTCAGAATAGCGGAGGCTGCGCAAGAGGCAAAATTATTCAATACAAGTTGGGCCAAACTGCCATGTGATAACAGTAAACTTTATTATGGCTACATTATATGTATATATAACAGTTATCAAATATTTTTATGTATTGGTTCAGATATAAACCCTCTGAAAAGAATGCTAAAAACACTCTCAATGATCTTGGCTCAATGGTTCCTTGGTTATCCATGACCAGTAAGTAGCCTACTGTATCTTTTCCCTATAGGACAATTAAACTGCTCAAAGCACACAGGGTGAGAAAGATGGTTGGTTGGTGAATCATAATTCTTTTGAACTCTTCTACCTGGGGTTGCCCCATTTAGCAAACAAAATGCAGGATTTCAAGTTAAATTTGAATTTTAGATAAGCAACAAATTCTTTTTAGTATAAGCCTTTCCTATGCAATATTTGGGACATACTAAAAAACTATCTGTTGCTTATCTAAAATTCCAACGTACACAGGTAGGCGTCCTGTATTTTATCTGACAAGCCTACCACTGCTCCATAATAGTACATTTACAATGTGCTTCTGTTATTTCACCTACATGTGAAACTGGAAGAAGACGACACTCAACAGTCCTAACCCAACACAACAAACATTTTGTTTATATTGTCATCTCCCTCATTAGTTAGAATGGAAAATAGACATCTTACAGACATTTTTCATTCACTCATAACATAGTGGGTGAGATTACGGACCCTCTAATCAGGTAGCCTGTTTTTATTTTTTATACCACTTTCCTATGACACAATCTTCATATTTTCACTATATCATAAAACTTCAAAATCTTAAGTCATTTAAGAATATATAAAACAATATTACTTAACAGCCCAGTATCCACATCACAAACTCAGATAGATAAATCCTAACTAACCACTTTAAATTCCCTAACTTTCAATATATTTTAAATTGGAATAAATGTTTTAAAATGTGTTCTCTGTTTCTTTAACTTCTAAAATGAAACACACAGAATATATCATTTCTTTCTTTGAAACTCTGGAACATTATTGGAATGCCAGTTATACTCCTATGTCTAAAAGAAATAAGAATCTAGGGAAATATTATCCAATAGAACTTTCTGGAATGACAGAAATATTCTGTATCTGTGCTGTCCAAAATGTTAGACACAAGCCCCATGTGGTTTTTGAGCACTTAAAAAGTAACTAGTGGGGCTTCCCTGGTGGCACAGTAGTTGAGAGTCTGCCTGCCAATGCAGGGGACACGGGTTCGTGCCCCAGTCCGTGAAGATCCCACATGCTGCGGAGTGGCTGGGCCTGTGAGCCATGGCCGCTGAGCCTGTGCTCCGCAACGGGAGAGGCCACAACAGTGAGAGGCCCACGTACCCGAAAAAAAAAAAATGTAACTAGTGAGGTACTAAATTTTAATTTTAATTAATTTAAATATGGAGCATTCATCTTTTTTTACACTTGATCCATCATTTTCTCTCTCTACCTAAGATAGAAAAGTATGAGACTCAATAAAAATTATAATAAATCAGTGAGTTCTTACAAACAACTGAAGAAAAATAATACATTAATTGAATTTCTTTTAGACAAACTACTGTTTTTTCCAATATGGTATCCCTTAACAGATGCTTTTATACTCAACTTAGCTCAGCCAAAAAAAACACTATGGGCAACCTAACAGTGACAAAAACTAATTTTTTGATTCTCCCTACATTTTGAGAACTCTAAATAGGGTATATCATATAGAATTGTGAAGATCAAGAAATGCTTGATTGTGCAATAATCTTATTTGGAATTTAAAAGTAACTTAGCTTCTATGGGCTTGTGTAGTGACCTAAAATTTAAGGAAGACATCAAGCTGTGAGATGGTGTTCAGCTTGCTGTCAAGAACTGCTTGTCAACATGAAGCTCATTTTCTCTGTTTGCTGTGTCTCTATAGCTCATAGTAACCTGAAAAGGTAATTGTATCTGTTCTAAGGAATTGCTAAGGAAACCGAGAAAACTGTGACCCCAACACTGTGCCCTTATCCTTGTTTTGGTAAGAGTTTACACTAAAAGTGAATTCATACTAAACAAGAGACAAAGAGAGAAAAAAATCCTCTAAAAACTTCATACCAAAATTTGCCCTTACCTGAAAAGTTATGGACAAAACACAGAGGTGTTCCACTGCTACTAGTTCTTGCTCAACAAAATTCTCAAAGTATTATTTTTAATTTATTTGGCCTAGAAAGTTATGGAAGCAGCAGAGTTTTCTACTAATATAGTAGTTTTCAACTGCTGAGTGTATATAATCATCACCAGGGAAGTTTCATAAGCATACTCAGGCCTACTTAGAAGGTATGTGGTGAGAGCTAAAACATGTATTTTAACAAGTGATGTAGATGTTTATTGAATTTAGATTGTGCTTAGAAATTCTATTTGAGTATAAAATTTCGCACTACCTGTGAGTAGCCAAAAAAATGTCATGAGTGCCAGGGCTGAGGAAGACCTCCATTCACCATTCCTTGCCATTAGTGTTAAAAGAACAGTAGGAGACGGCTATTAACTTGTGGCAATGTATATTCTTTTATACATTGTTGGACTCAGTTTACTAATATTTTGTTCAGGATTTTTGAATCTATGTTCATGATTCAAACTGGGATAATGCTGGCCTCATAGAATGAGTTAGGAAGTATTTTAACACCCATTCCCAGATTAGGAAGGAAGAAATAAAACTTTGTTTGCAAATGACATGATGCAGAAAAACCGAAAGAATCAACAAAAAAATTCCTGAAACTAATGAGGAATTATAGTAAGGTTGCAGGATACAAGGTTAATATACAAAAGTCAACTGCTTTCCTATATACCAGCAATGAACAAGTAGGAGTTGAAATTAAAAATGCAATACCATTTATATTAGCACCCCCAAAATTAAATACTTAGGTATAAATCTAACAAAATAGGTATAAGATTTATTTAAGGAAAATTACAAAACTCTGTTAGATGAAATCAAAGAACTAAATATATGGAGAAATATTCAACATTCACAGATAAAAAGATTCAATATTATCAAGATGTCTGTTCTTTTCAATTTGATCTATAGATTCAATGCAATTCCAAAGAAAATTTCAGCAAGTAGATACTGACAAACTGATTCTAACATTTATGTGAAAAGACCAAAGACCCAGAATAGCTTATGCAATACTGAAGGCGAAGAACGAAGTTGGAGGACTGTCTACATGACTTCAATGCAAGGCTCATTATAAAGCTACAGTTATCAAGACAATGTGGTATTGGTGAAAGAATAGACAAATAGGTTAAGTAAGCAAAATAGAGAGCCCAGAAATAGACCCACATAAATATATCAACTGATCTTTGAAAAAGGAACAAAGGCAATACTTTGGAATAAAGTATTCCAAACAATGGAGCAAAGATAGTCTTTACAAGAAATGGTGCTGGTATAACTAGACAACCACATGCAAAAAACTGAATGTAGACCCAGACCTTACACCCTTCACTAAAATTAACCCAAAATGGATAATAGATCTAAATGTAAAATGCAAAATTATAAAACTCCTTAACAGTAATGACACAGAAAACCTAGATAACCTTGGGTATGAAAATGGCTTCTTAGATTCAATACCAAAAGCAATATCCATAAAAGGAATATTTGATAAAGTGAACTTCATTAAAAGTAAAAACTTCTTCTCTGCAAAAGATAATGTTAAGAGAATAAGAGGACAATCCACAGACTTGGATAAAATCTTGGTAAATGGCTCAACAGGTAAAGGTGTGTTACCCCAATAGACAAAGAACTCTTAAAATTCAACCGTAAGAAATTAAAGAACACCACTGAAAAATGGGCCAAACACCTTAACAGAAATTTCACTAGAGAAGGTATATGCGTGGCAAAAAGTAAAACAGAAAACACATGAAATGATACTTTACATCATATGTCATCAGGGAAATGCAAATTAAAATAGCAATGAGATACCACTACACGCCTAATAGGATGGACAAATCCAGCACACTAATACCACCAAATGCTGGTAAGGATGTGGAACAACAGGAACTCTCATTCATTGCTGGTGGAAATGCAAGATTGTGCAGCCACTTTGAAGGACAGTTTGGCAATTTCTTACAAAACTAAGCATGCTCTTACCTTATGAACTAGCAATTACGCTCCTTGGAGTTAAAGCTTATGTCTACACAAACTACTGCACACATATGTTTGTAGCAGCCTTATTCATAATTATCAAAATGTGGAAGAACCAAGATGTTCTTCAATAGGTGAATAGATAGATAATCTGTGGTTCATCCAGACAGTGAAATATTATTCTGTGCTAAAAAGGAATAAGTCATCAAACCATGAAAAGACATTTAAAAAACCTTAAATTCATATTACTAAGCGAAAAAAGCCAATCTGAAAAAGGCCATTTACTGTATGAGTCCAACGGTATGACATTCTGGAAAAAGTAAAACTATAGCAATAGTAAAAAAAAATCAATGGTTGCCAGGGTTTAGCGGGGAGGGTTGGATGAATGGGCAGAACACAAAGGATTTTTCGGACAGTGAAACTGCTCTGTATGATACTATAATGGTGTATACATGTCACTGT
Organism: Lipotes vexillifer; assembly: GCF_000442215.2. Taxonomy (NCBI): domain Eukaryota; kingdom Metazoa; phylum Chordata; class Mammalia; order Artiodactyla; family Lipotidae; genus Lipotes; species Lipotes vexillifer. Next base: position 2,416,986 of record NW_006769677.1, read on the forward strand.
ACATTTGCCCAAATGACTTCTGCCCTTGACCCTAGAATTTGGAAGTTTGAGAGAGAAGACTATTTAGAATATTACCATTGAAAAAAAACTGACTTGGAGGACCAGAAACAGAACATCTAACTCTCTGTTTAGCTGGAAACTAGTTCTGAGGAATTGTGAAAATCACTTACCTTTTCAGTTTTCTTATCTGTGGCCTGAAAGACCTCTAATATTCCTTTTAACTCTGAAATTCTAGGACTCCACAAGATATAATTACTTCACATCTATTGATGTGTGAAATGTGTAGACAGATTTGTGCTTCTCTTAGGTACTTGTTAGTGTAGTTCTGCTTTCTCAAGCATATAATTTTCTGTGTATGCTGTTCCTTCCTGTCATCATCGTTCTCCTGAGGGAACAATTTGTACTTTGATTACTGACAGCACTGGCTTTCCATGAGAGAGTACAAGTTGCCTGAGGAGAAGACCAGCTCCATTGTTTGTTTCTGATTTATTAATAGTCGTGATTTATGTGGACTAGAATAGCAATTACCATGCAGAAAAAAATGAAGAAATACTAGTGGCCAAAATGACATTTAGAATAAGTGGTATGTTTTACATCACTGCTCTGGGACTAATTTCTTCTCCAGAAAGTGCTAGAACAATCCAGCAGAGGCCAAATACTATTGCTCACTATCCACATATATGTGCATGAATGTATGTTGTTTCAATAAAAGGAGAAATTGTGTGTAGGTGTGTTTGTGCCTGTGTATATGTACACTCCTTTTTAAAATAAAAAAGGTGGTATGATTTTAGAAATAGTATTGGCAATGGAACTCTGCATCCTCAATTTAAAAGGGATGTAGTGAACTTCTAGTTATAAAATAAATAATTAATGGTATTGTACAGCATCCCTATGTCAATATAGCCCATAATATTGCAATTACTTTTTATGGTGTCAGATGGTTACTGACTCATCATGGTGATCAATTTGTAATGTATATAAATGTTGAATCACTGTGCTGTACACCTGAAATGAGTATAATATTGTATGTCATCTATACTTGTATTTAAAAAAGGGATATATTACATCTGATCTGTTTCTTATTGTTGCCAGATATAAACTTCCTACAGTTAGAAAACCTAAGCGATTTGATAAATAAAAGTACATAATAAGGGCAATTTCTCTTTAGGATAATTCTGAATGTATGGTCTATCAAATTACCTGTTCCAAATAAAGTAAATAAATTAAAGAATAATTTAAAAACAAGGAAACTAAACCAATTTAATAGGCAATTGAAATATTTCTTATTCAATGAAAATATAGCTTAAGTCAATCCTGGATCAATCTTTGACTTCTAGAAATGCCATACCAGAACTGAATTTCAGAAGTAAATAATAACAAAACTGAACTAACAATTTCAGACATGAGGTTACTGAGTTTTGTGTGTTGTTGTTGTTGCTTTTTTCCTGGTGGCACTTCACCTTGAACCTCATAGGCCTTTATCCTGGCCAATGCCCATCACTCCAGAAAACTTAATTTCAAACAGGAAGGTGCAATTTAGTTTGAGAGTAGTGCTTGAGAAGCTTCCTGGGAATTTTCACTCTCCCCAGGCTCCAACTTTATATATCTTTTCTGTGTCTCTTCATTCATCCAAAACTACCTTGGAGGGATAGCGTTACAGGGTCTATGAAGTCCTTGAGACTTGCAGGGATGTGACACAATAAAGAAGTGTCCTACAGCATCTTTATTCCCTGCAAGCCAATTCCAAAGGGAGAGTCACGGTCAACTGGGAGTTTTCTTGACTAGCACCATGAGAGGATCATACATGGCCCTTTGAATAAGTCCTTCTTTAAGGTTATCAAAGAAGAACTAGATGGGACATAGTAGAGAGGATTTTCCTCTTCATCCCTTCCACAACAGTTTGCTGAATAATGATGTACTTCAAGTAGCAGGCAGGTAGTGGCCTACGTTTATTTCCAACTTACTCTGTTCCAGGTTAAAGATTTTTGTAAATTACCTAATGTAATCTTTACAGCAAGCATATGAGGTGGTTACTACGATTAGCTCCATTGTACAGATAAGGAAACTGAGTCCCATAGAGGATAATTGACCTATGGAAATTCACACTGCTTGTAAGCAGCAGTGCTAGCTTGTATGCACAGCAGTCTGGCTCCAGAGTTTCTCAGCCACATGCTTAAATCTACAGAAGTCTTCTCAAAGTCACTTCTTAAGCTGCTGAAGCTAACGGCTAAGGCCAGGAACAAAGCAGTTTGACTCAGAAACAAAAATGGCAGAAACAAAGATCTGTCTTGAGGACTTCACTAGAAAGCACACTTTATTCATTGATTGTTAATGGACACTAAGTAACACTATCCACCTTGGAAAGGCAATCAGCAGCAGTGAGCAACCCAGGATGTTCTATGACCCCAGGTTAGAAGCACTGACTTCCCTGACTCCATGATTAAAGTTGAGTTGGCCACAGCAGTCTCTACTTGAGGTTATCTACTGTACCTCCATTCAGCTAGACTTTCATACTCAGCTCAGGGATTTTATAAGAGATGAACACTGGAAGGCTGAGACATCAGGACAACAGGTATCCACATCATCCTCGATGACCGATATTAAATGAGCACCAACTGAGTGGAAGATTTTAGTCCCAGCTCTTAGAAATTCTAAGGTATTTTCATATTTCAGGATTCAATATCTCCCTTTAGGAGAAACTTATGACACATTACCGGCCTCCAAGCTATTCTACTCTAATAGGGATATCATTTATATCTCCAGCCTGGAAGTCTCCCCTAAATCTCAGACTTTGTGACCAAATGTTTCCTTGATGTTTCTAATAACATCTCAAACTTAACATGTGTAAAACAGAACCCCTAGTCTTCCCCTCCAAATGTGCTTCTTTCTCAATCTGCTTTATCTCAGTAAATGACAAGACTTCCCTTCCAATTTCTCAGGCCAAAACCTGTACTCATTTTCAAACCCTTATCCAATTAATCCTGAATTCCTGTCAGCTCTTCTTAAAATGTATCTAAATTCTGTCTACCTCTTACCAGCTTCCCCACTATTGACTCTTTTCAAGACACCATAATTTCTTGCCTGGATGGTTGCAGTAGTCCCCTAAATGGTCTCTGGCTACTGCCATTGCCCCCACCCCATACTCTACTCTGTACATGGAAGCAGAATAATCCTACTAAAATATAACTTAGATGATGTCTTCCTTCTGCTCAAAACACTCCAATGATTCCAAGTTGTACTTGAGGCAAAAGCCAGTGTTTTCTCAGTGGTTTACAGGCCCTAAACAATCTAGCCCTTCCCACTGTCTTCCTCTATGACCACATCTCCCACTACTTTTCTCTTGGATCACTCCCTTCGATCATATCAGCCTCCTTGATTTCCTCATACAAACCAGTTGTGCTCCCACTTCAGGACCATGGCCTAATATGACCATTTTTCCTGGAATCCTTTTCACATAGCAACTGCATGGTTTACTTCTTCATCTTCTGCAGGTCTTTGTTCAAACATCAGCCTCTTCTGAGATCTTTCCTGGTCACTCTATCTAAGATGACAACACCCTCACTGACTGTTTCCCCTTCCTCATTTTTCTCATTAGAGTTTTCTTGTCTTAGCATTTAACATCACCTAACATGCTGTATATGTTACTTGTTTACATTGTTATTTCTCTACCCAAACTAGAATATAAGCTCTACAATGACAAGGATTTTTTTTGTTTTATTTCCAAGTGTGATTCCAGCTCCTAAAACAGGGCCTGACATAATAGACACTCAGTAAATATTAGTTGACTAAAGAGAACAAAGTATGCAATGTGTTTTTATTTCTGTTTAAATAAAATTATTTTAGCCTTATTTTTGGTTTAAATTATAAAATATTATATACTACACTCCAAAGCAGAATCTTTCCTCCCCCCCATGTTAAGCATATAAACAAAGTTAGAAATCTAATAGTTAACAAAGAATTTCTGAGCAAAGAGAGTTGGTGCACTGTAAGTCCCATTCTAGAGTGGAAGAAGGAAAGGATACCTACACTTCACCCCAAGACTAGAGAAAAAGGACTCCATAGGACACTTGGAGAGTTTGAGTGACACACACAGTGGTCTAATTTGTGCTCTGCAAACTTAAAGGTTAAGAGGTTGGTTGAGTTATAGTTCCATCTCAGAAGGAAGTACCAATTTGGTACCTGTAGTCCTGATGAAAGAGCTAAAGATGGGGCTTCCCTGGTGGTGCAGTGGTTGAGAATCTGCCTGCTAATGCAGGGGACACGGGTTCGAGCCCTGGTCTGGGAAGATCCCACATGCCGCGGAGCAACTAGGCCCGTGAGCCACGACTACTGAGCCTGCGCGTCTGGAGCCTGTGCTCCGCAACAAGAGAGGCTGCGATAGTGAGAGGCCTGTGCACCGCGATGAAGAGTGGCCCCCGCTTGCCACAACTAGAGAAAGCCCTCGCACAGAAACGAAGACCCAACACAGCCAAAAAATAAAAATAAATAAACAAATATGGGTTTAAAAAAAAAAAAAAAAAGCTAAAGATGAGTATTCCAGAGGTAGATTGCATTCATAAAAGAAAAATCCAGCTAGAAACTCCTTAAAGGAATTTTGCCCAAGAGGGTCAACCGAGACCCAACAGAGAGATGGTCTGTGTGGAAGCGCACCACCAAGCAGCCAACCAGTGCGGAGCTTATCATCTGCATCAAGGGAACTGCAGGATTGGGATGTCAGGCAATAGAGATCTCTTCTAAGAACATATGAAAGTGTTGCACAAGGTTGTGTCAGCTTGGAATATTTTCAAAGCTCAGAGAGCATTACAATCATTCAAAATAATACGTCAAGTAAGAACTTGCCCTGCCCATTTTCTTCTCTCATTTTCTCTCACTTTTTTACCTTAGAAGGGCCAGAAACCACAATTGCGAAGATGCAGGAAAAGACTCAAATCACAAGGTGGGGAAAGAGAGAATCTGCCACTGCACCCCTTTCCCGCTGGTGGCAGGGCCAGGTTGGGACAGAGAGAGGTAGGAGAGATACTAACCCTAGAGAGTGAACATGAAACAAGAATGGGAATTGAAAATTAAGTTGCTTATAATTATATCCCATGAAACATGTTTGCTCAATGTTTTTGTTACATATTCAATGAAAACCAAAACACTATGTTCTTAGTATAATCACTTCTATATAAAATACTGGTATTTTTGGCATATGAAACATCATTCTATGAAAATTTTACCTTCCTATTAGAATTTGCTCAACTTTTATACACAAAATTATTGTTCCTACCTGACTCCTCTTCTTGACCAAGGAGAAAAATAATTCACCCTAATATATTTCTCCAATAAAAGGGAAAGACAATTGTGCTCAATGTGTAGGTAGGTTATAAGAACTATTAATTGGGGCTTCCCTGGTGGCGCAGTGGTTGAGAGTCCGCCTGCCGATGCAGGGGACACGGGTTCATGCCCCAGTCCGGGAGAATCCCACGTGCCGCGGAGCGGCTGGGCCCATAAGCCATGGCCGCTGAGCCTGCACATCTGGAGCCTGTGCTCCGCAACGGGAGAGGCCACAACAGTGAGAGGCCCGCGTACCGAAAAAAAAAAAAACTATTAATTGACCTTGGTAAATAGAAGAAATTAACCTACCTGTTCAGGTCACTCTATAAAAATGCCACCAAGCTCAACAGAACACTGCCTTTCAATACTGTGGGATAAATTATGGCCTGCTAACAAAGCCACTGAAATTGCTAATGCAAATCTAAGTATCATCTTCAAATGAAGGGGACTAGAGCTATAATTTATTCTGCACCATTCAGATCACTTAAAGAATACTGCATTTCATTCTCATGTTGTATTATAATAAGAAAGGGCCAGTCTAAACTACATACAGAAAAAGTAGTCCAAGAATCTATATAATTTTACAAAAATGAAAGAACAGAAAACTAGCAGAAATGTGAAATTTGTCCTCATTTTAAAATGCGGTCATATAGAAGAAAAGATAAGGCATATTACAGAAAAGAAAATTCAAATAGTCAATAATCATAGGAAAATATGCTCAACTTCAATAATCACCAGAGATATGAAATTATAATCACACTCACCATATTGGGCAAAAATTTTAAATCTGATAGTACAAATTTTGGGAGGTTATGGAGCAAAAGGAATTTTTGTGCACTGTTGGTTGGAGTGTAGACTGGAATAATTACTTTAGAGAACATTTTCACAGTTTCTAGTAAAATTTAAGATGTGTATATCCTGTCATGGAAAAATTTCACTTCTGTGTATACATCCTACAGAAACAAATACACCCACATGTTCAGGACACATATACTATGACATTTACTGGATTTAGGGAAAATACCAAATAAATTGTGGTATATTTATACAAAAGCATACAATAAAGCACCAAAAATGAACAAACTACTACTACTCAAGTCTTAACAACTGTAAAGCTAAGTACAAAAAGCAAGCCACAAAATTAAACAAATAGTATTGTTCCATTTAAATAAAGTTCAAAACAGATAAAACTAGGACATATTTTTTACCCTAAATGTCTATCAACAGGTGAATGGAAAAAGAAGGTGTGGTACGTGTGTGTGTGTGTGTGTGTGTGTGTGTGTGTATACACACATACATATATACATACATATACATATATACACACACATACATACACCGGAATACTAACCAGCTATTAAAAAGAATGAAATTTTTCCCTTTTCAATAACGTGGATGGACTTGGAAGGTATTATGCTTAGTGAAATAAGTCAGACAGAGAAAGACAAATACTATATATTATCACTTATATGTGGAATCTAAGAAATAAAACAGAAAAGCTTCTCCTGTGTTTGCAGTTTCTTAAAAATACCAGGCCAAGGGACTCAAATCAAGATGGTAGAGTAGGACATAGAACTCACCTCCCCCACATGAACACATCAAAAATACAACTACATGTGAAACAATTCTCATGGAAAACTAACTGGACACTAGCAGAAAGACTTCTGTACAACCAAAGCTTGAAGAAAGACACACAAGGAATTGGGTAGGAGGATAAGAGAAGTGATCAGGTCAGGACCTGTTCCCCTGGCAGGGAACTCAGAGGTAAAGGAAGATTACACTAGTGGAATCCCACCCTGATGAATGAGTGGTTCAAGCCACATAGGGGGTGCCCCAACCCTGGGGTCTGACAAAGGGACAACAAGCCCACTTGGCTGGTTAGAAGGCTAGTGGGACTAACAGGGGGGCTGTGGGAAGCCTGGACTCTGCCCATAAGTAACATGCAAACACTTGCTTGCTCCCAAAGCAGGGCTGAAAGGGCAGATTGAAACCCTGCGGCTGTCTGACCTGCTTCCTGCAACTGCCCTAGCCCCCACCCCCAGACTGAGCCGAACAAAGTCTGAGCATTGTTTGCCTCATGTAACAACTCCCTACCATAGCATGGGTGGCCATGACCAATGAAAAAGCTCGACCGTGAGAGACTGAGGAGGTTCAAACCCTAAGTGGAATTTGAGCAGGGAAGGGGCAGCCATTACTTGCAATTGCAGAGGCAGCACATCAGAGACAGTATGATCTTTGACAGAGGCAAGAATATCACACCCTGCATCCCGCCCCACACCAAATACCCACACCACCCCTCTTGTTCCAGCACTGCTCACCTCTGGAACTGAGGGTGCCGGTGCTGGGAGGGGAAAAGCACACATTTAAAGGGAACTGAGCTAGCCTGGGCCCAACCCTCAGAGCTTCTGCTCTAGACCCGACCCCTCACCTAATAGGGCAATTATAGCCAGTGAGCAGAGGCGAAGCCCCACTTCACACCTAGTTCTAGCCCTAGCCCCTCCTATACCAGCCCCACCTCCTACCAAGGTGATAGCTGTCAGGCCACTTTGAGAAAAGACATGACTTGTATTCATGTCAAATCCAGCTCTCCCACCAAAGCCACTGGGCACACTCATACTGTATATCAATACTCCCACATAAGGATACCCTTTCAATACCTCCATAGGTAACTGTTTTACCTAATTTCATAGAGGCAGAAAAATATAAGGAAATGAGAATACAGAGGAATTTGTCTCAATTGAAAGAGCAGAGAAAACCCCTATAAAGACAACTAATGAAACAGAAATAAACAATTTACTAGATAAAAGATTCAAAGCATTAGTAATAAGATTTGTAACTAAATTAGGGAAAAGAATGGATGAAAATAGTGAGAATTTTAACAAGGAACTAGAAAATACAAAAAAGAACCAGTCAGACTGAAGAATACAATAAATGAAATGAAAAACACACCAGAAGTAATGGATAGCAGACTATGTGTTACAGAACACATAAGTGATCTGAAAGATAGAATAATGGAAATTGCCCAATCAGAACAGCAAAAAGAAAAACAATGAAAAATGAAAACAGTTTAAGGGATCTTTGGGATAACATCAAGCATAACAACATTCACATTACAGGTCCCAGAAGGAGAAGAGAGAGAGAAGGGGGTCAAAGAATACCCATTATCTTGTAATAACCTATAATGGAGAATAATCTGCAAAACTACTGAATCACTATGCTATGCATCTGAAACTAATACAATATTGTAAATCAACTATACTTCAATTTAAAAAAAGAAAATGTATTTAATATAATAATGACTGAAAACTTCCCAAGTCTGAAGACGGAAAGAGATATCCAGGTACAGGAAGCACAAAGAGTCTCAAACAAGATGAACCCAAACAGACCCACAACAAAATATATTGTAAATAAAATGGCAAAAATTAAAGATAAAGAGAAAATTCTAAAGGTGGTAAGAGAAAAATAGAGTCATTATTCATATAAGAAGGGATCCCCGTAAGGCTATCAGCTGATTTTTCTGCAGAAACTTTGCAGGCCAGAATGGAATGACATAATATATTAAAAGTGCTAAGAGGGAAAAACCTGCAACCTAGGATATTCTAACCAGCAAGATTATCATTTAGACTAGAAAGAGAGATAAAGAACTTCTCAGACAATCAAAAACTAGAAGAGGTCATAAATACTAAACCTATCCTAAAAGAAATGTTAAAGAATCTATAGGAAAGGAAAAATCCCACTAATAAAGGTAAATGTATAATAAAGGAAAAGGATCAACCACTTAAATAAGCTAGTATGAAGATTAAAAGAAAAGTGTAAAATAAACAATGACTACAGTAACCAGCAAAGGGATAAACATGAAGATGTAAAATATGACATCAAAAACACAAAATGTGGGGAAAGGGAACAAAAAATGTAGATCTTGTAGAATGTGTTTGAACCTAAAAGACTACCTTTTAAAAAACAAGTGGATATAGTTATAGCTCAACATGTATGAAACACAAGATAACCACAAATCAAAAAACTACAATAGATACACAAAACCTAGAGACAGAAGCACAAACATATCACACACACACAAAAAAATCATCACACCACAGGGAAGAAACTAAAAGAAGAAAAGAACAGAGAAGATCCACAAAAAAACAAATGGAAAACAAGTAATAAAATAGCCATAAGAATATACCTATCAATACTTTAAAAGTCAATGGACTAAAGAATCCAGTCAAAAGATTTAGGATGGCTTATTGGATTAAAAAAAAAAGGCCCATCTATATGCTGCTTATAAGAGACTCGCTGGAACTAAAGACACACACAGACTGAAAGCAAAGGGATGGAAAAAGATACTTCATGCAAATGGAAATGGCAAGAAAGCTGGGTGGCAGTATTCATGTCAGACAAAAGAGACTTTAAAAGTCTATAACGAAAGACAAAGTAGGACATTATATAATGATAAAGGGATCAATACAGTAAGAGGATATTACACTTATTATGTTATATGCACCCAATACAGGAGCAACTAAATATGTAAAGCAGACATAAAGGGAGAAATTGACAACAATACAATAACAGTAAGGGACTTTAATACCCCACTTATATCAATGGACAGATCATCCAAACAGAAAATCAATAAGGAAAACAATGGTCTTAAATGACACAACAGATCAGTTAGATTTAAGAAGTATCTACAGGACATTCCATCCTAAAAGAGTAAAATACACACTCTTTTCAAGTGCATATGGAATATTTTACAGATTAGATCACATGCTAGGCCAAAAAACAAGTCTCAACAAATTTAAAATGATAGAAATTATATCAAACATTTTCTTCTGACCACAACATTTTGAATTTAGAAATCAGTTACAGGAAGAAAAATGGGAAAAATACAAACAGGTGGACACTAAACAACATGTTACTAAAAAAAAAACAATGGGTCAATAAAAAAATCAAATAGGAAATCAGAAAATACCTTGAGGCAAATGAAAATGGAAATGCAACTTTCCAAAATCTATTGGATGCAGCAAAAGTAGTTCTAAGAGGATAATTTACAGTGATACAAACTTACCTAAAGAAACAAGAAAAATCTCAAACAACCTAACCTTCCATCTAAATGAATTAGAAAAAGAACAACAAACAAATCCCAAAGTCAGCAGAAGAAAGGAAATAATAAAGATCAGAGAAGAAATAGAGACCCCCCCCAAAAAATATAAAAGATCAATGAAACCAAGAGCTGGTTCTTTGAAAAGATAAACAAGATTGATGTCTTTAGCCAGGCTCATCAAGAATAAAATAGAAATTACCCAAATAAACAAAATAAGAAATGAAAGATAAGAAATGACAACAAATAGCACAGAGATACAAAAAGTCGTAAGAGAGTACTATGAAAAGTTATATGCCAACACATTGGAAAACCTAAAAAAAATGGGCACATTTCTAGAAACATACAACCTTCCAAGACAGAATCAGGAGGAAACAGAAAATCTGGACAGATCACTGACACTGAAATTGAATCTGTAATTTAAACACTCCCAGCAAACAAAAGTCCAAGAGCAGATGGCTTCACAGGGGAATATACCAAACATATAAAGAGCTAGCTAATACCTATCCTTCTCAAACTATTCCAAAAAATTGAAGAGAATGGAACACTCCCAAATTTACTCTACGAGGCCACCATTATGCTGATACCAAAACCAGACAAAGACACTACAAATAAAGAAAATTAAAGGCCAATATCTCTGATGAATAAAGATGAAAAAATCCTGAACAAAATATTAGCAAATCAAATTCAACAGTATAGAAAAAGGATCATACAACATGATCAAGTGGGATTTATTCCAGGGATGCAAGAATGGTTAAAGTTTTTCAAATCAATCAATGTGGTGTATCATATTTACAAAAAGAAGGATAAAAATCACAGGATCATCTCAATAGATCAGAAAAAGCATTTGACAAAAATTCCACATCCATTTATGATAAAAACTCTCATCAAAGTTTGGATAGAGGGAACCTACCTCAACATAATAAAGGCCGTTTATGACAAATCTACAGCTAACATCATACTCAATAATGAAAAGCTGAAAGCTTTCCTCTACAATTAGGAACAAGACAAGGATGCCCACTCTTGCCATGTCTATTTAACATAGTATTGGAAGTCCTAGCCACAGCAGTCAGACAAGAAGAAGTAAAATGCATCCAAACTGGAAGGAAAAATGTAAAACTGTCAACATTTGCAGATGACATTATATTAAATATAGAAAATCCTAAAGTCTGCACCAAAAAACTATTAGAACTAATAAATGAATAGTAAGGTTACAGGATACAAGATTAATATACAGAAATCTGTTGCTTTTATATACACTAATAATGAACTATCAGAGAAATTAGAAAACAATCTCATTTACAGTTGACTCAAACAGAACAAAATACTTTGAAATAAATTTAACTAAGGAGGTAAAAGACCTATACTCCAAAAACTATAAAACACTAATGAAGGAATTTTAAAATGATAAAAAGAAATGGAAAGATAGCTCTTGTTCTTGGATTGGAATAATTAATATTGTTAAAATGTCCATACTACCCAAAGCAATCTACAGATTTAATGCAATCCTTATCAAAATACCCAAGAACTAGAATAAATCATCTTAAAACTTATACAGAACAACAATAGAACCCAAATTGCCAAAGCAATCTTGAGAAAAAAGAACAAAGCTGAAGGTATCACACACTCTGACTTCAGACTATATTACAAATCTACAGTAATCAAAGCAGCATGGTACTGGCACAAAAACACACATAGATCAACTGAACAGAATAGAGAGCCCAGAAATAAACCCAAGCACTCATCGTCAATTATTCTATGACCAAGTAGGTAAGAATATACAACAGAGAAAAGACAATCTCTTCACTAAGTCATGCTGGGAAAACTGGACAGCTACATGTAAAAAAAAAAAAAAAATGAGATTAGAACATTTCCTCACACCATATACAAAATTAAACTAAAAATGGATTAAATATCTAAATGTAAGACCTGAAACCCTATACCTCCTAGAAGAAAACATAAGCAGAACATTCTTTGACTTAAATCTTAAATATGTGTATACATTTTGGAGCTGTCTCCTCAGGCAAAATTTAAAAAGCAAAAATAAGCAAATGGGACACATTAAAATTAAAAGCTTTTGCACAGCAAAGAAAACCATTGACAAAATGAAAAGATTACCTACTGAATGGGAGAAAATATTTGCAAATGACATGACTGTCTGATAAGAAGTTAATATCCAAAAATTATAAATAGTGCATACAACTCAATATCCAAAAAACAAACAACCTAACTTTAAAAAATGGCCAGAAGCCTTAAACAGACATTTTTCCAAAGAAGATATACAGATTGGCAATAGGCACACAAAAAAAATGCTCAACAGGGCATCAGAGAACTACAAATCATAACCACCATGAGATATCACCTCACACCTGTCAAAATGACTATCAACAAAAAGTCTACAAATAGCAAACGCTGGCAAAGAAGTGGAGAAAAGGGAATCAAAGTATCCTGTTCGTGAGACTGTAAATTGGTGCAGCCACTATGGAAAACAATATGGAGGTTCCTCAAAAAACGAAAAATAGAACTACCACACGATCCAGCAATTCCACTGTTGGGTACATATCCAAAGAAAATGAAAACACTAATTTTAAAAGACACATGCACACGCCAATGTTCATAGCAGCATTATTTACAATAGCCAAGATATGGAAGCAACCTAAGTGTCCATCAACAGGTGAATGGATAAAGAAGATGTCACACACACACACACACACACACACACGAAATGGAGTATTAATCATAAAATGAATGAAATTCTGCCATTTGCAACAATGTAGGTATTAAGCCCAGTAAAATAAGTCAGAGAGAAAGACAAATACTCTATGTTATCACTTATATGTGGAACCTAAAAACTAAAACAAATGAATGTATATAACAAAACAGAAGCAGACTCACAGACACAGAGAAGAAACTAGTGATTACCAGTGAGGACAAAAAGTGAGGAGGGGAAAGACAGGGGTACAGAATTAAGAGACACAAGATCTATGTATAAAATAAATAAGCAACAAGGATATATTCTACAGCACAGGGAATATAGCCGATATTTTATAATAATATAAATGGAGTATTATCTACAAAAATTTTGAATCACTATGTTGTACACATGAAACTAATATAATATTGTAAATCTATTATACCTCAATTTATAAAAAAAGAAAAGAAAGAAACTTCATATATACCTGTTCAGAATAGTAACTCCCTCTACAAAAGAGGGATGGAATGTTATTGGAAGGAACATATACACATCTGGGTGCCGACAGAACTTAATTTCTTGATTTGTGTAGTAGCTGCATGTATGGTCACTTTAGAGATATTCAGTACTCTTCTATATGAGTGTCATAATTAGGGACCACATAGACAAGGCAGTGGTCATTTCAGATCTTAACATGTGAGAGAGGCATAGTTGTCCCATATTGCTTAAGGATTGGAAGCCATGTGCACAATTACATGGTGACAGTGATACAAATTGCATGGCAATGAAAGATGTACTTTCTCATACTTAGAGCTATTCATACAGGAAGTGAGCTACAATTTTTGTCCTTTGAACTTCCTGTCACATGAGAGTTCAAGCAGTTTCCAGATGATCATTATTCAGGAGAAGTAGGGAAGTGTGATTTGAGCGGAGATGTGTCATTTGTAAGTTCTAATTCTGACATTCTATTATCTTGTAACTCAAGGTTTCTTTTCTAACCACACTTGACTGACCTGATAAAACTCATCCTGAACGTTTCCCAATTTGCAACATGAACACAGAACATTTGCTGGGGACATGTTGTACCTTGTTCAGGATTTGAAGTACTGATTTGAAAAAAAATCAAATCCAATGATTGTTGCCATCTAGTGGGTGCCCTTTTAACCTAAAAACCAGAAGATACAATTTAAATCAATCCTGTTCAATAAGCCCAGCTGAAAAAATACATGGAAAATGACCACCGTACACTTCTCTTCTCTGAAATTAAATACTTACATCATAAAAAGTGGCTTTGAAAATCATAGCCTTGGTCTTCCCTGGTGGTGCAGTGGTTAAGAATCCACCTGCCAATGCAGGGGACACGGGTTTGAGCCCTGATCCGGGAAGATCCCACATGCCAAGGAACAACTAAGCCTGTACGCCACAACTACTGAGCCTGCGCTCCACAACTACTGAGCCCGCATGCCACAACTACTGAAGTACGTGCGCCTAGAGCCTGTGCTCCACAACTAGAGAAGCCCCCGCTCACCGCAACTACTGAAGTACGTGCGCCTAGAGCCTGTGCTCCACAACTAGAGAAGCCCCCGCTCACCGCAACTAGAGAAAGCCTGCATGCAGCAAAGACCCAACGCAGCCAAAAATAAATAAATAAAATAAAATACATTTTAAAAGAAAAGCATAGTTTTTTTAATTAACCAAATGACTTTTAAATGTAAAACTGAAGAAACTTCCTTGTCATGCCTAGTTGCTAAAAGTACATGAAGCTATCCTGAAATAGAAATCATGAGAAATTGATTCCTGCACTAAGCAAATGTAAGCCGATGAAACAAATGGGAAAAAAATGAGAAGGAAAGGAATTATCAGACACTGACAGGAATATGACAGTGGCAAGAGAACAAGTACAATATAATAAAGATAAATTCTGCTTGAGCTGTTTTGTCTATTCAGGGAACATTAAATACTGGCTAAAACATTTTTTTTCTCTGCTTAGCTTCAAGAACAAGAGGGTGGAATAAGTATTTGAATTGTTCTCCGGTTTTTGTGCCATATGTGACATGTCTAAGAGGCAGTAATAATTTTCTTTGAAGAAATCTGCTCCCACATGTAAGAACTATTAGAACTTCCACATGGTAATAAAGTTGGCCTATCTTAGTAGTCAGGGAGGGTAATAAGGGAAGTGGATACACAGGCTGCATATCAGTCAGGATGGAGTAGGTTATTGTATACTAATAAATGACTCCCAAATCTTAGTACCTTAAATCAAGGTATATTTCCCACCTACACCACATGTCCATTATAGGTTGACTGAGGCCTCTACTCCATGCCTCTTCATTTTTGACTCAGTTTAATCTCTCAAACGTTATCAGGTTCTATGTCTAAGGGAAAAAGGCTTTTTTTTTTTGCCGTACGCGGGCCTCTCACTGTTGTGGCCTCTCCCACTGCGGAGCACAGGCTCCGGATGCGCAGGCTCAGCGGCCATGGCTCAAGGGCCCAGCTGCTCCACAGCATGTGGGATCCTCCCGGACCAGGGCACGAACCCAAGTCCCCTGCATCGGCAGGCGGACTCTCAACCACTGCGCCACCAGGGAAGCCCGGAAAGAGACTTTTGAAGAGTCTAGAAATGGAGATGAATGCCCTAGTCTGGAAGGGACACAGGCCAACCTGTCCACAACTCATTGACTAGAATTAGTCACAAGAACCCACTCAATTCTCAGGAAGTCAAAAATTGTAATCCTGATAGAGCCACAAATTCTTTGACTCTCATTTCCGTGAGAAGTTGGTTCTGTGACCCTTTTCCTTGAATCTGAGTAGGTTTTGTGACTACTTTTACAAATATAGAATGTAAGGAAATGACCTGTACCGATCTCCAGGCCCGGCCTTTAAGAGATTGGCAGTTTCCTACTCTTGGAAGGCTCACTCTGTGAGAAGCCAGTTCCTATGCAACATTTCTGACTACCCTGGCACTGCTGTGATATGAGGAAGTCCACGAAGGACACATGGAGAGGATGTATAGAGAGAGTTGCCTGGTCATTAGACAAAATGTGGAAAACAACTGAAGAACCCATTCAACACCCCTATCTGAGGCCCCAGCCATATGGCTCTGGTGAAGTCATCCACTTATATGCAGCCACTGAAGCCACCACAGCTGAGGGGGCACCAGTCACTGCAGAGCAAAAATGAGCCATCCCTGCTGTGCCCTTCCTTAATGTCTGATCCATGTGATAGAGAACATAATAAAATTGTTGTTGGTTTACTCCACTAATTTTTAGGAGTATTTGCTATGCAGCAATAGAAAACTGGCACATGCACCATAAATCTGGAAAGTGGAGAGAGGGAAATATTTTGTACATGTATGACCACCATAGTCTCTTTTTAAACTACAATACACCTTTGTGTAAATACCATAGGTGGTTTTCTATATGCTTTTCCTTATTCGATTTACCTCTTAGGATTCTTCTTCTTCCTCCAGTGACAGGGATAAATTTCCTCTATAGAGATTTTAATCTGAGGATTTTGACTGTACCTAATATATTTTACCTAAAGAACTGAAAGCTTGTATTCCTCTTGCACTCTATGATTTGAGAAGAAAACAGAGCAAAGATGAACTCTTATGCTCTAATGCACACATAGAAGGGAAAACATGAATAGAGAAGGATTATATAAATGAAGTGAGAACAGTCTGGATGTTGGAAAATATATTGTTCTTCCCCCTATTTCCCCTCACAGGAGTCAAGATCGAGCTGAGAAACTCTGCAAGCTCTGAGTAGGAAGACATCTTTCTGGCCTCGGTATCTCTGGCAAGAGAGAAGAGGAGACCCTCAGAATTCTGCAGGTTCCTGACAAGATGTTTCCTTTTCCACAGAACTTATAGCCTTGCCTCCTCTCTCCACCTGAGACCAACAGGACTAATTTGCAAGTTATCTTTCATTTCCAGAAACCTATGCCTCATTTGTTTCCAAGCAAATTGGAGATAATACCCATCTGTGCCTAATTATGGCAATTCCTACTTCTCTTTCCTTCCCTTGACATAGCACTTATCATATATGACATTGTATTTTAACTTATTTATTTGACCATTTTAATTCTATACCCCTTTCCCCAGAATGAAAGTTTCATACAGTTATGAATATTTGTCTGTTTCATTACTATTTGTACTCCCGAGACCCAGAACAGTGCCTGGCATAGACTGGATTCCCTTTAATTTTATGAAATGCATGGTTGCATGGACAGATAAATAAATGTAAAGGAAAAATAAATGAAAGATTTTAGTTTCTGTAGCTATGACTCCAAATTTTTAGTTACTGGAATTGTCCTGTAAACTAGATATGTTCCACTTTTTGAATTGATTTAATCCATAATCTCAGTAAAGTTTAGGGAATGCTATATCTTTAAAAAGTGTACAATAACTATAAGAAATGTTAAAAATAAATAATATAGGATAGATAATTATTTTAGTCAGCAATTCTGTTGGCACCTCCAGATAACGGAATCACTTTTGGGTTACTGTCTTGTTATAATTACAACTTTATTCACTTATTTCCTTTTTGGTACTCCACCTACAATCATGATTAACCATTCGCCAAGTATTAACGGTAGTTAATACCATGTGGATGAGTGACTTCATTTCTACCAGATACGTATTAAGAATTTTAGAGATCAGAGCCATTAACACATGTAGTTATCATATCATCCTGTAAATATGTTTTCATCCAAGTTCTAAATGTAGCAAAACTAAAAAAACCTCTACAAATAAAATATGACACACAGAAAAATGAAAAAGGAAGAAGCACCTGTGTTTTCATGAAATATTATTATAAGACATGACAGGTGAGAAAATTTCCATATATTTATCAGAAATGTGCAAGACACTAAAATGGATACAAGGCAGAGCAACTGCATTTCAAAGAGGAAAAACGTTGATAATTTCAGAATCTTTTTTTTTTTTTTTTGCAGTACGCGGGCCTCTCACTGTTGTGGCCTCTCTCATTGCAGAGCACAGGCTCCGGACTTGCAAGCTCAGCGGCCATGGGTCACAGGCCCAGCCGCTCAGCAGCATGCGGGATCTTCCCGGACCAGGGCATGAACCCGTGTCCCCTGCATTGGCAGGCGGACTCTCAACCACTGTGCCACCAGGGAAGCCCCCAGAATCATTAAGTACCTCAGGGATTTCCTATACAAGAGAGGACATTTTAAAGGAAAAAACTAAAAAATATTATCCTTCTAAGTGACACTAAATTCTTTGATATCAATTATTCCCAGGAAATTTCCTGAACTTTTGTTCTTATAAAGATAATCCAGGTCACCTTTAACACTTTTAAATGTACAGCCTACCTGGTAACTAAAGTGGTGGGACTTTTCTTCCCCTTTAATTAATTTCCACCAATCAGCCCATCTTCCTAAAACAACTTCATTCCACAATATTTTCCATTTCAGGAAATGGAAACTCCATTCTTCCAGAAACCAGTGGAATAGAACACAACCTAGAAGACATCACTAACTACTCCTTTACATGATTCCAATTCATCATCAAACCATAAATGTTCTATCTTCAAAATATATCTGTACAATCCCTCTCTCATCTAAACCATGATACTGTCTCTCCTAGGTTATCAGTGCAGCATCCTAGGCAAACACCTTGCTTCCCCCATTGCCCTCCTAAAATTTATTCTCAAAACAGCAGCCAGAGCAAGCTTTCAAAGCATACTCTGATCATGTCACTCTTTTGTTTAATACACTACAACGATTTTTTCCATCTCAATTAGCTATTGCTATGATTACTATATCTTAACAGATTTTGGTGTCCCTCCAAACTAAACTCTTATGATTCTCCTCACCGTACCCAGCTCATTCTTTTCAACCACACTTGCTTGTCTTCAAAAAGTCCATATGTAACTCCTGCATGACTATTTTCGCTTTCTACTTATTCAGCCTGGAAACACTTCCCACATATAACCTGTATTGCTTGTTTTGTCATTTTCTTAAGGTCTCTACTCAAACATCATGTTATCAAGGAACTTTTATTTCTTCCTTCCCTTCCTACTGTAGCAAACATGCCCTATTCACATAAGCTTACACTATTTTTGCCCAGTGTACATATCACTATCTGATAGTTTGTATATTTATTTGTTTATTCATTTGTTTCTCTCTCACTAACTGAAATAAAAATAAGCTCCATGAAGGTAAGGAATTTGTTTGTTTTGATCGATGCTGTATTTATAGCTCTGAGTATGGAACGTGGCACGTGATCTGAAGACAATCTATATCCTGTGTGACTCAGAAAGGACCCTGAAGAGCTGCATCTGGAAGTCTCCTGGGATGCCAGTGTGTTGCCTGTGTTTTCTTTCTCCTACTCAACGATAACTTCTATCTTTATTAAAGCCTCGTATGAGTAAAAGCCTGAAGAGTCTTTTAAGTACTTTCAATTATCCAAACCTGTGCAACTGATGCAAAATAATACCATTAAGGTGAAAAACAAGCTCTAGAAGGAAAAAATTGTAATGTCTATATCAATAAAAGGTTAATATTCACAATATATAAATCAATAAGAAAAAAAGCAGATCTTTAAATAAAATTGGGCAAAGGACTTGAACAGGAATTTCACATGGCTGATTTCACAATGAGTAATAAAGTTATAAAAAGGTTATCAAATTCATTAGACATTAGGAGAAATTCAAAATAAAAACAAAATGCAAAGTTGTTCCTATCCACCAAAATCGCTTACTTGAAAATTTCAGATAAGATCAAATATATACCAAGGATGTGGAGCAAACAAGGACTCTCATATACTGTGCATAGAAATAAAACTGGTACAAGCACTTTGAAACACTGTTGTCAACAGATGTGAAAGTTCATCCTATTCATGGCATTATGACCTAGCAATTTTATTCCTGTTCATATGCCTGATGGAAATGTATACATAGCTCATGAGGATTATGAAAAAGAAGTACCTAAAAGCACTGTTTGTAATAGTTCAAACTGAAAACATCCCAAACTTCTTTCAACAGTAGAATGGGTAAATAAAATTTTGTATATTCATATAATGGAATGCTGTACACCAGTGATAATTAAGAAATTAAACCACATGCAACAGCATGGATTAAAGCTGCCAAATAAAAACAAAGGAATACAAGATTTCAGTTAGAAAAACTTGAAAAAGAAGAAAAATTATTTTAGGCTGTTAGAAGTGAGGGTAAAGGGAACACTAGAGGAACTTCTGCTGAGCTGGTATTATTTTATTGATTGATTTGAGCACAGGCTACATGGGCTTTATAATGTTGTAAAAAAATTCATCCATTTGTGTCCTTAAAGGTTTGTATAATTTTATATGCCTATATTTCAATAAAAAGTTAATAATTACATCATGAGTATTTCCCAGTATAATCCACTAATCTTTGAAAACATGATGTTTATTTTCATAATATCCCATAGTATTAGTGGACCAAATATATTTAATTAATGACTAAATGGTGGACATCAGGTTTCTCAAATTGTTGTTGCTATAAATGCAGTATGTCCCTGTACTTCCTTCATTGTGGACCTCTCTGGTTATTTCCTACTCGTAAAATCCTAGAAGTGGATACATTTAAAACTTAAGAACAATTTTTCAGAAATTGTTGCTGCGGCACTTCATATTTGGTATAAAGTAAAAAATTACCCTCTAGAGAGTTGATGCTAGTGAAGATTACGCTAACATCTCTGGGTTATCTTCTGTACAATATGAAACCAAAGGAGTTGGGATAAAGATGGAGTTGCCTCATGCCATACTCAGGAAGCTCTGAAAGATATTTATTTGTTTTAGAGTATATTGCCTTTGGTGGGAGATTTTTTTCCATCAAGGGTTTATTCAAGGCAACGGTGCATGAAAATTTCCAAATTATAATCTTCTAAGCAGTCTTTTATGAACAGTATTACAATAGGTTCCCATTCAAGGCAAGGAAAAATGCCTACTTTGTCCAAGCCCCAATCATTTTTCATATCTCGTTTTCCTTTCATTAACCCTCCTCTCCAGGCAGCTACTTGTTTACCTGTTCCTCTTTCCTGCCATACTCATTCCCATTTCCATGATTTAATTACTTTTGTTCCCTGAGTCTAGGTTTTCCATTTTCTACCAAATCATACCTCACCCAGACTTTGAAGCCTGGTTCAAGGTCTGTCATCTTCACAAACATTATTCTAATGTTTCCCAAGTTTAAGCCTTTTCTTTGCTGAATATCCAAAGTGCTTGAGCCTAAACTGCCAATGTGTCTTTTTGGAAGCAATGACTACTAGGTACCATTTTCAAATTCCCTCTATTCAAGTCAAGTATTGTACCTAGGTTTTGCTAGAATGAGTGTGCCTTTGTAGGCACAGCTATCTTGTTTACCCCTATGTTCCAAACCCTTAACAAGACAAGAGTTACAGGTGCTAAGTAACTCTTTTTGAAATAATTAATTATTGAGGACTTATCTTCTCGAATCAGCTACTCACACTGGAGTATCTTACAGTAAAATAACAGAAAGAAACATTGTAACTTGGGTGAAAATGAAGCATGATTATAAGGTTCTGTTTGGGTTATACGTAAGAGACACAGTCTACACAGTGAATAGTCTCGAATGTAAACTATCCAATATGGCAACCATTAGCCACAAGTGTCCACCAAGCCATTGAAATGTGGATAATCTGAATTAAGATATGCAGGAAGAGTAAAATGCACATTAAATTTTGAAGATTTAGGCAAAAATACAATGTAAACTATCTTATTAATAATTTTTATATTGATTACATGTTGAAATAATAATATCTTGGCTATATAATGATAGACAAAAATGTGTTATTAAAATGAGTTTTGCCTGGTTTTTATGTGTTTTTGCCTTCTTAGCGTGTCTCCTAGAAAATTTAAAATTAAACCCGTGGTTCACATTATATTTCTATTGCACAGCATATCCCTAAGTCGTTATAGGATATAATCTATTATTAAAATATAGGGAGATCAGGCTTCCCTGGTGGCGCAGTGGTTGAGAGTCCGCCTGCCGATGCAGGGGACACGGGTTCGTGCCCTGGTCCGGGAGGATCCCGCATGCCGCGGCGCGGCTGGTTTTGAAATAATTAATTATTGAGGACTTATCTTCTCGAATCAGCTACTCACACTGGAGTATCTTACAGTAAAATAACAGAAAGAAACATTGTAACTTGGGTGAAAATGAAGCATGATTATAAGGTTCTGTTTGGGTTATACGTAAGAGACACAGTCTACACAGTGAATAGTCTCGAATGTAAACTATCCAATATGGCAACCATTAGCCACAAGTGTCCACCAAGCCATTGAAATGTGGATAATCTGAATTAAGATATGCAGGAAGAGTAAAATGCACATTAAATTTTGAAGATTTAGGCAAAAATACAATGTAAACTATCTTATTAATAATTTTTATATTGATTACATGTTGAAATAATAATATCTTGGCTATATAATGATAGACAAAAATGTGTTATTAAAATGAGTTTTGCCTGGTTTTTATGTGTTTTTGCCTTCTTAGCGTGTCTCCTAGAAAATTTAAAATTAAACCCGTGGTTCACATTATATTTCTATTGCACAGCATATCCCTAAGTCGTTATAGGATATAATCTATTATTAAAATATAGGGAGATCAGGCTTCCCTGGTGGCGCAGTGGTTGAGAGTCCGCCTGCCGATGCAGGGGACACGGGTTCGTGCCCTGGTCCGGGAGGATCCCGCATGCCGCGGCGCGGCTGGGCCCATGTGCCGTGGCCACTGAGCCTGCGCGTCCGGAGCCTGTGCTCCGCAGCGGGAGGGGCCACAACAGTGAGAGGCCCGCGTACCGCAAAAAATATATATATATATATAAATATATAGAGAGAGAGATGTATATATATCTATATATATATATGAGAGATGTATATATATCTATATAGATGTATATATATAGATGTGTGTGTGTATATATATAGATAGATAGATAGATAGATAGATAGATAGATGTTAGAAAATACCTAAGTAGATTTGTTCCCATCCTCAAGCAGAAACTAAAAGAATCCAGATAGAAAAGTAAGGCTTGCTGATGCACATGACAGTGAACTAGTTAAGATGTAAAAATGTTTGTGATGCTAAATTTTATGGAGACTTGGGCATTAAAGTTCTGAAGACATTCTGAATATTTATGTTTGTTTTTCCTGAAATATTTGTAATATATAATTCTATATTATTTTCCCTCTTCTAAAACTATCTGATGGTTTTACAAAAAATATTGTGGCAGAGGTTCTACTTATATAACTGACATTGCCATGATTTTTTAAATCTTTATTTTATCAAGAATAAAAGCTGGGGGCTTCCCTGGTGGCACAGTGGTTGAGAGTCCACCTGCCGATGCAGGGGACACGGGTTCATGCCCTGGTCCGGGAAGATCCCACGTGCCGCGGAGCGGCTGGGCCCGTGAGCCATGGCCGCTGAGCCTGCGCGTCCGGAGCCTGTGCTCCGCAATGGGAGAGGCCACAACAGTGAGAGGCCCGCATACCACAAAAAAAAGAATAAAAGCTGGAGATGTGCATATTGAAAATAAACTTTCAGATTAGTTTCTGCCTTTCTTTTAAAGTACATTAAGCTACTTTTCTGAGTCCATTAATTTCTTACACAAATATTTATTATTCTATTGGCTTATGAGGCTTAGTGCCATCATTTGAATTTTCTTCATTCTGCTTGTATTCTTCATACTTCAATTTACTAAGCATATACAAAAAAGAACAATTTTTATAATAGGCAACAGAAAGGGGTGTGTGTGGGGGGGTGGATGGGTGGGTGTGTATGAGGAACCCTCATTCTAGAGATACACATACATTGTATGTGCTTGCCCCCATCGCTCATCTTCCCTTTCAGTGACAATTCATAAAATTTAGGTTATCACTCTTACTCCTCTAAGCTCACCAATGGCTTTAAAATTGCAATTTCAAAATATTTTACTCAGCCTCTTTGAGTATTTATCACAATTAAGCATTTGTTTCTTGAAATTCTCTCCTCTCTCAATTTCTATAATTTCTACTTCTCTCATCATTTCTTCCTGACCTTCTTTATGAAATTTAATGGTTACATATATATTGACAATTTTCAAATCAATGTCTTTGAGCACTTTTTCTCCTGAGATGCAGATTGGTATGTACAACTGACCCCTGAGGTGATGCTGAACCTCATTTAGAAATAAACATGCGAAGTCTGAACTCATCTTTTTGCTAATAATACCTTCCATCCAGTTACTCAAATGAAATGCCTGCAATCAACTGTATATTCTATCCTCTTCCTTACTTCTATTAACTCTGCTCCTAAGTCCTGTCACTTGTCAATTCCAGCTCTTAAATATTTTAAATGCCCATTTCCTACTTTCTATTCATTTCCACTGCTGCCCTAGTAAAGGCCTTCATTATCTCCCTCTTATAGTACTGTCATAACTTCCCTAGCAAATATATCGTTTTGCCCCCAATATATCTCCTATACTTTTCTCATGTTAACTGTTAACAATATGAAAATCTATTCACGTTTCCCACATTACATTTCTTTAATGCTGTGCCATCATCCAGAGAAGTATTTCTCAAAGTAGAGCAGGCCATCATCATCAGAATCACTGGATCAGGGGCTTCCCTGGTGGCGCAGTGGTTGAGAATCTGCCTGCCAATGCAGGGGACACGGGTTCAAGCCCTGGTCTGGGAAGATCCCACATGCCGTGGAGCAACTAGGCCCGTGAAACACAACTACTGAGCCTGCGCGTCTGGAGCCTGTGCTCCGCAACAAGAGAGGCCACAACAGCGAGTGGCCCGCGCACCGCAATGAAGAGTGGCCCCCTCTCGCTACAACTAGAGAAAGCCCTCACACAGAAACGAAGACCCAACACAGCCAAAAATTAATTAATTAATTAATTAATTAATTAAAAAAAAGATACTCTGTCAAAACAGATTAGAGGTTATTAGGAAAAAAAAAAAAAGAATCACCGGATCAGAAGTACTGGAGACAGTCCAGGAATCTTCAGTTATATAAGTTCTCCAGGTAGTAACATAACACATACTACAGTTTGAGAAACACTCCCATAGGAGTAAAGCAACCAATACACTTGCAAGGCATATACTGCCCTTCATTAACTGACTGAAGTCTATTTTTTTCTAACCTCATTCAATTTTTGTTCCAACACAATTGAACTGATTTGTAATCCTTTGAAGGTACCATTTCCTCTCACAAATTCATTCCTTTGCACAAACTGAACCTTCGGCTTGAAATTCCCATCGGTGTTTATTTCCTGGCAGTCTTTATTCAACCTTCAAGTCCAGTTGTTTTGCACTGGGGAGTTATTTTGAAGCTCTGTGTCCTCAGTGTCTACAAGTATCAAGCATCTAATACAGCTGCTCGAATTCACCACCCTTACACCCCATATTGCTCTTATTTCCTCACTTTTTTATTTATGTTCATTGTAGGTGTCCTTTTCTTCCTTTCCATCATCAAGGGTTAGCTCACTGAGTATAGGGCTTTTGTTTTCTGCTATATTCCTTTTACTTAGAATAGTGGATGACACATAAAAATTTGCTGACTGCCTCACTTAGTAATTTAATGTTAGAAGTAAATAGATGACAAAACCCCAAATTCCATGATGTATGAGGAAACAACAAACTTTGGAGAAAGCACACTGGTATTCTGGAGAACTGTGTTCTAGGCCTAGCTTTTTTAATCGATCAGCAGTGTGAGCATATCTCTTACAGCCTCTAATGCTAAGTTTTCTAGACAGGAAAACGAGAGGATTTGGAATGTTGGAATGGCCCTCCACCCTGGCTGGACTTTCCATTGATGTGTGGGGTTAAAATTCACTGAACCTATCCGGGTGTGAGGCCCCAGCATCTGTAGTTCTAAAGGCCTCCCATGGTTTCAGGGAAAAGGCAGGTTGGGCCCCTCTTTAGCAGATGAGAGTATTGTGTACCTACGGTGTTCTCACCCTATCCTCTGCGACCTTCTGAATTTTTATACACAAAGAATGACATTTATTAAGCTCTTTAAGCACACGTGGAACAGCTAAGTGGTTTTCACATAACATTACTGTTTCTCGTAAAAAATGTCTTTCTGTCTTATCCTGAAGTTTGACGCAAGGTATTTGAAACTGACAAAATATCACAGCATTCACTTCTAAGAAGCAAAACAAAAGCATTGAGGTGAACACATGCATTTTGTTTTGATTTCTCTACACACACATTCCCCCACCTTTTGCTGTTCTGAGAACAGCATGTTCCTGAGCACCTTTCAGAATCTCTGTCCTTTTGCCTTTCCGTGGGCCAATGGGATTCACTGACATGGCATTTATGAGATGTCTGAAGAGAAAGAGACAAACTGGCTCTGACTCATTCTGAGACCAAGAGAGCTAGTCGATATTTATCTCTAACCTTGGTTCTGTACCTTCGGAATCAGCCTGTGAGCTAAGCAGGGAAGGAAAAGGAGAGGACAACACACAGGGTATTTAAAGGAAAGCTAAGCCTAAGCCAGCATTGTGATACGCCATCAGTGAGACGGCCCAGGGAAGAGGCTGAGCCACTCTGAGTATGTAAAGTCAACAAAACAGAAAGAGGTACTATATTTGGTCAATCAAAAGAAAAAAATCAACACTCCTTACCCAATATTCAAGATTTTCTACTATTTGACCCCAGCCTCCTTTCCCAAACTTTCATCTTCCCAACCTTTTTATCTTTTCTTACATTCTAACATCCAGAAAAATTAAGCATACATATTAGTCCCTGTAAGAGGTACATTACTATGTTTTACTCATGCTATGCTCACTGTTTGAAATCCCCCTTTCTTCAATGACACAGGCTCAAATCTTAGCTTTACTTCAAGGTCATCCTCAAATGCCTCCATCCACCCACCCAGGCACCTCCCATCCCTGCTCCAAATGGCAAGTACCCTCTCTCTGCTCTCAATATATGGCTGGTGACTAAGGGTATCATCTCACAATTGGTATCACAGTTATATTTGTAGATATTATGTCTCCAATTTTAAGTTCTGTCAAGGTAGTTTCTAATTTATATCTGTGGCTGACTCAGTGCCTAAAACAGTATCTTTTGTTTTCCAGTTTTATTGAGAAATAATTGACATACATCACTGTATATGCTTAAGAGGACAGCATGATCATTTGATTTACATATATTGTGAAATGACTACCACTATAGGTTTAGTTAACATCCATTATCTTATATAGATGCAATAAAAAGAGAGAGAAAAAAAAATTATTGTGATGAGAACCCTTAGGATCTACTCTCTTAACTTTGCTACATATCATAGAGCAGTGTTAACGACAGTCATCGTGTTGTACACAACATGCCTAGTACTTATTTATCTTGTAACTGGAAATTTATACCTTTTGACTACCTTCCTTGAATTCCCCCTCCTCCTACTCTCTGCCTCTGGTAACCATAAATATGATCTCTTTTTTCTATGAGTTTGGTGATTTTGTTTGTTTAGCGTCCACGTATAAGTGAGACCATGCAGTATTTGTCTTTCTTTGTCTAACTTATTCCACTTAGCATAATGCCCTCAAAGACCATCCATGTTGTCACAAATGGCAGGATTCCACTGTTTTTAAGGCTGAACCACGCCACATCTTCTTTATCCATTTAACCATGCCAGACACTTAGCTTGTTTCCACGTCTTGGCTATTGTAAATAATGCTGCTATAAACATGGGAGTGCAGATATCTTTTCGATTTAGTGTTTTTCTTCCTTTGTATATATTCCCAGAAGTGGAAGTGCTGGATCATATTTTAAAATTTTAAAATTTTTGTATTTTAAAATTTTTGAGGAACCTCCATACTGTTCTCCATAGTGGCTGCACGAATTTACATTCCCACCAACAGTGCATGAGGGTTCCCTTTTCTCCACATCCACTTCAGCATTTGTTGTCTCTTGTCTTTTTGATGATGATCATTCTAACAGGCATGAGGTGATATGTCAATGTGGTTTTTCACTTGCACTTCCCTAATGACTAATGATGTCGAGCACCTTTTCATGTACTAGTGCCTAATACGGCATCTTAATTCTAGTTAGTTAGGCACTTCATAAAATTTCCTGATAAAAGAAAGATGGAAATAAATATTATTTATTCAAAGTGCATGTTATTCCCTGACAAGAAGAAAAATATTGAGACTTGACATAGTAGAAGCAGCCTCAGAAACTCTTAAACTCAATAAACTGTTGATGGAGAACACACATACATACACACATCGATGAAACAGTAAATTTGGTTATCATTTGTTATGCCTCAACTTCTGTCCAGGGTGCTTTACATACATTATCATTTTTAAATGTGACATTAACCTCACACGATAGGTACTATTCTATTTTAAAGTAGGAAAACTGAGGTACAAAGTTGTCTAAGGTTCCAGGCCAAGATAGGGCTTGAAATCGTCTTGTTTATTCCTAAGCCCTTGCTCTTTCCATTATGCTGCATTGCTTGGATAGATGTATTTTAAAATACAGTCAAATAAAAAACAAGAATGGTTGAAGAGATATATGGTTTTCAAAACCTTTTCTGGGGCTTCCCTGGTGGCGCAGTGGTTGAGAGTCTGCCTGCCGATGCAGGGGACACAGGTTCGTGCTCCGATCCGGGAAGATCCCACATGCCGCGGAGCGGCTGGGCCCGTGAGCCGTGGCCGCTGAGCCTGCGCGTCCAGAGCCTGACCTTTTCTGGAATCCGGCTCTTTCATAGAAGTGAGTTCTGAATTTTAAACATTTAAGCCAGGTAATCAGAGTATGAAAAAAATGATCCTGGCCTTAATTTGATAGCTTTTGTTCCATTTTAACATCCTTTGGCAGTTTGGAACAGCAGTGTTTTATTCGTGTTAATCCAAGGGCATTCGAAGGTTGATTGGCACCCTAAGATTAGAATGATTTGATTTTGATACAGTTGAGTCTATCTATGCCAATTGTCTCTTTCTACTGATCCAATCACCCAAGTCAAAGGAGTATATTCATATGAAGACAAAATAAGGATGACTAAGTAGAAAATGGTTTTGTAAGTTTCAAAAAAAAAAAAAAATTAGGTTAACCAAGAAGTTGAAACTCTTGAAAACTGAGAGTGGTGGTACTATGTAAGCAAGCTACCAAATCTCTGTATGTGACTTATTTTTTTATTTCTCAAGTTTTTCATGATCTGAATCACTTGATTTTCAGGATTTGTAGGGGCTGTGCTTAGACAGTGTGTAAATTTACTGAAGCACATTGCTTGACTTCAGATAATTTCTGGAGGAACAACAGAAGATATGGAAAAGAAGCACAGACTATACGTCAATTCACCAACATGGGCTTTTCAAACAAGTTTTGAAGCTTATAAGTTTAAATATTAATTTGCTGGCTTAACAGCTACAAAATGAAAAGGACTAACAAATGTAATGTAAGCAGAAGATATTAAGGCCTGTATTTTGCAAGTGGATGCCCTTGAGAGCCTTCTGTAAGAGATGAATAGCAACTCCAGAGTTTGTGAATTCACAGACTGTGGAGACCAACATCTGTAATTACTCTCCACCAAGATCTGTCAGCACCGATATGTGACTGGCACCTGTAAGTTGCAAATTCTATAAATCTGCAACTGTAAGTTGCAGATTCTATAAATGATGCCGTTTCAAACAGACACATAAAAATGTATATCCATCAATTTCAGGAAACTATTGTTAATGTAGTTAAACAGATAATGGTGTCTCTAGGGTCTAGAAAAAGGCAAGGTCAAAATATATGTATTTATATACATATATGTATTTAAATACATATATTTATATACAAAATATATGTATTTATATATATATACAAACACAATGGAACAATGTGTTTTATTTTTCCCCTGGGAATTAAAACTATAGCACTATAATACTAATATTGGGCCCACTGGGTAAGCTCATATACTTCCTAGTATTTTTCATATTATCAATTAAATATGTTTTAATGCCTCAAAAAATTACTGATCTGTGCTGTTAGTTTCATGAGTGCCCCAGCCATTCTAAGAAAAGGATTTCTCTTTCAATAGTCTTCTTTTCCAAATAAAATATTCTAAATAAGTTTATATAATTAAGTTAGATAACAGCAAATCCAGGGATGTTTCTTCTAATTCAATCTTATCATAAAGAAGCTTAATGAAATTTGTTGCATTCTTCAAAAATGTATAAATTTTTTCTGTTTCATACATTTTATACTCTTTTCATTTCTGAATTATAGAAACTAGAGACAATATCCTTCCTTGGTTTTATTTATAACCACTAGCCAATCCTTCATTCAAGACTCACCTTATTTAACAACAAAAAAAAGAAATAAGAGCTATTTACCAACAATTTTTAAAAATTGAGTTCACTGTGTGTTAGTCAAACAGGAATTTGAATAACAGTATTAAATGAGCTAGTATTAAAACTGTATACATTCTCATGATGAGTTCTCTTGACAGACAGAGAGCTAGCTGATCATTTTTACCCAGAATTGTTTTGTCACACGTAATATTCAGAAAAGCGAATCCAAACTGGTCTAGCTAGTTGTTTTTGCTAGCTTCATGATACAGTTTTTTTCATCATCTTTCCCATAGTGAATTTATAAAGAGAATTCTTCCCCCAATTTACAGGCTGAACAACTGTTCCCTCAATTTCTGCATATTTCAGAAATATATCAAGAAGAGATATGGCAAGTCTTCCAGGGCATGCAACAATTTTTGTCTAAAATGTAATTGTGGTAGATTGCTTGCACAAATGGCTGTAATCATTCATTTTCCTGTATATGCTCGCGTTGGCAATATAACCCCACAGCTCCTCTTATCAAAAGGTGGAGTCTAATTTTTCTATAACCTGAATTGGACTGGCTCTGTGACTTGTTTTGGCCACAAGAATATGACAAGTGGAGCAGTGGGCCATTTTTGAACTCGGGCTTCAAGAGGCCTTCATGCTTCCACTCTCCCTGCTGAGGTGCCATGTGAACAGGCCAAGGCTATCCTACCAGACTGTGTGAGACACATGGTTCAGCTGTTCCCATTGCTCCAGGTGATATCCAGCCAATCTCCAAAAGCAGAGCCATGTGGCAGACTTGCCCAGATGCATGCAGAGCAGCTGGGACCAGAATTTCTCAATTGAGCCCAGTCTAAACTATCAACCCTGAGTTATGAGCTAAATAAATGTTTATTGTTGTAAGCCCCTGAGCTGTTGGGGGGACTTGTTACACAGCAACAGATAACTGATAGACTACTCGTGCATGAGTCCTGTTTCTCTGAAGACTTCAGGGTATTTACCTTTCTCTAATATCTTAGCATAATGTATAGTCCAGAGTAGTTGCTCAACAATGAAATTTAATTTTTTGAAATGTTTCTATAACAAGAATAAACAGTTACCTTTTGGTACTTTGGTAATATCCAATAATCACCATGACTAATCAATCCCTCATTCACCTTATTAAACAATTTGAACATTTAACAGATATACTGAATATATAGAGAGGGTTGAATCTCAAGGTGATGGACTGTTTTCATGAAACTTTTGATCTTGGCTTAAACACACATACTCTAATGCCTATAACTCTATCAAGCGTTGATCATAGCAGAAAAGTCAGATTCAATGTTTTCTTCACATCTGGGGAACAAACCCTTATAACAGTCCTATCATAGCTTACATTTCTGGGCAGAGTTCACTAAACATCCCTATCTTTGCCAACTGACAGACATACAGCAGCCTTTTCCCTCAAAAGCATGGTCCTTGGAGCACAAATGATCTGTATTACCTGGTGGCATATTAGAAATACAAAATCTCAGAGTCCCCCCCCCCTTCCCTCACTCATACTACATCAAATTCTTCATTTTAATAAGACCCTCAAGTCCTTTGCCAATCTCTCAACCTGAAGTAACTTGGAGAGCACCTTTCGCAGCCCAGAGAGTGATTAGTGGCACTTCCAGGAAAGGAAAATAAAATTGAACTCATTTAGTGTTTTTAAATCATTTAGATACAAGAGTGCAAAAAGATAGTCGGAGATACAAGTGGATTAAGAGACATTTTTTCAATCCTGTTCAAATCAGCATTACTAAGCTTCACACAGCTACTCATGGAGCACAGAAATTCTCAATATTTCCCAAAAAATTTCTGGGAAATTTTATAATCAACAGGGTGTGAATGAAAAATGTTGGCTGCCTTGTCCACAAACAAAGGGCACTGCAGCCATCAAGCCACTAAGCCACTTAGCCACTCCAGTGGCCCCTGACAGTGAGCCCTAAGGAAATTCAGGATGGAGACGAACAGGCTGCCTGTTGCCAAGCCCTCAGCCACTGCAGCCATCGCCACCCCTGAGGGGTCTCAGGAGGGAAAGCACATGACACTGGCCCTAGATAGCTAATGTGCACATCCAAGGAATGATTTCAATGAGCCCAGACTTTCACCTCCCCATACATAGAAAAGTGCTAAACTCATTAACTTGAGATACCTGGTTTTCTTTAATTAACCATAACCTTTTGATGTTCTGACTACCTGGTCTTTGTTGCAAAAACCCCTATATATCCTGGCTCCTCCCTTACCTCTTCGGAGCAGTCCCTCAGAGCTACCTGAGAGGCTGCCTCCCGGGCTTAAGTCCTAAGAAAGTCCAACAAGTAAAACATAATTCTCAGTGTTTAGGTTGTACATTTTTTCAAGGGGACTAGGCAAGAAAAGGGGTTGTAATGGGATAAAACCTCAGAGGGTATTAATTGATTTTTGTCCATGAGATGGGCCTAGCTGGAGAACGAATGAATTAGCAGGGGTGAGGGAGAGGACCTGGGAGGATTACCTGTAGTCTCCAGTCACCTTCTATTCCCTGGTAGAAATGCCTGGGAGGCACAGAGATGGACACTGTGGGCCACTGTGACCATGGTTGATTATAAAATTTCCCAGAAATTTTCTGGGAAATACTGAGAACTTCTGTGATTGTGGTCAACCAGGTTGTACCTCATGGTTTGATAACTGCAATGGAATCAGTGGATCCTAGCACTTTCCATATTTATAAAATCATACAGTTCAAGGGGCCTAAAATGCCATTTTTCTGAAATCATGTTTCAGTGGAAGTATTCTTTCTGAATAGGACTTTCAAACCTGATAGTACATCTACTTGAAAAACAAACAAAAAGGGCTAAGAAATCTCCGTAACCCTCTTTTAGGCTGAAAATGATCAGTCTTTCCAATCTTCTCAGGAAATGGCTTTTTGATCCTCTTTCAAATCCAATTGCCTTTCTCTAGGAAGCACTCTTTGTATTCTCAGCTTCAATTACTTCAATTTGTTTTTGCCAGGCTATCCTAAGAATGGAAGGAAATGCTCTGCACAAATGGTAGAGTTTATTTTTACCAAGACAGCAGAATATAGGGTTGGATTGGAAAATAAAAGGAAGTTTGTCTTATGTGAACTTTCTGCCCACAGGGACTCAACAGGCTTTTCTCTTCTAAAAGAAGGAGGAAGTCCCAGTAACTCTGAATAATAAAGTAATTTGATTTTTTTTTTCTCTAGTTATACAGGAAGCCAGAGAGGCTTCCACTATCATATTAAACCAATATGAGAATCACTTCTAAAGAAATATCTTAAGCAATTACAGGAAGCCAGAGAGGCTTCCACTATCATATTAATAAACCAATATGAGAATCACTTCTAAAGAAGTATCTTAAGCAATTATCCAGATATGGAGTTCATAGGCATAAGTTTATTTTGGTTAAGTTTTTGTATGATATTTAAAAATTGAAAGCATTTTAATATCTAACAGTATTGAAATAGGGAAATAAAATCAGAGTATAACCTTCCAATTAAGCATTACAAATCCACGAGTGGAAACTTGCTTATAACACCATGAACACTAAAAATAATTGCAAAATATTATGTTTGCTATAATCATTATATACAGGTTTCATATGTACAAGTGAAAACAAAAATTTATAAACTCTCAATTTGTGAAATTTAATAAATCAAAAGGCCACAAGCCTAATATAGATAACTATGTAGTACACCTGAAACTAACTTAATATTGTATGTGAAATCTATTCCAATAAAATTAATTAATTAAAGGAAGAGCTGGATGAAAAAAGAAGTCACAAGCTTGACAAATGCATCTCAAAACTACCTAATTTTATAGTTTTCATAGTTAAATAAATTTGCAACAGCTTTTGGGTAGCCAACATGTAACAAAGTACAGGAACTTCTCACTTCAAAATAAAAATTACAATATAGTTTCATTTATTATATTGCTTTTAATTTTCTGTGCTTTTCTGTAACCTTATCAAAACTTATAATTTAAAGATGGATGAAGGCTATTTTTTATGGCATAAACAGATAAAATGAAAATATTCTGGCTATGAAACTGGAAGAAGCATATTAATATTGATTTTTAAATGCATAGTTAAATTGAAAAAGGGAATCCCCAGGGGTCAAAATCAAAGAGGAAATTGAAAGGCAGAGCAATGAACTGAAGTGGACGCCTTGGCTGTCCTGAGGGTAGTTATTACAGAGGAGTGATCAAGAGGATTGAGTTTTAATAATTACACAGGGAGAAAAGAGGAGGTTTTGTGTTGACCAGAGTCAAGGAGTGGTAACTTCTCATGAAGCCTGGACATTCAAAGGCTGCAACTTAAATGAAAGTGTGGACAAGAGAAATCCATTCATATTCATGGAGTGATAATAAGGCAGTTAGTCTGTTCCTGGTTGGACTCTGGGTAAGAAAAAAAAAATTCCTAGACAATTCATAGTTTTGCATCAGCCTTCACAATGGGTTGAAGCTGTGATTTCCTGGGTTAGAAACAGAATACATGGGGGAAAATGGGGGGGAGGGTACTTGATTTTTAGCATCTACTAATTTCTGTGGTGTAAGTAATTCCACTGTTGCTGATTTCAAGCTACCAAGGTGATGTCATGAACGTGGAGTTGGGGAGAGATGTAGACAACCAGCTCTCACAAGCCAGTGTGAGCTAGCTCCATTCAGCATACCCTTGGTCTAAAGAGTGAATTTATACCACTTGAATAATCCAGAAATAATGTGATAAAGAAATAGCAATCCTGGCTTCCCTAGTGGCGCAGTGGTTGAGAGTCCACCTGCCGATGCAGGGAACACGGGTTCGTGCCCCGGTCCGGGAAGATCCCACATGCCACGGAGCGGCTGCGCCCGTGAGCCATGGCCGCTGAGCCTGCGCGTCCGGAGCCTGTGCTCCTCAACGGGAGAGGCCACAACAGTGAGAGGCCCCCGTAGGGCAAAAAACAAAAAAAAAAAAAAGAAAAAAAAAGAAATAGCAATCCACTGGCACATCGTAATATGTTTACTGCTTATTTATACTTTAACTCTGCAACTTAAAATACAGAAGTCATTTCTGAAAGGTTTTATACATAGAACTGGCCTCACCTAGATTTCCAATTCAAATGTATACTATTCACATGGCTTGAGAAATCCCACCAGGAAAAGTTAAGAGCAATGAGTTGCTTTGGGATTCATAATTTCTTTGGTACATCTAACAAAGCAAATATAAAATTAGTCTGGAAGAAGAGACTCTCAACCTCAGTGGCACAGGAAGTATCCAATGAAAAATAATGAGCTCACAATACAAAAATTTAAAATATGCAATGAAACAAAATATATAAGCTAACACTAGTGGGAACAAAAATCATCAATATTGGATTCTCAACAACTCTAAATTTTGTGTGTGTGTGTATGATGTGTGTGTGTCTGGGTGTCTGTGTGTGTACGTGTATACCTGTGACTCCATGATTTTAATGACTGTAGGACTATTTGTGTTTTCTAAGTCTCCTTGAGTAAGCTTTATGCCTATATTTTTGTCTAGAAATTTCTTGATTTCATCCAGTTTTCAAACATATTTGTATAAAACTGGATGAAATACTATTATATTATTAATACTATTATATAAATACTATTATACTATTATATAATAGTATAATATTAGAAGTATCCCCTTTAAACCAAGGAATTGGAAAAGGAAGGCTTCTACCTCATAATGAAAAAGCACTATAAAAAAAAGGAAAAGGACAAAAGTTATAAAGACTGGATAGAAAGAGGAAAAGCTTAAATTTTTTTATGAATTAGTGGTAGTTTATCTAAGGAAAAAAAATAATTAAAAAGTTGATGAATAGAAATATAATAGCACTACTTAAAATTTGCATAGCATTACTATTATGCCAGGTATTATTCAATTTACTTTACGTCTTTTAATTTGTTTAATCCTCAGGACCATTTTATGAGGTACTTTCTCTCGCCCAATGTATAAACGAGTACTCCTATGAAGAGAAATGTTTTGTAGTGGAATAAAGATGAAAACCTAGTATTTGGAGAAGCCTAGGTATGAACCTGGGCAATCAGATTCTAAAATCCATGTTCTTGTCTTATGCTTCACTGCCTCTCTCATTATATTAGGATTATTATATTATTATAAATAATACAAAATTTCAACAAGTCTTCTGGAAACGGATATGAGAAATGTTTTTGAAGTACATCTTATATTAGCAATCATAAGCAATTAAAAACAAATCTAACAAAGTACATGCATGACCATATGATACAAAGTGTATCGTACAACTTTATTGAATTTAAATAAATGGAGAGATTCACTATGTTCACTGATGAAAAGACTCAAAGTACAAAACAAATGTTAATTTGGCAATCTCAGTAGAAACTCCAAAGTGCATGAATTAAAACTAACACAACAACAACAAAAAACTAAAAATTAAAAAAAAAACACAATATTTTAAATCAAATATATTTCAATTTTTTGAAAAAAGTTTATATTCAAGTAAACATTTAATAAAACCCTGACAATTAAAAGACAAGCCTCATAGAAGAAATGTATGAAACTGAGCCCACTTGTGTGACTATTAGCGTACAAAAGAAGTAACATTATGTGAATTTTGAAGATAGATCACAAAAGTGCTATGACATGCACCTTGCTTACTGAAGTCCTAGCTCTCAGAGCCATTAACTGTCATGTAAAGCAATTTGACCACCCTGGGGCACCATGCTATAAGGAAGTCAAACTAGTCCACATGGAGTGACCACATGCAGAAGCCCTGAGAAAATATGACAAAGTCTTGCCCGGCTAGTCCCCCAGCTGCTCTATACCTTTTCTCTTCTAGTTCCAGCCACTAACGGACTGCAGCTGCAAGAGAGACCTTGAGCTAGAATTGCCCATCAAAGTCCTTCCCAAATTCCTGACCCACAGGAAACCTGAGAGATAACAAAATGATTGTTGTTGTTTTTAAGCCACTAGCCACTGGGGTGATTTGTCATGCAGCAATAGTAACTGATCAAGGTATAATTCTGTGAATGAGAAGGTACATTCTTAGCATTACTTGACATATCAAAAACTAAAACAATCTAAAATTCTATCAGCAGAGCGATGACTTAGAATAACTTGTAGAGCATATATACAGTAAAATAATAGGCGCCAGTTAAAAGAACTATGTAGATCTACCCATATAAGTATGGCGAGATCTCCAATAGTAAGTGAAAAAGATCAAGTGAACAGACATGTCACTTA
Source organism: Lipotes vexillifer (assembly GCF_000442215.2). Taxonomy (NCBI): domain Eukaryota; kingdom Metazoa; phylum Chordata; class Mammalia; order Artiodactyla; family Lipotidae; genus Lipotes; species Lipotes vexillifer. Next base: position 2,454,599 of record NW_006769677.1, read on the forward strand.
ACATGTTTCTATTTGTGTAAAGGAGTTTTATATGTCTACATGCATGGAAACCTATTTGAAGGTATATATAGGAAATTTTTAGCAGTGGTTATCACTCAGGCAAGGAGTGAGATTGAAAAGGATGGGAAATGAATATTGTTAATGATACAAACAAACTAGGAGTAGGTAAACCATTGGCCAAGTCCACTCTGCCACCTGTTTTTGTCAATAGAGTTTTATCAGAACACAGCCATACCCATTTGTTTAGGTGTTTTCTACAACTGCAGGTTGAGTAGTTACAACAGAGATTTTACAGCCAAAGAACCTCTAATATTTACTATCTAGCCTTTTACAGAAAAAAAAATTACTAACTGCTAATCAAAATAATTCTACTTTGTTTAAATTTCTGACAATAAATGTACATTTATAGTTTACTTTTTTATTGAGGTATAGTTAATGTACAATATTAGATAATGTAGATTAATGCTTGAAAAATCAGTGCGTATTTCTAGATACACAGAAGATTAGAATACAAGACATATTTGTACAAAAACATATTGTTTCTGTACTTGAAATTCAGGTTTGCATTTGATGCCAGAAATATAATACAAATAACATAAAGTCCCTGCTTTCAAGAAACTCGATAGATTTCTGAAGTAGACTGTCAATTAAATTTACAGGAAAGCCTGGCTATTACTGGCTGTGTTGAGGAAAAATAGAATACAGACATTTAATAAATATTTTATAATATGTAGCTGGGAATAATAATTTGCATTTGTATCTGAAATCAGCAAAATCCCATATATAGAAGTTGCCAGAATATATCAAATTTTCATAAGTTAAACTCAAACATACCATGAAATTTTATTATACAATTTATAACCTAATGCCAGAGAAACCTAGGAGGGTGAATTGACCTCACTACACAGGAAGGTTTTGATAGTAATTGAACTCAGTAAATGTATGTGCATTTTCCTTGTGTTCTCAGTTCAGGCACCTCTTAATGCTATGTTTATTTTCTACTCCAACTTCTGGAAACTGTAATAGAACATATAAGAATACTCACAGACACAGTTCTTGAAGCATAATTCCCTTCATTAAGTCCCTATGTTTGTTAATTTTTCAATTCCTGTGTCTCACCTCAGTGTTATTTATTACTGCCTGACCTGATACATTTTGACATAAAACCTTTGAGATGGAGGGTTCTTATTCTATACACGTAAATAGCATTAGCATTTTACCAATTTTTACCAATCAGTGTAAGAGAATTTTTAAGGTAACAAACAAAACCTGATATTTCAAAAGTCTGCTCGCTAGAATTATCCTAGCTATAATCAATCGTCTGTGGAGGATCATCTCCAATTCTCATTAAATCATCTGATAACAAAGTGTTCTCTGTGTTCATCCTGGTACATATCAAAATTCAAATTTATTTCACTAAACATGTTAAGGAAATAATATATCTGATATATGCGACCTCCTAGAAACTTCAGCCTTTCTGTTGCCTAACATGTTTCACCTGTTATTGTTGTCTGTAGAATAAAGGGGTTTTGTAATTCATCGCTTTAGTTCTGGAGGACCTGGCTAGCAAAGTAACATGGTATTGTTGCCAAGATGACACCAGCTTCTTCTGAGGGCAAGAGGTCACAACAGAGAAAACACCCAAATGCTCCTCTACGCCCAAGGAAGAGGCCAAGAGAAAACTTCATTTTGGGATGTGATCCATGAGATGGAGCTTCCGCCATAGAGTCCCCTGCAGTCATTATTGAAAGGGCTTTTGAATAAACTATTTCCATCTCACTCTGAGATTTCTGTTTCCATTTTCTTTGTTTCTCCTCTACTTATCTCACCTTTACCTACACCATCATGCTGCCCCACTTGCCCTTAAGTTCCCTTTAATGGGATATTTGAATTTTTCATATGGATCACAGGAAAAAGGTAGAACCATAAGCTCTCATTCTTATATCCAGATATATCTTAAAACATGGCTTAAAATGGATTAGACACCATAGATTAAAAATCTACTTTGGGGATACCATTTAAATATGAAGTTTATAGTGCAGAAGTAATATGTCCCCACCCATTCAATCAATGTGATAAAAAAACATAAATTTTGCATTCTTATTTTGTTTTAATGTAATACTAACAAGTTCTTGTTATAAATAAATTTTCACTTAACAATAATTTATAGGAACTCTAGTTCTAGCTATGGTCATTTGGAAAAATAATACTTTGCTGCAGCAATATGGTACTGATTGAAAGATTTTATGTCAATATTTTCATATGGAAGGGGTGTAATTTAAAAACTAGAGGCTTTACAAAATTTTAATAGTTTGGCATCTAAGCAATAAAGATTTTGTAGAAACAATGATCCAAGATGGTGGTGAGGGAAGACCCCGGGCTCACCTCCCCTGAACACACTGAATCTACACCTACAAATAAAGCAATTCTTCCTGAAGAAGACCTGAGGGCTGATTGAACAGCTACTGCGCAGAGAAGGACCACATAGAAACAGGTAGGAAAGACAGAGAAACGGTATCCACGTATCCTTGTTGCAGCGACCTGCAGTACAGAGGGATATTGCTGAGAGGCCCGAGCACAGACTCACCCATGCTGGGATACATCGAAAGAAACAGCACTTTAAAGGGCATCTACATTATATTGGAAGGAAATTCATTTACTAACCTTAGAGCTTCCGCAAACTGTCAGGGAACTGCGGGAACTCTCGGGGTTGAATGCAGCAGCAAGCGGGCATTGTTTGAGCCTCCCCAGGACTCGCCTGACTTGTGCCTTCCCCACCTCCAGCTGCTCCACCAAAGTGGCTTCAGGTGTAGTACTCCCCAGGGACTGCTTCAGGCTCACACATGCTCCAGCTCCGGCCAGCCCGCCAAGGCCGCCAGGTGCAAGCAATCTTCACAAAGCCACTCCTTCAAGACCAAGAGAGGTAGAGGTTTCACCTGATTTATAGAAACAGAAACCGAAAGTCAAACAAAATGAGATGGGAATTGTTCCAAATGAAAGAACAAAATAAAACCCAGAAAAAATCCCTAACGAAACAGGCAGATAAATAATTTAGCTAATTAAAAGTTCAAAGAAGTGGTAATAAGGATGATCACTGAACTCTGGAGAAAAAGGAAGGAACTCAGTGAGCACTTCAACAAAGACGGAAAATATAAGAAAGAACCAATCAGAGTTTAAGAATATAATGATTGAAATTAAAATATATATATATATAATAGAGGGAATCAACAGCAGGCTAGATGATAACAGAAGAATGGATAAGGAATCTGGAAGATAGAATAGTGGAAATCACCCAATCAGAACACCAAAAAGTAGAAAGAATTGTTTTCAAATGAGAAAACTTCAAGGGATCTGTAGGAAACATCAAGGATACTGATATTCTCATTAAAGGGGTCCAGGAGAAAAGAGAGATAAAGGGATAGAAAACTTATTTAAAGAAAACTTCCCTAACCTGGGGAAGGAAACTCATTCAGGCACAGAAAACACAGAGAGTCTCAAACAAGATGAACCTAAAGAGAGCCACACCAAGACATTATAATCAATAGGGCAAAAGTTAAAGATAGAGAATCTTAAAGGCAGCAAGAGAAAAACAACTAATCACATATAAAGGGAACTCCAAAAGACTATCATTAGATTTTTCAGCAGAAACTTTACAGGCCAGAAGGGAGTGGCAGGGTATATTTAAAGTGCTGAAAGGAAAAATACTGACAACCTAGAATACTCTATCCAGCAAGGTTATTGTTCAGAAGAGATAGGAGAGATAAAGTGTTTCCCAGACAAGCAAAGCTAAAGGAGTTCATCACCACTAAATTAGCCATAAAAGGAATGTTAAAGGGTCTTCTCTAAGTGGAAAAGAACAGGCCACGATTAGAAATAAAATATTGTTTGATTTATTTCATGTAGCTTAATACTCTCCAGGTCCATCCATGTTGCTGCAAATGGAAGTTTTTATTCTTTATTTTGGCTGAGTAGTATTGCATTAGTGTGTAGATATACCACATCTTCTTTATCCATTCATCTATTGACAGGCACTTAGGTTGCTTCCATATCTTGGCTATTGTAAATAGTGCTGCTATGAACATAACATACATATGTTTTCGATTTGGTGTTTTCAATTTCTTTGGATAAATACCCAGAAGTGGAACTGCTAGATCATATGGTAGTTTTATTTTTAGTTTCTGGGGGAAACTCCATACTGTGTTCCACCAATTTACATTTGCACCAACAGTGTTCAAGGGTTCTCAGACAGAGGGAAAAAAAATCACTGTATGACTTAATTTATATGTGGAATCTTAAAAAAAAAAAAACCAGCAAGAAAAACCAGAAACATACTCATAGATACAGAGAACATGCTGGTGGTTTCCAGAAAGGAGGAGGGTGGGGGGACCAACAAAATAGGTGAAGGGGATTAAGAGGCACAAACTTCCAGTTTTAAAATAAATAAGTCATGGGGATGTAATGTACACATAGGGAATAAAGTCAATGATACTGTAACAATTTTACATGGTGACAGATGGTAACTGGACTTATTGTGGTGATCATTTAATAATGAATAAAAATATAAAATCACTGTGTTGTAACCTGAAACTATATAATACTATATGTTAATTATAACTAAAAAAAATTTTTAATGCATAAATAATAAATAAAATAAATTTTCAAAAGATTTTATGGATCTTCTTAAGTCTGGCTTACTCCACAGTGACCTATTAATAAAAATAAAAATCCTTATTATTTTTTCCTTTGAACTTGTTTTTATAATTCTATATACAGTAAGGAAACAGACATGGCATAAGCTGCATTTATTAATTTCTAAAATGTTCTCATAAATAACTGAATTTCTTCACCAATATACTTCCTCTAAATTAAAAGAAGAGTCAGAGTGACCTTTTGTTTTGTCTTTAATTACAAATTTTCCACACCAGCCTACTTAGATCTGCCATGTTTCTCTTTACTACAATATATTTAAGAAAACTCTCTATTTTGTTTTTTATACTGTCTTCTGTATTTTAAAAAAGTGAAGGGGAAAATTACTCAATAGAAAACAAACTTCTCACACAGGAAAGAATGTACACATTTAATGCAAAATAGAGTAAAACACATGACAAGCTCACCGATGTAGGCACAGTCACACAAACAAGCTCTTGTCATAACTGTCATATATTGATCATTTAAATTAAAAATGCTCACATTTTATTTATGTAAAAGTTTTCCAGAATAACTTCACTCCTAATCCTATAACTATAATACTTAAGATAATATGTAATTATTTGATACAACCCTGAATCAACATCTTTTATTTTACTTCTAAATCAGACACATTTTAATTTTAATCATTTCAATTGATATCTTATTTTCAGATGATATTGCTTTTTAAATACTATTTACTTAAAATAAATGGTTACTGACTGTAAAGATTTCAAACACCTTTGATTTTGAATGCACTGAAAAGATTAACAAGTCAAAAAAAATGGTTTTTGACTCAAAGACACCTATAGAAAAGATGAGCTATTTGGCTATAATATTTTTAAGAATCAATCTGACAAATTCACAAACTAACTTTCTTAATAAAATTTAATTTTCTTATCTTTGTGAGTCTTTACTTGTGAAGAAGTTTTCTAAAAGGAAGAATGATAAAGTCTTTGTGAACTTGAACTTAATTTCAAATAATTAACAATTTTAACAGGGCCAGTAACTCAATGGCATGAGGCCAGGCTTACATCAATGCTTCTTTCCTTTTCTGGCAATATGTTGCCGTAGAAACATTCAAGAAATTCCTGGGCTCAAAAACATACTGAATGAGACAAATAAAAGTATTCTCCTTGGCACTCCTCAGCTTTTAAAATGGATTAATAGCCATTGAAATGTGGTGATTTTGTTGCCACATAAAAGAACAGGCAGATTGCATCAGCACAAGCTTAACGGCAAGTAATAGCCAGGCTGAGATTTCGAAGATGTTGATGTAAGAAGACAAATTAAAACTGGAAATTCATAATAGAAACAATGGTGGGGGAAGCACAGTCTAAGGGTTGCGAGATGGATCTCACATCACGGTTCTTGGAGGATGGTTTTGGCAATGGTGCAGCAAACGATTTGTTTTCTTTATAAAGGCAAGTTCTTTGAGTGATTCCCAGCAATGTGACTTTTTTATTTTTCTTTTAATTTATTTTATTGAAGTATAGTTGATTTACAAAAGGTGACAGAAATAGACCTCTCTCCTCCAAAATTTCTCAACCTAGTATTTAGAGCTGGAATAGATTTTAGATTTCATCCCATATTTTCTTATCATATTTTAAAATATTAAAAAAAAAATACAGCACTTTAAATTTGGCTAAAAGATCAAAATACTCATTATCCCACATTGTTTTTATTCTGCATATCATTTCACTAGTTATACATATTTACCCCAATATAATGTATCCATAAGCATATGTATTCATTTCATGAATGTTTATTTTATGCCTATCTGTCCATGTAGAAAATTAAGATTGTGAGTAAAACAGACACAAATCCTGCTCCTGAAAGGTTATGATCTAGTGAAGAATACAGACATTAAAGAAATGATAGCATGTTTTATTAGTTGCTATTATCAGCTAATGTGTCATTATCAATTCTCCACATTCCTCTCCAATCCTTTTAATCATATTTGCTTTCTGCCTATTTCCCCACTAAGGTAATGAAATGGAATGTAACCATGCCTCTACTCCCCCAACTATGTATTCATTTTTTCCAATAATGAGGAAACTGAGGCCCATTGGGAATAATAGGAATCAGTTGAAGATGGACTAACATGACAACTTGCTCCCTACTAGCATGTCAATATGGCAGACAATTAGAGACATCCTATTCTCGCCACTTTGCAATAATACACCCATGTGGATCAAGGTGGGATGGAGAAGAGGGCTCACCAGTGGGTGCCTGAGGAGAGGAGAGGTTGTGCTTCTGTGAGGGCACAGAACTGTGGAATACAGAGGGAAATGGAGGACACATTTTATCCACTACACACCACTACACAGCATTTTGTAGGCCCACTCAACCCTGTGCCCAGAAAGGACTCACTTGCATTCTCTAAGGCTAGTAACCCAGTAACCTGAGTTATCTTAGAGGGAATTGCAAACTACTACAGTTTCTTCTGATATGTATCAAGGGAAGAATGAGAGAGTGTGTGGAGGAATCTAACTTATGAATGATGAGACTCTACTATAGGCTGCATCCTTTCACTTACACTTTCTCTTTTAATCTTCATTATAACTGTATAAGTTGGGTATATGTATCCTCATTTTATGGATGACCAAAATTAGGCTGAGCAATTAACAAAATTGTCCAAGATAATAAGGAATAAAAATTTAAACCTGGCTGTATTTTATTCTACTGCACCCAATAACTAAAATGTCTTCAGTAAGTACTTGCATATTACCTATAAGCCAATTGGTAATGAGTACATATTTCTATCTGTAATAAGGCAGAACTTCTATGTATATCTAGTCAGTAGATTTTAGACCTGTGTTGTAACTTATCAAATTATTACCAAAATCTAGTTGCAAAAATGAATTCCCCCAATGTCTGTTTTTGGTGTTTGTTTTTACATCTAGATTTATATGAGATGAAAAGGAAGTTATGCTAAAATTTGCAAGCAGAAAGCATCACTGAAAGTGCTTAGCACAATGACTGGGATATTAGCATTCATACAGACATAATCTTTATATTCTATTTTTGGATGTCATATTTTAGGAAAAAAGCATATCAGCTCCTCTCTATAAAAATATAGCATCAGATTATGAATGCTGCCTTTAAGAAGGGAAGTCAGCATTTTTTTTTTTTTTTTGCCTTGATCTTACTGTTCTCACACTCCTGAAAACCAAAGAGGGTAGGATAAGAATTCTTCTAGTGGTAACAAACTTGGTAATGTATTTTCTTTATGAAAGAAAATTAGGACCCTTCATATGATTATTTGAACATTCATAAAATAGTTACTTTTCCAACAGTACAAAAATAATTTAAATTTTCTCCTCTGACCTCAAAAGAAGGGACACTCAAAAATCTCTAGGAAGCAAGGAGAAAAATAAAGTTTATATTACTCTCATTTTTAATCTTTAGATATATAAGTCGCTATTTATTGTATTATTTGCTGTTTTATTTTTCTATTTAAATAAAACTTTATATACACACACACACACATACACAGCCTAAAGGCTTTAAATAGGTTTACTTGATTGTGAGTACCTCCCCCCACCTCCCTAAACTTATACTATATTTAAGTTCTCCAAAAATTAGTGATTTCTGGAGAAACCGTAAAGTTTAAGACTCCTGGATTTGTCACCTGTTTCAATAGGCCCAGTAATACCAATAATTGGTTGGAATACATTTAAACCTATTGAGTCTAACTCCATAAGGATGAAATCAACCCAGCTGCAGCCTGGAGCAAATGGACTGCAAACCATAGAGCTCTCCAAGGTCCTGCTGGTGATGCATCTGTCAGGCATCCACTTATCTCAGACAATGAAAATTGACATTTGTCTGGCCACTTGAAGATACAGTGAATCCTACTGCCCTGATTTAACAGTTACAACTACCCCACCCAGTTGCTTTGAATTCATTCATCTGGTTCATAAGGTCTCTTCAGTAAACTCATCAGTTTACTTCTTAATTTTATGTAATCTACCTTATAACTAATTTGTGAAAGATTACTAGAACTGTTAAGAGAACAATTATGAATAAGACTGGATATCTATTTTGATTAAGTGTTCACTATAGTATATATAATAAGATATCCATTCAGATAACTGCATTTTAATGAAGATGACACTAAGTAAAAAACTGTAATAGAGCAATATGCAACATATGTAGAGACACAAACATCTATACATTTCTGGAAGATTAACATAAGAAGGTTAAAATGGTGAAAATTTGTGTGCTAAGGTACAGAGAATTACTATTCAACATTAACATATTTGTATGTTTATATTTTTAACATTTTCTGATGAATTCATAAACCTTTAAAAACAAAAATCATACAAATGTGTGAAATCTGCATTAGACCCAAAATGGAGAAAGGTAAAGAGATATTTTGATAACATGTGTATTTCATTTTCACTTTCTGCCTGCATGTTTCTCTTGATCATAGTTATCTTATTGTTAAATTGACAAAGTTAGGCTAGATGATCCATTAGTTGCATTTTGGTTTAGATCATTTAAAATGTCATCTATAAATACTTCTCTTAATAATATTGCTAATCATACCATCTGATACTTGACAGATCATCAAAGACAGACGCAATTCTTAAAGTTCTTATATATTTTAAAATTTGATTTCTAAAACACAAAACAAAATAATGTAACGAAATGTTTAAATGGGTGTAATGTAAGAATTTCACAAGAAATTTTACATGCAACACAAAAAAGTTTAGAAAATGTCATTGATGGTTAGCCATGTTGAGCATATTTTCATGTGCCTGTTGGTCATCTGTATCTCTTCTTTGGAAAAATGTCTATTAAGGTATTCTGACAATTTTTCTAATCGGGTTGTTTGCTTTTTATATTAAGCTGTTTATATATTTTGGATATTAACCCCTTATCAATCATCTCATTTACAAATATTTTCTCCCATTCAGTAAGTTGTCTTTTCATTTTGTGGATGGTTTCCTTTGTTGCGCAAAAGCTTTTAGGTTATTTATGTTCCATTTGTTTATTTTTATTTTTGTTTCTTTTGCCCTTGGGGACAGATCTAAAAATGTATTTCTACAATTTGTGTCAAAGAGTGTTCTGCCTATGTTCTTTTCTAGGAGTTTTATGGTTTCAGGTCTTACATTTAAGTCTTTAATCCATTTTTAGTTTATTTTTGTATATGGTGTGAGGAAATATTCTAATTTCATTCTTTTACATGTAGCTGTTCAGTTTTCCCATCACCACTTATTGAAGATACTTTTTTCCATTGTATATTCTTGCCTCCTTGGTCTTAGATTAATTGACCATAAGTGCTTGGGTTTATTTCTGGGCTCTCTATTTTGTTCCATTAACCTATGTGTCTGTTTTTGTGCCAGTAAAATGTTGTCTTGATTACTGTAGTTTTGTAGTATAACTTGAAGTTAGGGAGCCTGATACCTCCAGCTTTGTTTCTTTTTCTCAAGATTGCTTTGGCAATTCGGGGTCCTTTGTGGTTCCATATAAATTTTAGAATTATTTGCTACAGTTATCTGAAAAACATCATGGGCATTTTGATAAGGGATTGCATTAAATCTGTAGACTGCTTTGGGTAGTATGAACATTTTAAAAATATTAGTTCTTCTGATCCACAAACATGGAATATCTTTCAATTTCTATGTATCATCTTCATCATCTTTCCTTCATCAACACTGTATAGTTTTCAGATTATAGGTCTTTCACCTCCTTGGTTAAGTTCATTCCTAGGTATTTTATTCCATTTGATGTGATTTTAAATAAGATCGTTTTCTTGTTTTCTCTGATAGTTCATTATTAGTGTCTAGAAAAGCAACAGGTTTTTGTATATTAATCTTGTATCCTGCAACTTTACTGAATTCACTTATTAGTTCTAATAGTTTTTTTGGTGAAGACTTCAGGATTTTCTGTTTATAGTATCATGTCATCTGAAAATAGTGACAGCACCACAATGAAAAAACCACAATGAGCTATCACCTCACACTTGTCAGAATGGTTATCATCACAAAGACCACAAATAACAAGTGTGGGAAAGGATGTGGAGAAAATGGAACCCTAGTACACTGTTGGTGGGAATGTAAGTTTGTGTAGCCACAATGGAAAACAGTATGGAGGCTCCTCAAAAAAACTAAAACTAGAACTACCATATAATCCAGCAATTCCACTCCTGGGAATACATCCTAAAAAACTGAAAACACTAATTTGAAAAGATATATGCACCCTAATGTTCATAGCAGCATTATTTACAAAAGGCAAGATGTGGAAGCAATCTAAATGTCCAACAACAGATGAATGGATTAAAAAGATGTGGTATATACATACAATGGAATATTACTCAGCCATAAAAAAGAAAGTCTGCCATTTTCAACAATGTGGATGGACCTAGAGGGTATTATACTTAGTGAAGAAGTCAGACAGAGAATGACAAATACTCTATGTTACCATTTATATGTGGAATCTAAAAAATAAAACGAATGAATGTAACAAAACAAACAGACTCACATATTAAGAGAGCAAACTAGTGGTTACAAGTGGAGAGGGAAGGGTGGGAGGGCACTACAGGTGTAGGGATTTAAGAAATACAAGCTACTATGTATAAAATAAATAAGCAGAGGACCTTCAAGATGGCAGAGGAGTAGATGTGAAGATCACCTTCCTCCCCACAAATACATCAAAACTACATCTACATGTGGAACAACTCCTACAGAACATCTACTGAACGCTGGCAGAAGACCTCAGACTTCCCAAAAGGCAAGAAACTCCCCACGTACCTGGGTAAGGCAAAAGAAAAAAGAAAAAACAGAGACAAAAGAATAAGGATGGGACCTGCACCTCTGGAAGGGAACTGTAAAGGAGGAAAAGTTTCCACACACTAGGAAACCCCTTCACTGGTGGAAACGGGGTGTGGGCAGGGGGGAAGCTACAGAGCCACGGAGGAAAGCGCAGCAACAGGGGTGCGGAGGGCAAAGCAGAGAGATTGCCGCACAGAGGATCGGTGCCAGCCTGAGAGGCTTGTCTGCTCACCTGCTGGGGCGGGTGGGGGCTGGGAGCTGAGGCTCGGGCTTCAGAGATCAGATCCCAGTGAGAGGACTGGGGTTGGTGGCGTGAACACAGCCTGAAGGGGGCTAGTGCGCCATAGATAGCCAGGAGGGAGTCCAGGAAAAAGCCTGGAACTGCCTAAGAGGCGAGAGACCATTGTTACAGGGTGCGTGAAGAGAAGAGAACCAGAGCACCACCTAAACGAGCTCCAGAGATGAGCACGAGCTGCAGCTATCAGCACGGACACCAGAGATGGGCATGAAACGCTAAGGCTGCTGCTGCCGCCACCAAGAAGCCTGTGTGCAAGCACACGTCACTATCCACACTTCTCTTCCGGGGAGCCTGTGCAGCCCGCCACTGCCAGGGACCCGGGATCCAGGGACAACTTCCCCAGGAGAACGCACGGCACACGTCAGACTGGTGCAACATCACGCCGGCCTCTGCTGCCACAGGCTAACCCCACATCCATACCCCTCCCTCCCCCCTGGCCTGAGCGAGCCAGAGCCCCCTAATTAGCCTCTCCTATAACCCCCTTCTGTCTGGGCAAAGAACAGAAGCCAGAGGGTGACCTACACGCAGAGGTGGAGCCAAATCCAAAGCTGATAACCAGGAGCTCTGCAAACAAAGAAGAGAAAGGGAAGTTTCTCCCAGCAGCCTCAGGAGCAGCAGATTAAATCCCCAGAATCAACTTGATGTACCCTGCATCTGTGGAATACCTGAATAGACAATGAATCACCCAAAAATTGAGGCAGTGGACTTTGGGAGCAACTATAGACTTGGGTTTTGCTATATGTGACTGACTAGTTTCTGATTTTTATGTTTATCTTACCTTAGTTTTTAGGGCTTGTTATCATTGGTGGATTTGTTTATTGGTTTTGTTGCTCTCTTCTTTTTTTTTTTTTTGCTGTACGCGGGCCTCTCACTGCTGTGGCCTCTCCCATCGCGGAGCACAGGCTCTGGACGCACAGGCTCAGTGGCCATGGCTCACAGGCCCAGCCGCTCGGCAGCATGTGGGATCTTCCCGGACCGGGGCACAAACCTGTGTCCCCTGCATAGGCAGGCGGACTCTCAACCACTGCGCAACCAGGGAAGCCCTCTTTTTTTTTTTAATGCCTTTCAAATTTTTTTCTATTTTCATAATATACTTTTTAATTTTTTATTTTAACAACTTAATTTTTTTCCTTCTTTGTTTGTTTGTGTCTTTCTTTCTTTGTTTCTTTCTTTTCTTTATTTTCTCCCTTTTCTTCTGAGCCATGTGGATGACAGTGTACTGATGCTCTGGCTCTGAGCCTCTGAGGTGAGAGAGCCGAGTTCAGGACACTGGACCACCAGAGACCTCTGGGCCCACGTAATATCAATCGGTGAGAGCTCTCCGCGAGATCTCCGTCTCAAAGCTAAGACCCAGCTCCACTCAAAGACCACCAAGCTCCAGTACTGGACACCCCATGCCAAAGAACTAGCAAGACAGGAACACAACCCCAACCATTAGCAGAGAGGATGCCTAAAATCATAATAAGTTCACAGACACCCTAAAACACACCAACAAACACGGTCCTACCCACCAGAAAGACAAGATCAAACATCATCCACCAGAACACAGGCACCAGGCGGTTCCACCAAGAAGCTTACACAACCCACTGAACCAACTTTACTCAGTGGGGGCAGACACAAAGAACAACGGGAACTATGAACATATAGCCTGCAAAAAGGAGACTCCAGACACAGTAAGTTAAGCAAAATGAGAAGACAGAAATATGCAGCAGATAAAGGAGCAAGGTAAAAACCACCAGACCAAACAAATGAAGAGGAAATAGGCAGTTGACCTGAAAAAGAATTCAGAATAATGATAGTAAAGATGACCCAAAATCTTGGAAATAGAATGGAGAAAAAAAAAAAGAAATGTTTAACAAGGACCTAGAAGAACTAAAGAGCAAACAAACAATGATGAACAGCACAATAAATGAAATTCAAAATTCTCTAGAAGGAATCAATAGCAGAATAAATGAGGCAGAAGAACAGATAAGTGACCTGGAAGATAAAATAGTGGAAATAACTACCACAGAGCAGAATAAAGAAAAAACAATGAAAAGAATTGAGGATGGTTTCAGAGACCTTTGGGACAAAAATAAATGCACCAACATTCGAATTATAAGGGTCCCAGAAGAAGAGAAAAAGAAAGGGTCTGAGAAAATATTTGAAGAGATTATAGTTGAAAACTTCCCTAATATGGGAAAGGAAATAGTCAATCAAGTCAAGGAAGTGCAGAGAGTCCCATACAGGATAAATCCAAGGAGAAACATGCCAAGACACATATTAATCAAACTGTCAAAAATTAAATACAAAGAAAATATATTAAAAGCAGCAAGGGAAAAGCAACAAACAACATACAAGAGAATCCCCATAAGGTTAACAGCTGATCTTTCAGCAGAAACTCTGCAAACCAGAAGGGAGTGGCAGGACATATTGCAAGTGATGAAAGGGAAAAACCTACAACCAAGATTACTCTACTCAGCAAGGATCTCATTCAGATTCAATGGAGAAACTAAAACCTTTACAGGAAAGCAAACACTAAGAGAATTCAGCACCACCAAACCAGCTTTACAACAAATGCTAAAGGAACTTCTCTAGGCATGAAACACAAGAGAAGAAAAAGACCTACAATAACAAACCCAAAACAATTAAGAAAATGGTAATAGGAATATACATATCGATAATTACCTTAAATGTAAATAGATTAAATGCTCCAACCAAAAGACATAGACTGGCTGAATGGATACAAAAACAAGACCCGTATACATGCTGTCTTTACAAGAGACCCACTTCAGACCTAGGGACACATACAGACTGAAAGTGAGGGGATGGAAAAAAATATTCCATGCAAATGGAAATCAAAAGAAAGCTGGAGTAGCAGTTCTCATATCAGACAAAATAGACTTTAAAATAAAGACTATTACAAGAGACAAAGAAGGACACTACATAATGATCAAGGGATCGATCCAAGAAGATATAAAAATTGTAAATATTTATGCACCCAACATAGGAGCACCTCAATACACAAGGCAAATGCTAACAGCCATAAAAGGGGAAATCGACAATAACACCATCATAGTAGGGGACTTTAACACCCCACTTTCACCAATGGACAGATCAACTGAAATGAAAAGAAAGAAAGAAACACAAGCTTTAAATGAAACAGTAAACAAAATGGACATAAATGATATTTATAGGACATTCCATCCAAAAACAACAGAATACACTTTCTTCTCAAGTGTTCATGGAATATTCTCCAAGACAGATCATATCCTGGGTCACCAATCAAGCCTTGGTAAACTTAAGAAAATTGAAAGTATCAAATATCCTTTCTGACCACAATGCTATGAGACTAGATATCAATTACAGGAAAAAAACTGTAAAAAATACAAACACATGGAGGCTAAACAATAAGCTACTAAATAACCAAGAGATCACTGAAGAAATCAAAGAGGAAATCAAAAAATACCTAGAAACAAATGACAATGAAAACACGATGACCCAAAACCTATGGGACACAGCAAAAGCAGTTCTAAGAGGGGAGTTTACAGCAATACAATCCTACCTCAACAAACAAGAAAAACCTCAAATAAACAACCTAAACTTACACCTCAAGCAATTAGAAAAGAAGAAAAAAAACCCAAAGTTAGCAGAAGGAAAGAAATCATAAAGATCAGAGCAGAAATAAATGAAAAAGAAATCAAGGAAACAATAGTAAAGATCAATAAAACTAAAAGCTAAATCTTTGAGAAGGTAAACAAAATGATAAACCTTTAGCCAGACTCATCAAGAAAAAAACAGAGAAGACTCAAGTCAACACAATTAGAAATGAAAAAGGAGAAGTAACAACTGACACTGCAGAAATACAAAGGAACATGAGAGATTGCTACAAGCAGCTATATGCCAATAAAATGAACAACCTGGAAGAAATGGACAAATTCTTAGAAGAGCACAACCTTCAGAGACTGACCAAGGAAGAAATAGAAAATATAAACAGACCAATCACAAGCACTGAAATTGAAACTGTGATTAAAAATCTTCCAACGAACAGAAGCCTAGGACCAGACGGCTTCACAGGCGAATTCCATCAAACATTTAGAGAAGAGCTAACACCTGTACTTCTCAAACTTTTCCAAAATATTGCAGAGGGAGGAACACTCCCAAACTCATTCTATGGGGCCACCATCATCCTGATAACAAAACCAGACAAGGATGTCACAAAGAAAGAAAACTACAGGCCAATATCACTGATGAACATAGATGCAAAAATCCTTAACAAAAACTAGCTAACAGAATCCAACAGCACATTGAACGGACCATACACTATGATCAAGTGGGGTTTATCCCAGGAATGCAAGGATTCTTCAATACACGCAAATCAATCAATGTGATACACCATATTAACACATAGGAGGATAAAAACCATATGATAATCTCATAGATGTAGAAAAAACTTTCGACAAAATTCAACACCCATTTATGATAAAAACTCTCCAGAAAGTAGGGATAGAGGAAACTTACTTCAACATAATAAAGGCCATATATGACAAACCCACAGCCAACATTGTTCTCAATGGTGAAAAACTGAAACCATTTCCACTAAGATCAGGAAGAAGACAAGGTTGCCCAGTCTCACTACTATTATTCAACATAGTTTTGGAAGCTTTAGCCACAGCAATCATAGAAGAAACAGAAATAAAAGGAATCCAAATTGTAAAAGAAGAAGTAAAGCTGTCACTGTTTGCAGATGACATGATACTATACATAGAGAATCCTAAAGCTGCTACCAGAAAACTACTAGAGTTAATCAATGAATTTGGTAAGGTAGCAGGATACAAAAGTAATGCACAGAAATCTCTTGCATTGCTATACACTAATGATGAAAAATCTGAAAGAGAAATTAAAGGAACACTCCCATTAACCACTGCAACAAAAAGAATAAAATACCTACGAATAAACCTATGTATGAAGACAAAAGACCTGTTTGCAGATAACTGTAAGACACTGATGAAAGAAATTAAAGATGATGCAAACGGATGGAGAGATATACCACGTTCTTGGATTGGAAGAATCAACATTGTGAAAATGACTATATTACCCAAAGCAATCTACAGATTCAATGCAATCCCTATCAAATTACCAATGGAATTTTACACAGAACTAGAACAAAAAATTTCACAATTTGTATGGAAACACAAAAGACCCTGAATACCCAAAGCAATCTTGAGAAAGAAAAACGGAGCTGGAGGAATCATACTCCCTGTTTTTAGACTACACCACAAAGCTGCAGTACTCAAGACAGTATGGTACTGACACAAAAAGAGATACATAGATCAATGGAATAGGATAGAAATCCCAGAGATAAACCCATGTACATATGGTCACCTTATCTTTGATAAAGGAGGCAAGAGTATACAATGGAGAAAAGACAGCCTCTTCAATAAGTGGTGCTGGGTAAACTGGACAGCTACATGTAAAAGAATGAAATTAGAACACTCCCTAACACCATACACAAAAATCAACTCAAAATGGATTAAAGACCTAAACATAAGGCCAGACAGTATAAAACTCTTAGAGGAAAACATAGGCGGAACACTATGACATAAAATACAGCAAGATCCTTTTAGACCCGCCTCCTAGATTAATGGGAATAAAAACAAAAATAAACAAATAGGACCTAATGAAACTTAAAAGCTTTTGCACAGCAAGGAAAACCATAAACAAGACAAAAAGACAACCCTCAGAATGGGAGAAAATATTTGCAAATGAAGCAACTGACAAAGGATTAATCTCCAAAATTTACAAGCAGCTCATGCAGCTCAATAACAAAATAACAAACAACCCAATCCAAAAATGGGCAGAAGACCTAAATAGACATTTCTCCAAAGAAGATATACAGACTGCCAACAAACACATGAAAGAATGCTCAACATCATTAATCATTAGAGAAATGCAAATCAAAACTACAATGAGATATCATCTCACACCAGTCAGAATGGCCATCATCAAAAAATCTAGAAACAATAAATGCTGGAGAGGGTGTGGAGAAAAGGGAACACTCTTGCACTGCTGGTGGGAATGTGAATTGGTTCAGCCACTATGGAGAACAGTATGGAGGTTCCTTAAAAAACTACAAATAGAACTACCATATGACCCAGCAATCCCACTACTAGGTATATACCCTGAGGAAACCAGAATTCAGAAAGAGTCATGTACCAAAATGTTCATTGCAGCTCTATTTACAATAGCCCGGAGATGGAAACAACCTAAGTGCCCATCATCAGATGAATGGATAAAGAAGATGTGGCACATATATACAATGGAATATTACTCAGCCATAAAAAGAAACGAAATTGAGCTATTTGTAATGAGGTGGATAGACCTAGAGTCTGTCATACAAAGTGAAGTAAGTCAGAAAGAGAAAGACAAATACAGTATGCTAACACATATATATGGAATTTAAGGGGAAAAAAATGTCATGAAGAACCTAGGGGTAAGATGGGAATAAAGACACAGACCTACTGGAGAACTGTATTGAGGATATGGGGAGGGGGAAGGGTGAGCTGTGACAAAGCGAGAGAGAGACATGGACATATACACACTACCAAACGTAAGGTAGATAGCTAGTGGGAAGCAGCCGCATAGCACAGGGATATCAGCTCGGTGCTTTGTGACCACCTAGAGGAGTGGGATAGGGAGGGTGGGAGGGAGGGAGATGCAAGAGGGAAGAGATATGGGAACACATGTGTATGTGTAACTGATTCACTTTGTTATAAAGCAGAAACTAACACACCATTGTAAAGCAATTATACCCCAATAAAGATGTTAAAAGAAAAAAGAAAAACAAGTAACCGAATCCAAAAATGGGCAGAAGACCTAAATTGACATTTCTCCAAAGAAGATATACAGATTTCCAATAAATACATGAAAGGATACTCAACATCACTAATCATCAGAGAAATGCAAATCAAAACTACACTGAGGTATCACCTCACACCGGTCAGAATGGCCATCATCAAAAAAATCTACAAACAATAAATGCTGGAGAGGGTGTGGAGATAAGGGAACCCTCTTGCACTGTTGGTGGGAATATAAATTGATACAGCCACTATGGAGAACAGTATGGAAGTTCTTTAAAAAATTAAAAATAGAACTGCCATATAACCCAGCAATCCCACTACTGGCCATAAACCCTGAGAAAACCATAATTCAAAAAGAGACATGTACCACAATGTTCATTGCAGCACTATTTACAATAGCCAGGACATGGAAGCAACCTAAGTGTCCAACAACACATGAATGGATAAAGAAGATGTGGCACATATATACAATGGAATATTACTCAGCCATAAATAGAAATGAAATTGAGTTATTTGTAGTGAGGTGGACGGACCTAGAGTCTGTCGTACAGAGTGACGTAAGTCAGAAAGAGAAAAAGAAATACCGGATGCTAACACATATATATGGAATCTAAAAAGAAAAAAAAAGGTTCCGAAGAACCTAGAGGCAGGACAGGAATAAAGATGCAGACATAGAGAATGGACTTGAGGACATAGGGAGGGGGAAGGGTAAGCTGGGATGAACTGAGAGAGTGGCATATATACACTACCATATGTAAAATAGATAGTTAGTGGGAAGCAGCCCCATTGCACAGGGAGAACAGCTGTCTGCTTTGTGACCACCTAGAGGGGTGGGATAGGGAGGGTGGGAGGGACACACAAGAGGGAGAGGATATGGGGGTATATGTATATATATAGCTGATTCACTTTTTTATACAGCAGAAACTAACACATCAATGCAAAGCAATTATACTCCAGTAAAGATGTTAAAAAATAAGTAAATAAAATAAATCAGCAACAAGGATATATTGTACAACACAGGGATATAGCCATTATTTTGTTAATAACTTTAAACGGAGAATAATCTATGGAAATGCTGAATCACTATATCGCATACCTGAAACTACTGTAATATTGTAAATCAACTATACTTCAATGAAAAGTAGTTTAAAAATCATAAAATTAGTAATTTGATTAAAATTGTAATTTTCTAATTCTACTGAATCTACTATATTTATTATATACCTACCTTTTTGAAAATACTGAAGTATATCATCCAAGTTTTGACAAACATATCACTCCTTGTCTGATTTTTTAATTGGAATTAAGAAGTTGTAGCGGGGGATGCTGGGAAGATGGCGGAGTAAGACGCGGAGATCACCTTCCTCCCCACAGATACACCAGAAATACATGTACATGGGGAACAACTCCTACAGAACACCTACTGAACGCTGGCAGAAGACCTCAGATCTCCCAAAAGGCAAGAAACTCCCCACGTACCTGGGTAGGGCAAAAGAAAAAAAAAAAAAATTAAAAACAGAGACAAAAGAATAGGGACGGCACCTGCACCAGTGGGAGGGAGCTGTGAGGCAGGAAAGGTCTCCACACACTAGGAAGCCCCTTCGCGGGCGGAGGCTGCGGGAGGCGGAGCGGGGAGCTTCGGAGCCGCGGAGGAGGGCACAGCAACAGGGGTGCCGAGGGCAAAGCGGAGAGATTCCCGCACAGAGGATCGGTGCCGACCGGCGCTCACCAGCCCGAGAGGCTTGTGTGCTCACCCGCCGGGGCGGGCGGGGCTGCGAGCTGAGGCTCGGTTTCGGTTTCGGTCGGAGCTCAGGGAGAGGACTGGGGTTGGCGGCGTGAACACAGCCCGAAGGGGTTAGTGCGCCACGGCTAGCCGGGAGGGAGTCCGGGAAAAAGTCTGCACCTGCCGAGGAGGCAAGAGACTTTTTCTTCCCTCTTTGTTTCCTGGTGCGCGAGGAGAGGGGTTTAAGAGCGCTGCTTAAAGGAGCTCCAGAGACGGGCGCGAGCTGCGGCTAAAAGCGCGGACCCCAGAGACGGGCGGGAGACGCTAAGGCTGCTGCTGCCGCCACCAAGGGGTCTGTGTGCGAGCACAAGGTCACTATCCACACACCTCTTCCGGGGAGCCTGTGCAGCCCGCCACGGCCAGGTTCCCGGGATCCAGGGACAACTTCCCCGGAAGAACACACGGCGCGCCTGAGGCTGCTGCAACGTCACGCCAGCCTCTGCTGCCGCAGGCCCGCCCCGCACTCTGTGACCCTCCCTCCTACCGGCCTGAGAGCGACGGAGCCCCAGAGTCAGCGGCTCCTTTAACCCCATCCTGTCTGACCAAGAAACAGACGCCCTCCAGCGACCTACACGCAGAGGCAGGGCCAAATCCAAAGCTGAGCCCCTGTGAGCTGTGAGAACAAAGAAGAGAAAGGGAAATCTCTCCCAGCAGCCTCAGAAACAGCGGATTAAAGCTCCACAATCAACTTGATGAACCCTGCATCTGTGGAATACATGAATAGACAGCGAATCATCCCAAATTGAGGAGGTGGACTTCTAGAGCAAGATCTATGATTTTTTTCCCCTTTTCCTCTTTTTGTGAATGTGTATGTGTATGCTTCTGTGTGAGATCCTGTCTGTATAGCTTTGCTTCCATTTGTCCTAGCGTTCTATCCATCCATTGTTTTTTGTAATTTTTTTCTTAATAATTAATTTTAATTTAAATAACTCTCTATTATACTTTCCCTTCTTTCTTTCTTTCTTTCTTTCTTTCCTTCCCCCTTCCCTCCTTTTGACAACAAATCATCCCAAATTGAGGAGGTGGACTTCTAGAGCAAGTTTTATGATTTTTTCCCCTTTACCTCTTTTTGTGAGGGTGTATGTGTATGCTTCTGTGTAAGATTTTGTCTGTATAGCTTTGATTCCACCATTTGTCCTAAGGTTCTATCCGTCCCTTTTTTTTTCTCTAAATAATTTTTAATTTAATAACTTTATTATACTTTATTTTATTTTACTGTATCTTCTTTCTTTCTGTCTTTTTTCTTTCCTTCCCACCTTCCTTCCTTCCTTCCTTCCTCCCTCCCTCCCTTCCTCCCTCCTTTCTTTCCTTCTTGCCTTCTTTCCTTCTTTTCTTGTTTCTTTCTTGCTTGCTTGCTTCCTTCCCTCCTTCCTTCCTTCCTTTCCTCCCTCCCTCCCTCCCTTTTTCTTTCTTTCTTTCTTTCTTTCTTTCTTTCTTTCTTTCTTTCTTTCTTTCTTTCTTATTTCTTCCTACTTCTACTAATTCTCTCTACTTTCTCTCCCTTTTAATCTGAGCTGTGTGGATGAAAGTCTCTTGCTGCTCCAGCCAGGAGTCAGGACTCTGCCTCTGAGGTGGGAGAGCCAACTTCAGGACACTGGTCATCAAGAGACCTCCCAGCTCCACATAATATCAAACGGCAAAAATCTCCCAGAGACCTCCATCTAAACACCAGCACCCAGCTTCACTCAACGACCAGCAAGCTACACTGCTGGACAACCTATGCCAAACAACTAGCAAAACAGGAACACAACCCCACCCACTAGCAGAGAGGCTGCCTAAAATCATAATAAGTCCACAGACACCCCAAAACACACCACCAGACGTGGACCTGCCCACTAGAGAGACAAGATCTAGCCTCATACACCACAACACAGGCACTAGTCCCCTCCACCAGGAAGCCTACACAACCCACTGAACCAACCTTAGCCACTGGAGACAGACATCAAAAACAACGGGAGCTACGAACTTGCAGCCTGCAAAAAGGTGAACCCAATCACAGTAAGATAAGCAAAATGAGAAGACAGAAAAACACACAGCAGATGAAGGAGCAAGATAAAAACCCACCAGACCTAACAAATGAAGAGGAAATAGGCAGTCTACCTGAAAAAGAGTTCAGAATAATGATAGTAAAGATGATCCAAAATCTTGGAAATAGAATGGACAAAATGCAAGAAGCAGTTAACAAGGACCTAGAAGAAATAAAGATGAAACAGACAATGATGAACAACACAATAAATGAAATGAAAAATACTCTAGATGGGATCAATAGCAGAATAAATGAGGCAGAAGAACGGATAAGTGACCTGGAAGATAAAATAGTGGAAATAACTACTGCAGAGCAGAATAAAGAAAAAAGAATGAAAAGAACTGAGGACAGTCTCAGAGACCTCTGGGACAACATTAAACGCACCAACATTCGAATTATAGGGGTTCCAGAAGAAGAAGAGAAAAAGAAAGGGACTGAGAAAATATTTGAAGAGATTATAGTTGAAAACTTCCCTAATATGGGAAAGGAAATAGTTAGCCAAGTCCAGGAAGCACAGAGAGTCCCATATAGGATAAATTCAAGGAGAAATACATCAAGACACATGTTAATCAAACTGTCAAAAACTAAATACAAAGAAAATATATTAAAAGCAGCAAGGGAAAAACAGCAAATAACACACAAGGGAATCCCCATAAGGTTAACAGCTGATCTCTCAGCAGAAACTCTACAAGCAAGAAGGGAGTGGCAGGACCTACTGAAAGTGATGAATGAGAAAAAATCTGCAACCAAGATTACTCTACCCAGCAAGGATCTCATTCAGATTTGATGGAGAAATTAAACCTTTACAGACAAGCAAAAGCTGAGAGAGTTCAGCACCACCAAACCAGCTTTACAACAAATGCTAAAGGAACTTCTCTAGACAAAAACACAAGAGAAGGAAAAGTCCTATAATAACGAACCCAAAACAATTTAGAAAATGGGAATAGGAACATACATATCGATAATTACCTTAAATGTAAATGGACTAAATGCTCCCACCAAAAGACACAGATTGGCTGAATGGATACAAAAACAAGACCCATATATATGCTGTCTACAAGAGACCCACTTCAGACCTAGAGACACATACAGACTGAAAGTAAGGGGATGGAAAAAGATATTCCATGCAAATGGAAACCAAAAGAAAGCTGGAGTAGCAATTCTCATATCAGACAAAATAGACTTTAAAATAAGGACTATCAGAAGAGACAAAGAAGGACACTACATAATGATTAAGGGATCGATCCAAGAAGAAGATATAACAATTGTAAATATTTATGCACCCAACAAAGGAGCACCTCAATACATAAGGCAAAAACTAACAGCCATAAAAGGGGAAATCGACAGTAACACATTCATAGTAGGGGACTTCAACACCCCACTTTCACCAATGGACAGATCATCCAAAATGAAAATAAATAAGGAAACACAAGCTTTAAATGATACATTAAACAGGATGGACTTAATTGATATTTATAGGACACTCCATCCAAAAACAACAGAATACACATTTTTCTCAAGTGCTCATGGAACATTCTCCAGGATAGATCATATCTTGGGTCACAAATCAAGCCTTGGTAAATTTAAGAAAATTGAAATTATATCAAGTATCTTTTCCGACCACAACGCCATGAGATTAGATATCAATTATAGGAAAAGAGCAGTAAAAAATACAAACACATGGAGGCTAAACAATACACTACTTAGTAACGAAGTGATCACTGAAGAAATCAAAGAGGAAATTAAAAAATACCTAGAAACAAATGACAATGGAGATACAACGACCCAAAACCTATGGGATGCAGCAAAAGCAGTTCTAAGAGGGAAGTTTATAGCAATACAAGCCCACCTTAAGAAGCAGGAAACATCTCGAATAAACAACCTAACCTTGCACCTCAAGCAATTAGAGAAAGAAGAACAAAAAAACCCCAGAGTTAGCAGAAGGAAAGAAATCATAAAAATCAGATCAGAAATAAATGAAAAAGAAATGAAGGAAACAATAGCAAAGATCAATAAAACTAAAAGCTGGTTCTTTGAGAAGATTAACAAAATTGATAAACCATTAGCCAGACTCATCAAGAAAATAAGGGAGAAGACTCAAATCAATAGAATCAGAAATGAAAAAGGAGAAGTAACAACTGACACTGCAGAAATACAAAAAATCATGAGGGATTACTACAAGCAACTCTATGCCAATAAAATGGACAATCTGGAAGAAATGGACAAATTCTTAGAAATGCACAAACTGCCAAGACTGAATCAGGAAGAAATAGAAAATATGAACAGACCAATCACAAACACTGAAATTGAAACTGTGATTAAAAATCTTCCAACAAACAAAAGCCCAGGACCAGATGGCTTCACAGGCGAATTCTATCAAACATTTAGAGAAGAGCTAACACCTATTCTTCTCAAACTCTTCCAAAATATAGCAGAGGGAGGAACACTCCCAAACTCATTCTACGAGGCCACCATCACCTTGATACCAAAACCAGACAAGGATGTCACAAAGAAAGAAAACTACAGGCCAATATCACTGATGAACATAGATGCAAAAATCCTCAACAAAATACTAGCAAACAGAATCCAACAGCACATTAAAAGGATCATACACCATGATCAAGTGGGGTTTATTCCAGGAATGCAAGGATTCTTCAATATACGCAAATCTATCAATGTGATTAACCATATTAACAAATTGAAGGAGAAAAACCATATGATCATCTCAATAGATGCAGAGAAAGCTTTTGACAAAATTCAACACCCATTTATGATAAAAACCCTGCAGAAAGTAGGTGTAGAGGGAACTTTCCTCAATATAATAAA
Organism: Lipotes vexillifer; assembly: GCF_000442215.2. NCBI lineage: Eukaryota > Metazoa > Chordata > Mammalia > Artiodactyla > Lipotidae > Lipotes > Lipotes vexillifer. The sequence goes on from NW_006769677.1 coordinate 2,479,839, forward strand.
GGCCGTATATGACAAGCCCACAGCCAACATCATCCTCAATGGCGAAAAACTGAAAGCATTTCCACTAAGGTCAGGAACAAGACAAGGTTGCCCACTCTCACCACTCTTATTCAACATAGTTTTGGAAGTTTTAGCCACAGCAATCAGAGAAGAAAAGGAAATAAAAGGAATCCAAATCGGAAAAGAAGAAGTAAAGCTGTCACTGTTTGCAGATGACATGATACTATACATAGAGAATCCTAAAGATGCTACCAGAAAACTACTAGAGCTAATCAATGAATTTGGTAAAGTAGCAGGATACAAAATTAATGCACAGAAATCTCTGGCATTCCTATATACTAACGATGAAAAATCTGAAAGTGAAATCAAGAAAACACTCCCATTTACCATTGCAACAAAAAGAATAAAATATCTAGGAATAAACCTACCTAAGGAGACAAAAGACCTGTATGCAGAAAATTATAAGACACTGATGAAAGAAATTAAAGATGATACAAACAGATGGAGAGATATACCATGTTCTTGGATTGGAAGAATCAACATTGTGAAAATGACTCTACTCCCCAAAGCAATCTATAGATTCAATGCAATCCCTATCAAACTACCACTGGCATTTTTCACAGAACTAGAACAAAAAATTTCACAATTTGTATGGAAACACAAAAGACCCCGAATAGCCAAAGCAATCTTGAGAACAAAAAATGGAGCTGGAGGAATCAGGCTGCCTGACTTCAGACTATACTACAAAGCTACAGTAATCAAGACAGTATGGTACTGGCACAAAAACAGAAAGATAGATCAATGGAATAGGATAGAAAGCCCAGAGATAAACCCATGCACATATGGTCACCTTATCTTTGATAAAGGTGGCAGGAATATACAGTGGAGAAAGGACAGCCCCTTCAATAAGTGGTGCTGGGAAAACTGGACAGGTACATGTAAAAGTATGAGATTAGATCACTCCCTAACACCATACACAAAAATAAGCTCAAAATGGATTAAAGACCTAAATGTAAGGCCAGAAACTATCAAACTCTTAGAGGAAAACATAGGCAGAACACTCTATGACATAAATCACAGCAAGATCCTTCTTGACCCATCTCCTAGAGTAATGGAGATAAAAACAAAAATAAACAAATGGGACCTAATGAAACTTCAAAGCTTTTGCACAGCAAAGGAAACCATAAACAAGACCAAAAGACAACCCTCAGAATGGGAGAAAATATTTGCAAATGAATCAACTGACAAAGGATTAATCTCCAAACTTTACAGGCAGCTCATGCAGCTCAATAACAAAAAAATAAACAACCCAATCCAAAAATGGGCAGAAGACCTAAAGAGACATTTCTCCAAAGAAGATATACAGACTGCCAACAAACACGTGAAAGAATGCTCAACTTCATTAATCATTAGAGAAATGCAAATCAAAACTACAATGAGATATCATCTCACACCAGTCAGAATGGCCATCATCAAAAAATCTAGAAACAATACATGCTGGAGAGGGTGTGGAGAAAAGGGAACACTCTTGCACTGCTGGTGGGAATGTGAATTGGTTCAGCCACTATGGAGAACAATATGGAGGTTCCTTACAAAACTACAAATAGAACTACCATATGACCCAGCAATCCCACTACTAGGCATATACCCTGAGGAAATCAAAATTCAAAAAGAGTCATGTACCAAAATGTTCATTGCAGCTCTATTTACAATAACCCAGAGATGGAAACAACCTAAGTGCCCATCGTCGGATGAATGGATAAAGAAGATGTGGCACATATATACAATGGAATATTTCTCAGCCATAAAAAGAAACAAAATTGAGCTATTTGTAGTGAGGTGGATAGACCTAGAGTCTGTCATACAGAGTGAAGTAAGTCAGAAAGAAAAAGACAAATACCGTATGCTAACACATATATATGGAATTTAAGGGAAAAAATGTTATGAAGAACCTAGGGGTAAAACAGGAATAAAGACACAGACTACTGGAGAACGGACTTGAGAATATGGGGAGCGGGAAGGGTGAGCTGTGATAGGGCGAGAGAGAGACATGGACGTATATATACTAACAAACGTAAGGTAGATAGCCAGTGGGAAGCAGCCGCATGGCACAGGGATACCGGCTCGGTGCTTTGTGACTGCCTAGAGGGGTGGGATGGGGAGGGTGCGGGGGAGGGAGACGGGGAGGGAAGAGATGTGGGAGCATGTGTGTATGTGTAACTGATTCACTTTGTTGTGGAGCGGAAGCTGGCATACCGTTGTGGAGCAGTTGTGCCCCAATAAAGATGTTTAAATAAATAAATAAATAGATAGATAGATAGATAAATAAATAAATAAATAAAAAAGAAGTTGTAGCAATCAACATTGTCTCCATAGAAGGTTCTTTCAATTTTTTGCCCAGAATTTGCCAGTATTCTTGAAGTTAACTGATATATTAGTTTGCTAGAGTTGCCATAACAAAATACCAGAGACTGGGTGGCTTAAGCAACAGAAATTTATTTCTCACAGTTCCAGACACTAGTAGTCCAAGATCAAGGTGTCAGCAAATTTGTTTTCCCCTGAGGGCTCTCTTCTTACCTTGCTCAAGACTGCCTTCCTTGTGTCTTCATATAGTCTTCTCCCCCGTGTGTGTGCATCTCTGGTCCCTCTCTGTACGTCCAAGGTTCCTCTTCTTGTAAGGTCACCAGTCAGACTGGATTAGGCCCCCACCACGAAGGCCCCATTTTGACTTAATCAGCTCTTTAAAGGTCCTATTTCAAAATACAGTCATATTCTGAGATACCGGGGGTTAGGATTTCAACATATGAATTTGGTGGTGCGGAGACACAATTGAGCCCTTAATAACTGGAAACGAAAGCAGGGGATCTCAGAATTCAGTCGATTCCCCAGTTTTCAGAATGTGTCTCTATTCTCAGCCCCATTGCTATTCCCAAGAGCAGATGTTCTCTTCACATTTTCCAGAAGCTATATCTTCAGTTTTCTGCTGGTGTGGTTTCACTACTCAGGATGGAAGAGGATCCGAACATTTCTTAATTTCATCTTAAGACATCTTTGATCAATCCTTTTCTTTTTAGTCCTAGTTTTATTGCCACTTCCAATGTTACAAGTGCTATCATCTTTTGTGTGTTTGGGTTGTTCGCTAGTATTTAATTGGTCCCTTCTTGGCTTTCTCCCCTGGCTTAGAGATCAGGTTTGAGTTAAGACCCTTTTGGCCACCTGCTTATTAGCTTCTGAAATTTGTGATTCTAATAACCCCTCTCATTCTGTCTTGGAATATTTGCTCATTTTGCAAAAAATTCTTCCTCTGTCTGACATTTTGAGTGGGATTCCAGAGGGAATATCCTAGAGGGAATAAATGTTTGTGTTCAAACTGTCATCTTAAGTCTGAAGTTAATTATAAAATATGTAAGCGAGAATACTCTACTCAAAATAGTTATTCATAAAATTCAGATTTATGATAAAATATAAATTTGCACTATGACAGTTGCATTTGCTACTCAATGCACATTGTAAAGTTTGCCTCACAGTTAAGTCAGGTTAGCTCTTCTACTCTTTACTGTAGTCATTTTTCTTGCTTAATTTTTGCAGTTATTAAAATTCAGTCCTACATGGGGAAGTCAGAAGGACGGCATGCATTCAGCTGTCAAGGAATTAGTTGCTATCTAGTACAACTTCACTTAATTTTATTTTATACCTTTCCCTTTTAATATTATTAATAAAGTTACTACTAGAGAAAAATGTTTTAAGAAATAAGATTAAACTGATAATTTTCCATTTTAAACAGTATTCAATAATGTTTATGGTGGGTGTTAATGAATGGGATAAAAACTTCTTAGACCTTTAAAATTTTTCTTTATCATATAAAAATTGTTATCACAGTTGGAAGAGTCCAAATTTTTAAAAAATTAGTAGCTAACTGAAGGAGAAGTCAGTATATACAGTCTGCAGTTAAATTATTAATATTTGGTCCAATCTGGGATGTATATGAGAGATTTGGTGATCTAATTCTATGCTTTCTTTGGATTTCTCTCAAACTGTTTCCTAAGATTATTTTCATATATAAATATTTGAAGGTGATTCTAGCCTAGAAATAACACACAGCATAAAAATACATATTTAAATCACCAAACAGCATAGACTGTGCCACTGAGTTTCAGGACATAGCTTGGTCTTAGCTAAAAGCTGTCTTCCATGCAAGACGCATAATTCCATTTTGAAATTTTACCTGCTTTTCCTGAAAACCACCAACTGTGAAAGCATGAGAATTAGGTGTTTCAATAGAATAAATCATACTCTTTCAAAACTGCCATGGCAACTTACTTCTAAAAAGATGATTAATCTTGGACAAGAAAATTAAAATGATTTTAATTATTATAAATAATGAAATAATATAATATGCTGCATGGTAATACATGTAAATTATAATTTAAAGAATTATATATCTATTTTCATATAGTCTATATATATATGGGGTTGGGCAGAGAGACAAAGACAGGAAGAGAGAAAGAGAGAAACAGAAAGAATAAAGATGTTGGTGAAAAGTCCTTCTTGCTGTGTGTCAGGAGCCAGAAAAAGGGGGATGGAGGAGGGGACAAGGAAGAAGAGGTAATACAGGTGTTCTCCTAAGTTACTAGCATAGCAAGTATTTTGGAAAAGTCCTTCTGTGAAAAGTGCTCGGAAACATGCTGTTATTATTGACACAGAGGTACTAATGTGATGAAAGCCAAGAAATTATTATCTTGTCTGGAAAATCACATTGACTACTGCCTATTATTTTCAGGAGGAAAAACAATCACATTTTTTATGAACTCTGAAAATATATTTTGTTAATCCTAATGAAAGAATCATAATGTGATGCTCTAGTTTTAAAAAATGAGCTACTGGGCTTCCCTGGTGGCACAGTGGTTGAGAATCCGCCTGCCGATGCAGGGGACACGGGTTTGTGCACCGGTCCGGGAAGATCCCACATGCCGCGGAGCGGCTAGGCCCATGAGCCATGGCTGCTGAGCCTGCGCGTCCGGAGCCTGTGCTCCGCAACGGGAGAGGCCACAACAGTGAGAGGCCCACGTACTGCAAAAAAAATAAAATAAAAAAATAAGCTACTTATATTTTCTAATATCATAATCAAGATGACAGAATTTTGATACATCTGCTCTTTTTTTTTTTTTTGCCAAAAATATGGCTCCAGGGTTTTAAAATAAGGATTTCCACATGAAGATGAGAGTGTTTATAACATATTGGAACAATTTTGTTCACTTTCCTTTTCCAACCAGATTGATTCAAGGAAATGGGTATTAGAATAAAAAATCATGCTCACATTTAGATGATTATTTACTGAACACCAGACAAGGTCTGTCTAAGGACAAGGACAACCTTGGCTCTAGCAGTTACTTCTGAAAAGTATCCCGGAAAATGTTCAGAAATAAATAAATATTGTGTTATAAAATTCCCCACTATGGCTCACTACAACATACGTTACATAACTATATATTTTCACACCAACATTCCTGTGGCTGCATGAACCACAGAACATAGTGGGGGTAGAGAAGTTTGGCATATGGTGAGACTGACATTTCTATCAGAAGAGTAATTTTCTGTGCACGACGTTTAAATTTCCATAAAATTAAGCTATCTGACGAGCTCTTCAAAACCTCTTCTCTCTCCAAAATAACATGTCCTTAGCTAAATATAAACAAATCACATTTATAGGCAGTATACATAATTTGAAAATAGGTAACAGGCATGAGCTATTTGTAAGTGGGCAAATTTTCAAACTTTGTTTAATTCTATGTGTTCTCCAATATTTTACCTCCAAGCTCAGAACAAAAGAAACCGTCAGGATATGTCCCATAGTTGTCATGATTTCTTTTCCAAACTACCCAGTGAGAGCATCTCCCCTTTAAAGATGTATACACATGCTAAATTTAAAAAAAGAAGCTCATCATCTTACACTCATTATCTATTAGCCAACATTCTTTATTGAATGTACTCATGCCTTGCTGCATATTTGGAAAATGAGCCACTAAACTCATATCCTATCTTTGGTAGTCTTGAATTCTACACTGTCAAGGTGGGCAAATGGGAGAGAAAAAAACACTTCCATAGCAGAAAATAAGCAGAGTTAGTTGAATATTTCACTGTTGTATGTTTTGAAGAAATATAACAGCATGTTAATTACTATCAGAGGATGGATATCAATTATCTTACTCTATTTTTAAAGATTATATGAATATTGAAGAACCCAGAAGTCATGTTTACACCTGTATTAGTGGTACTGCTCATGATTATTATGAAATTTTTAAGACTAATTTGTTTTCTTTGATTCTATCATGCTTGAAAAGTAGTTAGTGTGGTATAGAATATATGAGACTCAAGAAATTTAACTTAAGTTAAAAACCTGAGTGATTTTTTTATAATGAGCCTATAAGTCATAGCTTGTGTACCTGAGGCTATTAAGAAGGCAATGATGGATACCCAGGAAAAGAGAAGTTACATTGAGAAGAGGAGAAACAGGCTGAAAAATGACAAAAATATTCTTGCAAAGTTACAAAATTTTAGAAAAGGTATGTGATTTTTTTATTTTAATGTTTGTTTTTGTTCCTGAGGGTTACAAGGAAATAATAATCATGAGATGAAAGGTATTGAAGCTTCTATGCTTCCTGCTTTCCTGGGCTCTAGATGCTATAGCAAGAAAGAACAATGGTCCTCAAAAGCCACAACTCTTGATTCTCTTTGTAATGCTCCCTGCCTAACTGGGGTCGAGTAGCTGGGCCTCTGCAGGCACAGTAAGATTGTGAGTGGGAAGGGCTTTGAGTTCTTTAGAGAATAGTATTTAAAAATACTATTATTACAGCTGTTATTAAGGCTGAGCCCTGGTTTTAGCTGATGCCTTTCTGGAGGCAGTGGGTGGGCAGCAACCCACTTTCTCACCCTTCCAGAGGTACTTAGCATCCTCCTTGCTTTCCACCCTGTGCTGTATCTCAGCCCTATTGTTTTTAGTTTCCTCGCTTTCTCAAGGACCTTACCCTCCCTGCTTCTCACAAAAGGTCAGTCCCCAGAGAGGGAGACAGTTGGGAAGGAAATCTCCCAAGAACAAATCAAAGTAGTAATTTTAGTAAAAAAATAGCTGAATTTAGCCCATGATAAAACGTTTTTACTACAGAGTACTCCTGGCACACACGTCTCTCCCATGCACTGCAGGAGCCCAAGGTATCAGCTGTCAAGGAGCTTAAATTTTCCTCAGGCATTCTTACAATTTCTCCAGCTGCTTCTTAGCCACGTGCCTGGGGCTATGAGATGAGCACTTATCAATTGGATCCTGTCTTAACTCACACACTGTTTGGCACATGTGCAACTTCTACATATCCAAGGAAGCCCATTTTACAGAAATGTTCTCGGAAACTTTTCTTTCTCTCTTTTAAAGGAAGTGTTTGAAATTACACTTATGATGTCCAAAACTGAATGTCCTCCCACACACATTCTAATTGTAGCTTGCACCTAGGAAGGCTCAGAATCATGGAAGCATATATGGTTTTACATATATGTACATATGTGTGTGTGTGTATATATATATATATATATATATATATATATGTAAAAAATATGTCGGTAACTGTTGGTTCCCACAAGAAACTGAAATGAGAAATTCCCAACAGAAGAGTCAAGATCGATGTTGAACTCTGCCATGTTTATCACACTGTGGTTTGTAGAACTGGATATTTTCTGAATTTCAGACACTTTGAGATCATTATTTCAAAGAGCACCCAGAAATAAATGAAACTAATCTCCTTTTCATGTAAATTAAGCAACATGGTACAAAATAGTTCTTAGAATAGTATTTTCATAATGAACTTATGAGTCCAGAGGAGGAGTTTTAGAGGTCATCTGCCCCAGCCCTTTAGGTTCAGAGACAGAGGAACTGATGGCCAGAAAGGTGAAGTCCCTTCTAAATGTCACATAATTTATGAAAGTGAAAACCAAGATCAGGGTTTAAAAAGTCAGTGAATTTTCTGCTCACAACTCCTTCTATTGTTATATTCTATTAGTTTTGTCACTCTTGAGAAACAAGAGAAAAATTCCTAAATAAAAATGCAAGTTTTATATTAAATTAAAAACTAATTTTATTGTTTGATTTAAAGATTTGAGAATTATATATATAGCTCCCCTTTTGTTTTAGACTAATATATTTTTGTGACAAAACATATAAGATGATTGGACTAATTTTGAAAATACATAAAAGATAGAAAAAATAAATACAGAAAAAAATATATAAATAAAAATCGTCTCCCAGAGAGAACAACTATTATTTTGATGTAATTCTTTCTAATTTTATCTCTCACTCTTCCATCATAGGTATGTGTGAATATACTTATGCATGTATACATGTACAGACATGTAAATAACATTGAGTTGATGGTGGAAAATAATACACAACAATACTGAAAAGAAATTCATTTTAATTTGTAAATATTTACAAAGAAGTCCCAAACCTCCAAACTCACATTTGCATTATATTTTGATTGCTATTGTTATTTCTACCTAAAAAAGCCTGTAAATCAGGATTGAACCCAAGGCAGAGTGATTATTCTTCTTTTACTAGTAGATATAAATGGCTATAATGGGACACTTTTGGCCAATAGGATGATGGAATGAACATCTTTATTATAAAATAAATTTTAAAAGAATTGATCATGGAATCTCAAGAAAGCTAGATCACTGCACTTATAAACCAGAAAAAAGAGAATATTTATGAAGTTTTGAAACAGATTTAAGTTCTGATTATGCAAACTGAAGAAAATGGTTTCAATTTTCAACGAAAATGTCATTGCATCTATAATATGCCAAGCATGGTGTTAGGTGTTGGAGACAAAAAGGTACATGAAACATGTTTCCAGTCCTCAAATAATTCACATCCTAATACAATGTACCAATCCATACACCAGTGACTACTATAAAGCTCTCCAATTTAATAATGACATTGTGGATATGTGCAAAGTGCTGTAGAATGACAGAGGAATGATCGATTAAAAATTGACCCATTCTTGGGAAAGATCTAGAAGACTTCTCAGAAAGAAATAGTTAAAAATTACCGTCCCACAAAGTGAGAGAGTGGCATGGACATATATACACTACCAAACGTAAAATAGATATTCAGTGGGAGGCAACCGCATAGCACAGGGAGATCAGCTCAGTGCTTTGTGACCACCTAGAGGGGTGGAATAGGGAGGGTGGGAGGGAGACGCAAGAGGGAGGGGATATGGGGATATATGTATATGTTTAGCTGATTTACTTTGTTATAAAGCAGAAACTAACACACCATTGTGGAGCAATTATACTCCAATAAAGATGTTAAAAAACAACAACAACAAAAACATTAATTAGATAAAATATATGAAAAAATTGTCAGGCTTCTGAACCAATAACTGAATATCAAGATGTTAGGTAATTTTTAGATGTTCAGTTTAGTGTCCACTGTTTCAGATCTGCTTATGTATGGAGTTTTTTCCTAAGGTTGAATTCTTATCTTTATTTGGTAAGACCAACTAATCTGTTATAGGGGGTTAATTTTTCTTGCCTTATAGTTGAGCTGTTTGGTTTGACAAAGCTCAGCAGAAACTTAGTGTGAAATCTAAGAACCCACATTCTTTAATGCCCCCAAACATTGCATACACTAGAAAATGCCTTCAATGTGTGTTTTACAAGAATTTTGATACTGGTCAAAAATTTTACACTGCCAGCAAAGACTCAACTTCTCAGATATATAGTGAAATGCATTGTTGTGATCTAGGAACTTGTATACAGCAAGTTTTAATTGAGCATGTTACATACAAGCATTAAATTCTCAGATAATTCTTAACCTCAGTGATAAGCCTAAATTTACTCTGTCTGGCTCTTTACACATGGCATTTCAGGGTAAAGGTGTAGCATTTCAATGTATAAGATACACATAGTGAACATACGTGTTAGTATCTTCGTTATTAACATCCTTTTTTTATTGCTTGGCTGTAATTTTTGTAAAGGTAAATTATATTGCTTTTGTGTGTGTTTTTGTGGTATATGTTCAGAAGCCAAGCCATCCTTGGTATTTTGCTAGGTTTGCAGAACCCTACCTGTGTACTTATCATTACTAACTATGTAAAAACAGATTTCCAGTACTGTTCAGCATTTGACTTTTTTACATGTTTAAAATGTTGCTGAATTTTTGTGCTGTTTGCCAAACTTATGCAATAAATAAATGAAGTATTGTGTTATTAAAAAAAAAGAAAGAAAAATTTTAAAAAGAAAAATAACCGTCCCAGGGATAAGAGGATGCTTCAAAATGAAACTGTTATAAATACATAACAGGTTGTGTGCTGTAGGAATAACAGAAAATTTATTCAGTCATTGATTCAACAGAGCTGTATGGAACACATACCATATGTCAGACACTATTCCAGACATTAATAACAGAGCTGTGAACCAGACAATCAAAGCCCTTACCTTCAAAGGTGAAACAGAAAATCTTGAGACTGAATTTCAAGGTAAACTGTGGGCCTAGAGATATAACTTTGACAGTGAATCATCAGCCCACAGGTTTTCATTTAAAACGAGCAGTACCAAATAAAATCATCTAGGAAGTGAGGAGCAGCAAACAGGAAAAGGAGAAAGTGTGAGACTTGGGGTTCCATAACATACAAAGTCTAGGGGAAAAAGCAGAGGTACTAAAAAGAGACTGAGAAGAAATGGCCAGTTAGTTAGTTCAGAAAGTCTCCAGGAAAACCATGACAGGGAGGAATCCCACAAGACAGGTGAAGAAAGTGTTCAAGAAAGACAACTGAGTCAAATATATCAAGTGAGGTAAGACTGGGAATTTACCATTGGATTTAGAAGTGATGAGGTCATTGGTGACCTAAAGATTTATTTGGGTGGACTGTGTATATAATTTTAACTAAGATTATCTTCCAGAGGGATCTTAATCTATTAACAAGGCAGAAATTGCACAACATCAAATGATGAGATTTTGAGTAAAATGAGAACTGGGTGTTTAATACTGGATTTGATAAAATGGCCATCATTGAAAACAGGTGACAAGAGGGTTTTCATTGGAGTATAGGGAAGAAAGCTTGATTACTTGGGGAAGAAAGCTTGATAAGTTGGGGAAGAAAGCTTGATTAGAGAGAAAGGGAAGTAAGGCATTAAAGACAATAAAGGGTATGAAAAGCAATTTCATGGAATTTTCCTATAAAAGGAAAGCAGAGTGCAAAGGATTAAAACAGATGTGATACAGAGACCCCAGTTTCCCTTGCTCCAACCATAGCTTCGGTTCCATTTTCTTTTTCCTCCTTTTTTTTTTTTCTAAATCTCCCACCCTTGAACCTTGTCTAACCAACAAACCACAGGCTTACCAAACAGCTCTTGATAAAAACTGTTCTGACAGTTATTAGGATGTCATTGTGCCAAGAATACCAAGTAGAAGGAATGGAAAACTGGAACAATCTTCAACTGACCCAACAGCGAGTTTCACAAGAGACAGAGGTGAAAACTGCTATGTGAGTGAAACCACAAGTCTTCCTTTCTGCCCCTCTCTCAATAAAATCCCACTTTGACTCAACAAGTTACCTGGTCTTCAGGTGGCCCTTGATATGCACCAGGTGAATAAAGCCTTTAACCTCTACTCGAGTTACCTAAATGATTTTTCCCCCCCTTGGCAAGAGAAATGGGACAGTAACTGGAGAGAGATTTGCCTTCCAGAGAGTCTCCTAAAAATAAAGAGACATTCTTATTTGTTTCCAACGAAAACAATTCTATAAAGAGGGAAAGATCCCTGATGTATATATAAAGGGAGTGGATAATTGCAGGAGAAAAGTTTGTGTATCCAAAAAGAGATGGGATCCAATAAAAAAAGAGGAAAGTAGAAAGGAGCAACGAGAGCGTACCCTTTACTACTGGAGGAAAGTGGAGGATACCAGTGCAGATCTTAAGAGGATTTGGTAATGGAAAGATTTTTTAAAAATCTGTTCTGATAGCTTCTATTTGCTCAATGAAATAAGAGAAGTCATCATATAAGAATGAAGAAAGAGGAGGGGAGTGTTGATATTTTAAGGAGAGGTGAGAAGGCAAGAAATGGTATACTCTGTATTATTAATATCTAATTTATTGGATTATGATTCTGGAGTTTGGGCTTGTAAATTTCTGGGAAATGTGATGGGATTGAAAGGCAGTGCTAGGAGACCATTTGGGATGATGTGCTGGGGAAATTTTAGATTCAGATAGCAAATAGCATACAAAACTGTTTCTTTGAATGTTATCTTCTAACCAATGAAGACACGTGAATTTTAAACAAGTGATGACAAGATTGATTCTGTTACAAATGTGTTGCTTGCTTTATGATAATTTTTGACAGTAATTTGTTTTAGAAACATATTTATTCAATTTTCTGTGTAAAATATTGGTGATGATCATTGTAAGAGTAAGAAAGAAGTAATCCGTATAAATGTATACCTAACAGCAACTTTTTTGAATCTGGCTCCATAATAAAATATAAGCCAAATAAACTACTTTTAATTTATTAATTGCATATTATTTTCTCAAATATTCCCTTGAGTGTCATTTGAAAATATGACTGTTTGAAAACAAATTAAGTCCTATATTTAGAATGAAGTGTGTTTCGAAACATCATTTCTTTCTGATTTCAAAAATAATACATGCTAATTGTTGATAATTTGGGAACTATAAAAATGTACAATGAAGAAAATAAAAATTATCTATAATCCTAATCCAAATATATATTCATTTTAATAATTATAGCATATTTCATCATATGCATTTGTCATCATTTATTTAATTGGTTATATAGGTAATTTACAGATGCATATTGTATTTGTAAATTAATTTCTAATGAACATTGGAGAAGTGGGAGAAGGGGCTGCATAATCCCAACTCAAGAGCAGATATTTTTGAAAACTATAACAAATTAGACAAATAAAAAGTGTAAAATTATGACACTAGCACCCAAAGATTTTATTATGGTCTTCTAGAATGCAGCTCGTCTATCTATCTTTCGCCTCTTTAAGATTCCTGCATGACCTGGACCCAAATCAGGAATAAACCTTGATTCTTTCTGACTCATAGCAAAACACGTATCGTATTACTTCGGGAAACCTGAAATCAAATAAAACCAGGTCAAGTTAACCATATGGCAGTGTTTTTTAAGTCTGCTGCAAGTCCTTTTAACAGTGCAGGTTATTATTTCACAGGGCAAGGCTTTCTGAGTCAGAAAATGTGCATGAACTAGGCCATGGTTTTGATATTTTGAAGAATTTTTAAAATTAAAGCATTATATACAAAATAGAGCAAAAGTGGCTTAAAAATAATATCTGAAACTACCTTCTATCTTCAAAAGGTAATTACTGAATCCACAGGATTTGAAAAAAAATAGATGTAGAAAAAAGTAGATTCCCATCAAAATCACTTACCCTCAAGGTAAAATCCATGATTAAAATCTTAAGACAAAAAAAAAAACCCAAAACTTTAAAACTTCCTGTATTTTTTGGCACTTATGGTGAAACCTGATAATACATTAAGGCGATTTATTTTGTTTGTGGGTTTTTTGTCTCTCACTTGTCAAAATTATGGACTCATAAAGTACAGAGATAGTAAGATAAACATGTGTCTGAAAAAAAAATTTAGTTCAGAGGAGAACCATACAAGAGCAAAATAAAGATTTCAAGTTAATTGTACTTGCTTCAGTATCACCTCACTGAGGAGGTTAGTAGCCAAAATGAAGAAAATAACCAACATTAGAAAATCTGTGAAAAGAAATGTTGTTTCCTTTCTTTTCTAGATGACATCCACCTAGTTATAGATGCTGGACACCTGCTTTGGGTCTTATCACAGAGGTGGCCTAATTAGGATAAAGTAGGTCTAGTGAAGAGTATTAAACATGATGATCTGTCAGCCACTGAATGATAAAGTGACTTGTCAAAAGATGTGGGAATGTACAAAAATCAAGATACAGGGAGTTTTTATTTTAGTGAACTCCAAAAGAACGTTGGAATTTTGAACTGAGTTTTAGCAGGAAACCAGCAGAGTGATTTTCAGGAGCAGGGACTGGTCACTGGCAACAGTTTTATTCCTTCCATAAACACACCAAAGAGATGAACTCAATGTACAGTTCTGAAGCAGTTCATATGATGTGTAAGGGCTCCTGCAAGCAGGAAAGACAGTTATGCTTGCTCTATACACTTTGTTGAGAGTTTTTTTTAAAATCACAAATGGATGTTAAATTCTGTCAAATGATTTTTCCACATCTATTGAGATGATCGTATGATTTTTATCTTTTGTTAATGTAACATATTTATATTGATTTGCACATGTTGAACCATCGTTGAATCCCTAGAATAAATTCCACTTGATCGTGGTGTATGATTCTCTTAATGTATTGTTCAATTCTGTTTGCTAATATTTTGTTGAGGATTTTTGCATCTATATTTATCAGGAATATTGACCTGTAATTTTCTGTTCTTACAGTGCCCTAGTCTGGCTTTGGAATCAGGGTAATGCTGACCTTGTAAAATGAATTTTAAAGTGTTTCCATTTCTTTTTTTTTAAAGAGTTTGAGAAGAATTGGTATTAGTTCTTTAAAGTTTGGTAGAATTCACCAATTAAGTCATCTGTTCCTAGTATTTTCTTTGTTGAGAGTTTCTGATTACTGATTCAGTTTCCTTACTAGTAATTGATCTGTTCAGATTTTCTATTTCTTCATGATTCAGTCTTGATATGGTTGTATGTTTTTAGGAATTTATCCATTTCTTGTATATTTTCCAATTTGTTGTCATATAGTCTCTTATGACCCTTTATATTTCTGTGGTATCAGTTGTACTGTATCTTCTTTCATTTATAAATTTATTTGAGCCTTCTCTTTTTTCTTGATAAGTCTAGTTAATGGTTTGTCGATTTTGTTCATTTTTTTAAAAATCAACTCAGTTTCATTGCTCTTTATTGTCATTGTAGTCTCTATTTCATTTATTTCCATTCTGATCTTTATTCTTTCTTTTACTAACTTTGGGCTTAGTTTGTTCTTCTTTTTCTAGTTCCTTGAGGTGTACAGTTGTTTGTTTTTTCTTTTCTTTCTTTTTTTTGAGCATTTGTTGAATTCTGTTAAAGATGTGATTCGTTAATGTCTATGTCAGTAACATTTTATGTTGTCCATACAAAAATATGAAGCTTTCAATATTAAAAAAAGGATGACTATAAGAGGTTAATAAAAATGTAATCATTGAATGTTTTCCATTGGACTTTTCACAAAACTCTGAGTGTTTCCTATATATTCTATCACTTGAATACCCTATGCCTTGACTCTAAGTATTTGGCCATCTAGCGTGTTTTTTTAAATATATTTTAATTTTTAGAGTACTTTTATGTTCACAGCAAAATTGAGTGGAAGGTACAAAGATATCCCATTAGCCTCCTGATCTCACACATACATATCCTCCCCAGTTATGAATATCTCTCACTGGAATGGTACATTGTTACAATTAATGAACCTACATTGATACATCATGATCACCCACAGTCCATAGTTTGCAATAGGTTTCACTCTTGGTTCTGTACACTCTGGATTTGGTCAAATATATAGTGACATATATCTACCATTTTACTATCATACATAGTAGTCTCACTGCCCTAAAAATCCTTTGTGCTTTGTGCATTCATGCCTCCTTATCCCCTAACCCATAACAACCACTGATATTTTTACTATTTCCACAGTTTGCCTTTTCCAGAATGCCATATAGTTAGGATCACACAGTATTTAGCCTTTTCAGATTGGCTTATTTACTAATATGCATTTATGATTTTTCTGTGTCTTTTCATGGCTTGATAGCTCATCTCTTTTCAGGACTGACCAATATTCCATTATCTGGATGTGCCACCATTTATTTAACCATTCATCTACTGAAGAACATCTTTGTCAGCCAGTTTTGGCAGTTATGAATAACCTGCTATAAATATCTGTGTGCAGGTGTTTGTGTAGACATAAGTTTTCAACTCACTTGCTCTTTTGGGTAAACACTAAGGAGTGCAACTGCTGAATGGCATGGTAAGAGTATGTTTAGGTTTGTAGGAAACTGTCAAACTGTCTTCCAATATGGTTGTATCATTTTGCATTCCCACCAGCAATGAATGAGAGTTGATGTTGCCTCACATCCTTTCCAGCATTTGGTGCTGTCCTTAATTACGGCCATTCTAATAGGTATGTAGTGGTATCTCATTGTTCTTTTAATTTGCATTTCCCTGATGACATATTATGGGGAGCATCTTTTCATATGCTTATTTGCCATCTGTATATCTTCTTTGGTGAGGTGTTCGTTCAGGTTTTTGATCTATTTTTAAATCGGGTTGTTTGTTTTCTTATGGTTACGTGTTAAGTATTTTGTATATTTTGGATGAAAGTCCTCTATCAGATGTGTCTTCTCCAATGGTTTTCTCCAAGTCTGTGCATCTGCTCATTCTATTAGCATTGTCTTTTGCAGAGCACAAATTTTTAATTTTAATGAAGTCCAGATAATCAATTATTTCTTTCATGGATCAGGTCTTTGGTGTCGAATCTTAGTCATCACCATATCCAAGATCATATAAGTTTTCTCTTATATTATCTTCAAGGAATTTTGTAGTTTTGTGTTTTACACTTAGATCTATATTCCATTTTGAGTTAACTTTTGTGAAGGATGTAAGGTATGTGACTGTGTGTGTGTGTGTGTGTGTGTGTGTGTGTGTGTGTGTTTGTAGCTATCCGGTTGTTCCAGCACCATTTCTTGAAAAGACTGATTTTCTGCCTACTGGATCCATTTGTCCATTTGTGGTAGAGGGGTGTTGAAGTCTCCAACTATGATAGTGGATGTATCTATTTCTCCTTGAAGTTCTATCAATTTTTGCGTTATGTAGTTTGATACTCTTGTCAGGTATATACATGTTAATAATTGTTATGTCTTCTTGGAGAATTGACACTTTTATTGTTATGTTACACCCCCCTTTCTCCCTGATAACTTTCCTTGTTCTGAAGTCTGCTCTGTCTGAAATTAATATAGCTATTCCTGCTTTCTATTCATTAAAGTTAGCATAGTAGAGCTTTCTCCATTCTTTTACTTTTACTCTATATATGTCTTTATATTTAAAGTGGGTTTCTTGTAGACAACATATAGTTGGGTGTGGTTTTTGATTCACTCTGATAATTTCTGTCTTTTGATTGACATACTTAGACCACTGATTTCTTTTTTTTTTTTTTTTTTTTTGCCACTCTTCATCGCGATGCGCGGGTCTTTCACTGTCGCCGCCTCCCTTGTTGCAGAGCACAGGCTCCAGACGCGCAAGCTCAGTAATTGTGGCTCACGGGCCTAGCTGCTCCGCAGCACGTGGGATCGTCCCAGACCAGGGCTCGAACCCGTGACCCCTGCATTGGCAGGCAGATTCTCAACCACTGCGCCACCAGGGAAGCCCAAGACCACTGATTTCTTTTTCTTTTTTTTCTTTTTTTTTTTTGCGGTACGCGGGACTCTCACTGTTGCAGCCTGTCCCGTTGCGGAGCACAGGCTCCAGATGCGCAGGCTCAGTGGCCATGGCTCACGGGCCCAGCCGCTCCGCGGCATGTGGGATCTTCCCGGACTGGGGCACGACCCCGTGTCCCCTGCATCGGCAGGCGGACTCTCAACCACTGCGCCACCAGGGAAGCCCTATTTTTCTTTTTTATAAATTTCTTTATTTTTGGCTGCACTGGGTCTTTGTTTCTGCGCACGGGCTTTCTCTATTTGCAGTGAGTGGGGGCTTCTCATGGAGTGGCTTCTCTTGTTGCGGAGCACACACTCTAGGAACGGGCTTCAGTAGTTCTGGCACGTGGGTTCAGTAGTTGTGGCTCACGGGCTTAGTTGCTCCACGGCATGTGGGCTCTTCCCAGACCAGGCCTCGAACCCGTGTCCCCTGCATTGGCAGGCAGATTCTTAACCACTATGCCACCAGGGAAGTCCCTTGACCACTGATTTTAAAATGATTATCAATATAGTTGGATTAATATCTACCATATTTGTTATTGTTTTTTATTTGTTGAACTTGCTCCTTTTTCCCAGTTTTGTCTTCCACTCTTTGTCTTCCTTTTGTGTTTTTAATTGAACATTTTATATAATTCAATTTTCCCTCCTTTCTTAGCATATTAATTATACTTAAAACAATTTTTAGTAGTTGCCCTACAGTTTGGTAATATACATTTGCAACTAATCCAAGTCAACTTCCAAATAACACTATCCTACTTCAATAGGTAGCATGAGTATTTTATAATAACAAAATAATCCTAATTATTTTATGTCCTTTGTATTATTGCTGTCATTTATTTCACTTATATTTAAGCATAAATATATAATATACTTAAGCATACATAATCAAAAGCATTGTGGCTATCGTTATTTTGAAAAAATAGTCCTATTAAATCAATTAAGAATAAGGAAAATAAACATTTTTATTTTATATTCATTTATTTCCTCTTCACTATTCTTCTTTAACTTCATTCCCTCCCTATATAATCACACCTAGTCTCATGACTTTAAATATTAGTTATATGTTGATAAACTATTATATGTATATATCCAGCCAGGATTGTCCCCCAGTTCTCCATATTCAGATACTTAGTAGCATACAGAACGTCTTCACACAAATGTCTAACAGATATTTCAAACCTAACCAAATTCTTGTGTTTTTTTTTTGTTTGTTTGTGGTATGTGGGCCTCTCACTGTTGTGGCCTCTCCCGTTGTGGAGCACAGGCTCTGGACGCACAGGCTCAGCGGCCATGGCTCACGGGCCCAGCTGCTCTGCAGCATGTGGGATCTTCCCGGACCGGGGCACGAACCCGTGTCCCCTGCATCGGCAGGCGGACTCTCAACCACTGCGCCACCAGGGAAGCCCAAATTCTTGTTTTTTTACCCCACATGATGCATTTCTTGAAATTGTCCATTCCTTAGTAAAGTGCAACTCTATTTTTATCTTCAAAGGTCTCTCAAAAGTTAGAGTGGTTTTCCCAACACTAGATTCATAAATTTATAGCCCCCAATCCCAGGTACTGCTTTCTCTCCTCCCCTGAATTTTCACCATTCGTTACACTAGTTATGTAATTCATTTTAGTTTATTAGATGCCTTCCCAAGCTAGAATATAAGTTCTTATTTTTCTGCTCTATGCCTAGGGCCTAGAAGATGTATTGGAACATGGTTTGTTGAGTGAACAACTGTTAAGCAGTGTAGTTTCTTGGAAGCCTAGATCACAAACTTCAGTATCATCGCCTTCATTATGCCAGACAACCTAGCATGTAGCAACTGGGGAGCAGAGCTACGCCTATAACCAATCCTCCCCAAGATAGAAGTCTCTCCTTTCAGTACCTCAGCTCTCAGAGAGATGAGTTGGAGATTCAGCAACGTTGACTGAATTCGGTTTGGAAAACAATGAGAACTTAGCCCAGCAACCTCATCTTCACTTTGAATAAAATATACCTTTAAAAAGGTGTATTCTGTTGCCTAAGGAGTCTGATGGTGAAAGGCACTAAGTGATAAGTTTACTATATAGGGAATACTACTAAAATATCAGTAGTCTACAGTTTAGACCACATTTATACCTTCAGTCAGGAGTTTGGCTTTATCTGCAATAAAAATTTATTGAATTGTTACCTTCCAATGTAGATAGCAAAATATGCCATTTTAGAGATATAAAAATTGAATGACTTACCAAAGATCAAATAATAATAGCCTAACAATACTAGCAAAGTTGTCTAGTGTTTTTACCCTATGCTAGGTATTATTCTAAGCAGTTTGTACGTATGTATTTATTTAATCCTCATAAAAACTCTAGTTGGTATGAACTTTTGTAATTATTTTACTGATGGAGCAGCTGAGGCACATAGAGGCAATATTTACTCAAGGTCAGTAAGCTAGTTAGATTACAGGGCTGGAATTAAAATCCAGGCAGTCTGGCTGGAGAGTCCAGACTCTTAAACAGTTCACTTCACTCTTCTCACAGGGGAAAGGAGTGACCAAGTTGTGATTTAAATCCAGTTCTTCCAGCCAAGTTTTATTTCCCTCTCATTTCAGGTGCTGGAAATCTGACTTGTAGTGGAGAAAGAGAAAGGGGCTAATTTATATAATTATGTTAAAAGAAAAATAGGGTGCCTGAGATATATGAAGGAGTCACAAAAAGCTAAAAGATTTACCTGGAATTGAAAAACTGGTCGTTAGAAGGTAAGAGAGAGACATAAGGGGAAAGAGAGAATGAAAGAGAAAATAAGCATTTATTTCCTTGACATCAACCTAATCACCAATAAACTGCATTAAATTTCAGCAAGAAGTCTGCTTAAATATCAAAGTAGTATGATGGATATTAAAACACCATCCAAATGAGATCCACTATCTTATATGCACTTTGTTCTGCTATAATATTTTGACTTAATTATTAATTTGAAGAATGCCTCCACACTTAAAATAAATGAGCTTATGTTAGGAATTTATCATTAAATGCTTCGATCTTTCTGAGAAATATAATATTTTCACTAAAAATTTTGATGCACATTAAAAGGGAATGCCAGTTCTAAAAGAAATAAAGATAAATCACCCCAATTTTATCAAGGAAAGGGACCTTGATGAAAGAATAACAATATGGAATTTTTAAATAAGTGGAATAATATATGATCATGTAGAAAATTAGCTCTTTTTTCCAATACCTATGTGGCTTAAATTTTAGTCACAGTGCATTAAGATTAAAGACCCACACGATAAATGCTCATTTTGCTTACTATTACATTAACTTGTTTGTCTTTCCCCACTGGTCTATGCAGTTTTCAAGAACAGCAAACACATTCTATTTACCTTTATGCACTTTTAGTTAAAAGAGAAGTATATTAGGAGAAATAAATCAGACCTTAGCTGAGGAAACTATTCCTATGTCTATAGCCATTAGAGGTAACCATGGAAGAGATGCAAGTAAGATGATAGAAATGTCACTACACATTTGTTCTGGAAATGTGAGATCCTCAGTAAATTTAATTAGATAGACTATTGTCTATGTAAAAGCTTGACTGTTATCCAAACATAAAAAATAGCGAAACTTCATTAGTTGAGAGTTTTTCTGCTTCTAAAATGCATAAAACTACTAAAAACAATAACATAAATAAAAGCAAATAAGAAAATCACTTAATGGTCTTTCATTTCATCATGACACTTTACTAAGAGAATTACAGAAATATGCCCTCTGCCCTTTAGAACGTTAAAATTGACGGTGAATAACAACTTATAAGCAAAAAATTAAAAATGTAGCACAGAATAAAACACACACACACATATATACACTGAATACTCCTGTTGAGCCTTGTATCTGGACGAGTCTGAATCAACTGACCTTTGTTCTCATGATGTTTTAATCTCAGAGGAAAATAAAACATATACTTTTCAGTTATACTATATTCATGAATTCCTGATGACAGAACTACCCATGTAATCTGGATGCCTGATGGAGTGCTAAATAAATGAAGGTGTTAACATCAATACATAATTTATTTTTTGTAGATTCCTAAATGGCTTCTGTTCCATTTTGATCCAGGTGTAACCACACTGTATTTTCCTCTCCAGTGTGCCCTGGCTAAGGAAAGAGGGCCTAGACTTTAAAAGAATTTTAAAAAGACTTTTAAAGGGTACTAAGAAGTAATGTTGATAAGATACATTACTTTGGATTTAAGGATTTACTTTGTGGGAAGTCTGCTGTGTGTAATTTAGATTGCACTGCATACAGGAGGTGATATCTTAATGATTTTTAAGGTACCCAACTTCCATAATCAATGATTCTAAGACAGAAGTCTTTCAGAGAAGTGTGCCAATTTCTCTAATTTTTGATACAAACTAAAATTACTTTGCAAAATGTCTTTGTTCCAAACAAATTGTACTTCATATGTCTAAATTTCCTTCCCAAGTACTATTCTGTCAACACAGTCTGTCTTTCTGAATTTTTATCACAGATTGGTATTGGGATAGTACAGGACATAGTGGGGAGAAACAAGAATGTTAGTATGCATTCCTATAAAATATTTCCCATAGGGCCTCACATAATCTGTAATATCCTGTGACTTCACTAGTATTATAATCATGGAAAACAGAGAATAAATGAATATCATTTTTGTAACATATAATTATGCTACTTTAAATGAGCCATCTTTCCACATCTATCTGAGTGTGAATCAGATAGAATCAATTTTAAAGAATCAAAGATTCATGAAATAGCCTTTGTTTACACAAATTGATTTCAAAAATTAGTTGACTACCGGAAACCTCACTTTTTCCCATATGCCTGATTATTTATTAGACATTTTATTTTTTCCTTTAAGAATAAATCCTCCAAACTTGGTAAGACAAATTTTTGGTATTAAATAAAAATATTTTCTCTTTGTAACTTCTTTCTTCCTTTTCCATATGTCTATTTGTGATCTTTATACCTTTGTACAACCTATTTAAAGTATTTTGGGTTGTATTGGAGGAAAGAGAAAGAAAGGTATCAAGTATATGGTAAATTAGTGTTTCCTTTGCTTTATTTTAATTACAATTTCTTTCCTACTCAGAAACATTTTCAGAGTATGATATCTACATCAATTTAAAAAAACGACAGAAATAAATAGCACAGACATAAAGAATGATAAGGATGTGTGTTTCATGGAACAACCTAAATACCTATTTGAAATTTTTTTTTTTTTTTTGCGGTACGCGGGCCTCTCACTGTTGTGGCCTCTCCCGTTGCGGAGCACAGGCTCCGGATGCGCAGGCTCAGCGGCCATGGCTCACGGGCCCAGCCGCTCCGCGGCATGTGGGATCTTCCTGGACCGGGGCACGAACCCGCGTCCCCTGCATCGGCGGGCGGACTCTCAACCACTGCGCCACCAGGTAAGTCCCCTATTTGAAATTTTTGAAGTATTTGGAATAGTTTCTTATTGAATAAACTTAACTATACATATCTATCACTGAGATATTTATTTTAAACTAAAAAGTTCTTCCTTGTTTGTAAAAGTAATGCATGCCAGGCTTCATGGCAATTTTCTTTAAATATCCACAGTTGTTCTGTATATACTGTCAGAGTACAAGATTAATTATTTCTAAATGGAATGAAACTTATGGAAAAGGAACAAAATTAACTTAGCACTCCCTTTTATTCAACAGAGCTATGGCATAGAAAAATACAAAAACAAAACAAAACAACAACAACAACAACAAAAGTGAGACAGATGGATGGGTAGGGCCAAAAAAGGGAGGAGAGAGGATGGGACCAGATCCTAGTGAGCCACAAATCTCACCAGAGGGTTGATGGAAATTGAGATTGGTGGATCAGGCCAGGAGACAGAGCCAAGTAGGAGAGGAGTTCTTAATAGAATCAAAAAGAGGGTTGGAAGTTAGGAAAGAGTAGAAGCAAATGTGATCACATGGAAAAGGGAATGGGTTCTTAAATCTGAAACACAGCATCTTTTGAACAGTAAAATATTTCTACAAGGATAGGTATATGCCTTCCACATTTCCCTGCAGACTGTTTTGAATGTGCCTTGAATTCATATTCCACAGTTGCAGAACAAATTGCCACAAACTTAGTGGCTTAAAACAAAACCCATTTATTCACTCACAATCCTGTAGGTCAGAAGCCTGGGTGGGCTCAACTGGGTTCCATGCTTAGAGTCTCACAAGGTTGAAATCAAAGTTTTGGCCACACTGGGCTCTTATGTGGGAGCTCTGGGGAAGCATCCATTTCCAGGCTCATTCAGATTCTTGGAAAAATACAGTTCCTGTATCTGTAGATTTGAAGTCCCTTCATCCTGCTGGCTGTCAGCTGGGGACCATTTTTGGCTCCTGGATTCTAGCTGCATCCCTTCTCACTTGGACCCCTCCATCTTCCAGTCAGTAATGGCCCATCAAGTTCTCTACATTACTTACATCTCCCTGACTTCCTCTTCTGTCGCCAGACATAGAAAGCTTTCTGTTTGTAAAGGGGCTCACCTTATTGGGTCTGGCCCACCCAGATAACCTCCCTATCTTTTTTTTTTTAAACATCATTTTTGGAGTATAATTGCTTTACATTGTTATGTTAGTTTCTGCTGTATAACAATGTGAATCAGCTATACGTATAAATATATCCCCATATCTCCTCCCTCTTGCGTCTCCCTCCCACCCTCCCTGTCCCACCCCTCTAGGTGGTCACAAAGCACCAAGCTGATCTCCCTGTGCTATGCGGCTGCTTCCCACTAGCTAGCTATTTTACGTTTGGTAGTGTATATATGTCCATGCCACTCTCTCACTCCATCCCAGCTTACCCTTCCCCCTCCCCATCTCCTCAAGTCCATCATCTACGTCTGCATCTTTATTCCTGTCCTGCCCCTAGGTTCTTCAGAACTTTTTTTTTTTTTTTTAGTTTCCATAATGTGTTAGCATACGGTATTTGTTTTTCTCTTTCCGACTTACTTTACTCTGTATGACAGTCTCTAGATCCATCTACCTCACCACAAATAACTCAATTTCGTTTCTATTTATGGCTGAGTAATATTCCATTGTATATATGTGCCACATCTTCTTTATCCATTCATGTGTTGATAGACACTTAGGTTGCTTTCATGTCCTTGATTGTGGGGATTTAATCCGCTGCTTCTGAGGCTTCTGGGAGAGATTTCCCTTTCTCTTCTTTGTTCGCACAGTTCCCGGGGTTCAGCTTTGGATTTGGCCCCACCTCTGCGTGTAGGTCACCTGAGGGCGTCTGCTCTTCACTCAGACAGGACGGGGTTAAAGAAGCAGCTGATCCGGGGGCTCTGGCTCACTCAGGCGTGGGGGAGGGAGGGGTACAGATGCAGGGCGAGCCTGCGGTGGCAGAGGCCAGCATGACATTGCTCCATCCTGAGGCGCGCCATGCGGGGAGGGGAGGTGTGGATAGTGACCTGTGCTCACACACTGGCTTCTTGGTGGCTGCAGCAGCAGCCTTAGCGTCTCATGCCCGTCTCTGGGGTCCGCGCTGATAGCTGCAGCTCGTGCCCGTCTCTGGAGCTCGTTTAGATGGTGACCTGGATACCCTCTCCTCGTGCACCCTGAAACAATGGTCTCTTGCCTCTTCCGCACGTCCAGACTTTTCCCGGGCTCCCTCCCGGCTAGCCGTGGTGCACTAACCCCCTGCAGGCTGTGTTCACGCCGCCAACCTCGGTCCTCTCCCGGCGCTCCGACCGAAGCCCGAGCCTCAACTCCCAGCCCCGCCCACCCCTGCGGATGAGCAGACAAGCCTCTCGGGCTGGTGAGCGCCGGTCGGCACCGATCCTCTGTGCGGGAATCTCTCCGCTTTGCCCACCGCACCCCCGTTGCTGTGCTCTCCTCCGCGGCTCCGAAGCTCCCCGCTCCGCCTCCCGCAATCTCTGCCCGCGAAGGGGCTTCTTAGTGTGTGGAAACCTTTCCTCTTTCACAGCTCCCTCCCACTGGTGCAGGTCCCGTCCCTATTCTTTGTCTCTGTTTTTTCTTTTTTTCTTTTGCGCTACACAGCTACGTGGGGAGTTTCTTGCCTTTTGGGAAGTCTGAGGTCTTCTGCCAGCATTCAGTGGGTGTTCTGTAGGAGTTGTTCCACATGTAGATGTATTTCTGATGTGTTTGTGGGGAGGAAGGTGATCTCCATGGCTTACTCCTCCGCCATCTTGAAGGTCCTCCTAACCCCCCTATCTTAAGGAAATGGGATCAACTTATTAGTAACTTTAATTACATCTGCAAAATTTCTCTGTATAGCCATATCGTATCATATCTTAGATGAGGGAATTATACAAGGGCAAGGGCTATTGAAGTCATTCTCAGATGTCTGATTACCACATCCTGTCCGAAATTTGGATGACTGGGTACTGTCAGACATTTATACTGAACTCCACAAAAGTAGATTTTTTAAAAGTTCACTCAACACACTGATAATTCATGTAATCAAGGAAAGCTAAATCATAGACTCTCCCTCAAAATTTTTTTAATGTAAAATTACAGTTACTATGAACTAGCAGTTAACAAAAGAAAAAGTATTTCCATACTATAATCTTTGAAAAATGGCTATCAGGGGGAAATGAGGACAGAGAGTCCAGAGTTTACTACTCTTT
>NW_006769677.1:2505988-2512337 GCF_000442215.2 Lipotes vexillifer
CTCTTTCCCCATACCTCTTCTCCAAAAGAATGCATGGTGGAGGTGAAGATAAGTATACATATATTTTAAAAGCTCATTCACAATTCCCCAATTTGGAGAACAGCTAAATGGCAGGGTATGTAGAAAGCTCAGAGAAAATATGCAGATAATTCCTTTAGTGAAGAAGCAGTCCTGGGTCAACTTAACAACTTAGAGCCAGGAAATTGCCATGGTTTGTCACTGGCTTTTTCCAGAGTGAGAAGCAAGGTAGAGGGAGGAAACCTATGAATCCTAATTGCCCAGAAATAATTATCCCCAGTGACAAAAAAGAAAAGAAATCTAGCAAAAAGAAAGGCAGGGGGAGGGAAGTATCTGATGAATAAGAGCACATCCTCTGAAGGACTGTGAGGTGGGTGGAGAACTATGAGCACGGCCAAGGCCAAGGGAAATTGTTCTCCACCGCAGCACAGTGTCATAGCCAAAATCCATGTATTTACCTATCATTTCCCTCACCTAACTGGGAAGAGCTGCTGGGTGAGGGGCAGGTAGAACAGGAACATTCAACATCTGAAGCTGATTATCTGTCTGGACAAAATTCCAAGCATTCCACACTGAATTGGAAAGAAATACAGAAGTCTTGGGGATACCCATACAAACACAACAAATAGGTCTACTGAACACTAGTGCAAGTTTTTAAAAAGAATTTCAGAAGGAAAAGCAAAGACCAAGCCCACTAACCACAACTGCCCAGAGTCCTCGCCAAGATATCCAGTTCCTCTCTTTGTACTCTCATCAATGGAATTGCATTCAGGCCACAGTCTTCAAACTGAAGCTCTAGAAAAACATAAACAAACTGATTTCTAAAATAATGAGAAGGGAGCCAAGTAGAGTTCATTCTTTTAGAAAGTAATCCAAGGTCTTGGAGCAGTTTTCATATTAATCATCAGTAAGATAAAGGATATGATAGTGCAAATGTGCAAATATGCAAAGTAAGGCGTTTTACATGTTTGTGGCTGAGATAAATACAGCACACCTGCCCTGCTTCCAGCTCAGGTCCCTATATATATATAGTCGGCAGCCCCCTCAGTTGGTCATGGACTTCTGGGACCTGAGCAAATTCAATTGATTGCAGTCCTGAAGCTACTGTCAGAGGCAAAAATCAGAGATCATTCCAGATAATTTCCTTGTATTGTCTGTGAAGGATGTTCAACAAGTTCTTTATAACTTATATCCTTCTTACTATACGCTTGTTTTCAAACTATGATTACAATCTGTTGAATAAATAATTTTGCCTAAACCTTTAAGTCTACAAATATTCATTCTAAAGAACCCACCATGAACTTAGATGAAAACCAGCAGGAGGGAGAGAGAATGAGAGAAAAGAAAGAGATGGTGACACTTAAAAAGATTATTAAGATTTACTTTAAAAACATATCTAGAACTCTGTAACATTTTTCTGAAGTGTATGTGAAATATTTTCAAAAGTTTATACTGTATCAAGCTTCCAAAAAAATCCCAAATTCATATGAGTATTTCTATAGTTACACATGCTTTGCAGAAATTTCTTTTCCACTCTGAGTTAATGGAAGAGAGATTAAAGTTCTATTTCCATTTCTTGATTGTTTTCATGGGCATTTACTTTAAAAATGTTCTTTAAACTGTATATTTCATTTTAATGCAATCAATTATCTGTATGAACTATTTTGCACAATTCACTAATTGAAAGGGGTATACAAATAAACACAAAAATGTCACATTTAGTCAATCCAGATTTAAAGCACATTTATGGAGCAATCGGGGGGGGGGCAAGAAAGACTTCTAAATTAGTCTCTTTTAGATGCTATAAGAGTTAAGTGAAGGGGTGACATTCACCCAAAAACAAATGAAGTTATGGTACAAACACAAGAAAAGGTGGAATAGGACCAATTAGCAATGTATAAGATCCAATTAGAAACTGTGGATACAAAATATAAAAACTGAAATAAAACACTTGTAAGTTCAATAATAGGCAGAGCTCAACTGAAGAGAGAATTAGAAGGAAGTTCTGAGGAAGTCACTTAGAACCTTGCACAAAAAGACAGAGAGATAAAAACCTGAAAGAACATGTAAGAAACATGGAGAAGAACTGGGGCTACAAAATAATTCTAATACTAGGGCTTCTGGAAAAGGAGAAAAATGGGCATATGTTGAAGAAATTTTTAATGACAAAATAGGAACAGTCTAAAGTTAGGACATAAAATAAGAAATAGTCTTTAGATTTTAATAATGCACTAATAATAATAAGTTTTTTTACTTACTTCTGGTAGTGATTTTAGACATAAGTCATATATAATTGGGGTAGTGGAAAGAGCCAATATAGTAAAATAAAATAAATATCATGATCTGATATGAATCTAAAGTACAGAAATGTAGTCTGTACATGTCTCTCTAAGAATTAGCTTCCAGGTCTAAACACGGTTTTATAGAAAAATTATGCCTCCAAGCATAACTTATCTCTATGACTTCTTACCTACCAAAAAATTACCAGGAATGATTCATAGCTATATTGAATAAATGGATTCAAAATGAAAAATACACTCATTTCAATGAAAGTGATGATGACAGATGACTCATTTTCTTACCAGTTCCTAGGGAATAATCGACCTTGTTAATAAAAATTAAATATAATAAACAAATTGTTGTATAATCTAAAAGATTATGCTATTTTTTTCCTACAGGGGTATACAATGCAAACTATAACCAGGACACAGTTAACATAAGACATAGGTAGCTCTCCTGATACAAAAACAAAAAACATATCAGTCACCAGAAAAAAAATGATTATGGTTTTTACCATTGTACATGAAAGAATACTGGACATAATATGCCAAAAATAAAAAGTTGCCATCATTTTGTATTTGCATAGATCTGAATATTCTGATGGCTTTGCAATTTTTGTTTGCAAAAGAAATTGTCATAAATGATGCTAAAGGAAAATTAACATCTCAGGATCAACCAAACTGTTTGTAACTACGTTAAACCATTTTCCTTCTAGTTTTTCTATCTTCCAAGTTATTGGAAATTTTTTAAAAGAAAATTCAACACCTCCCAATTGTAAATATATTTTCTTATTTTAAAGAAAGGAATTCTTTGGCAGGTCAGATAATCTTCAATTAAACACCAGTATTTTAAAATGTGTTCTCAGGAAAACTAAAAGCTTCATTTTTGGCAAAACGGGTCAATATGCTCTCAGTTACCTCCTCCAAGATGCAATTATAGTCAGCACTAAATGATTTTGAGCTTCCAGCAGCAGGCTGTATTCAAAAAGGTTTCCACAGACCTATAAGCAAATTCACCTTGTCTAAAAGAACCAGAACAAAACCTCACTTAAGCTCTTTTCTGGCAGTTAGATCATGATAGAAAAGCTTGGTTGTCAGCTGGATTTTATTATTGACTATTACCTTCAAGAAGCAAACCATTAAGATTAGTTTTCCTTTTATAAGTTGCCAAGAAATTCTTTGTCACCAATTTAAAATTTTCTGAGAAGTGAAAGCAAATTGAAAAGCCACCTGTAGTTTGTTGTAGCTTTTAGTATGACTTACTATGTGAACTTAAATTGCACATCATATACCTTACTTCTAGATGCTTAAAAAAAGAAGAAAAAGAAATAAAAGGAATCCAAATTAGAAAGGAAGAGGTAAACTGTTTGCAGATGACAGGATAATATACATAGAGAATCCTAAAGATGCTACCAGAAAACTACTAGAGCTAATCAATGAAGCTGGTAAAGTAGCAGGTTACAAAATTAATGCACAGAAATCTCTTGCATTCCTATACACTAATGATGAAAAATCTGTAAGTGAAATTGAGAAAACACTCCCATTTACCATTGCAACAGAAAGAATAAAA
The DNA here is from genome assembly GCF_000442215.2 of Lipotes vexillifer. Classification (NCBI taxonomy): domain Eukaryota; kingdom Metazoa; phylum Chordata; class Mammalia; order Artiodactyla; family Lipotidae; genus Lipotes; species Lipotes vexillifer. Next base: position 2,509,856 of record NW_006769677.1, read on the forward strand.
TATCTAGGAATAAACCTACCTAAGGAGACAAAAGACCTGTATGCGGAAAATTATAAGACACTGATGAAAGAAATTAAAGATGATACAAATAGATGGAGAGATATACCACGTTCTTGGATTGGAAGAATCAACATTGTGAAAATGACTCTACTACCCAAAGCAATCTACAGATTCAATGTAATCCCTATCAAACTACCACTGGCATTTTTCACAGAACTAGAACAAAAAATTTCACAGTTTGTATGGAAACACAAAAGACCCCGAATAGCTAAAGCAATCTTGAGAAAGAAAAACGGAGCTGGAGGAATCAGGCTCCCTGACTTCAGACTATACTACAAACCTACAGTAATCAAGATTGTATGGTATTGACACAAAAACAGAAATATAGGTCAATGGAACAGGATGGAAAGCCCAGAGATAAACCCACACACATATGGTCACCTTATCTTTGACAAAGGAGACAAGAATATACAATGGAGAAAAGACAGCCTCTTCTATAAATGGTGCAGGGAAAACTGTAAAAGAACGAAATTAGATAACTTCCTACAGCTACATGTAAAAGAATGAAATTAGAAGACTTCCTAACACCATATACAAAAATAAACTCAAGATGGATTAAAGACCTAAATGTAAGACCAGACACCATAAAACTCTTAGAGGAAAACATAGGCAGAACACTCTATGACATAAATCACAGCAAGATCCTTTTTGACCCACCTCCTAGAGTAATGGAAATAAAAACAAAAATAAATGAATAGGACCTAACGAAACTTAACAACTTTTACACAGCAAGGAAAACCATAAACAAGATGAAAAGACAACCCTCAGAATGGGAGAAAATATTTGCAATCAAAGCAACTGACAAAGGATTGACCTCCAAAGTCTATAAGCAGCTCATGCAGCTCAATATCAAAAAAACAAACAACCCAATCGATAAATGGGCAGAAGACCTAAATTGACATTTCTCCAAAGAAGATATACAGACTACCAACAAACACATGAAAGGATGCTCAACATCACTAATCATCAGAGAAATGCAAATCAAAACCAAAATGAGGTATCACCTCACACCAGTCAGAATGGCTATCATCAAAAAATCTACAAACAATAAATGCTGGAGAAGGTATGGAGAAAAGGGAACCCTCTTGAACTGTTGGTGGGAATGTAAATTGATACAGCCACTATGGAGAACAGTATGGAGGTTCCTTAAAAAACTAAAAATAGAACTGCCATATGACCCAGCAATCCCATTACTGGGCATATACCCTGAGCAAACCATAATTCAAAAAGAGTCATGTACCCCAATGTTCATTGCAGCTCTATTTACAGCAGCCAGGACATGGAAGCAACCTAAGTTTCCACCTACACATGAATGGATAAAGAAGATGTGGCACACATATACAGTGGAATATTACTCAGCAATAAAAAGAAATGAAACTGAGTTATTTGTAGTGAGGTAGATGAACCTAGAGTCTGTCATACAGAGTGAAGTAAGTCAGAAAGAGAAAAACAAATACCGTATGCTAACACATATATATAGAATCTAAAAAATAAAAAAGGTTCTGAAGAACCTTGGGGCAGGACAGGAATAAAGATGCAGACGTAGATGATGGACTTGAGGACACAGAGAGGGGGAAGGGTAAGCTGGGAGGAAGTGAGAGAGTGGCATTGACATGTATACACTACCAAATGTAAAATAGATAGGAAGCAGCCTCATAGCACAGTGAGACCAGCTCCGTGCTTTGTGACCACCTAGAGGAGTGGGATAGGGAGGGTGGGAGGGAGACGCAAGAGGAAGGGGATGTGAGGATATATGTATACAGAGAGCTGATTCACTTTGTTATACAGCAGAAACTAACACAACATTTTAAAGCAATTATACTCCAATAAAGATGTAAAAAAAAAAGAAATATATTTTTAAAAATATGTGTATCCTCCAAAGATCTCAGAAAGGAAATTATGAGATGACTAATATTATTTCCATAGTACATTTGTCGAAACTAAAACAAGGATATAAAAAATGATTCATCAAATGCCTTAAAGATTTTTAGTGGTATAAGTGGTAATTCAACCCTTGTTTTCTGCTAACTCCCCAAACGCAACTGTCATTGTCAAGCTAGAAGTAAAATGCACTAGGGAGAAACTGTTTCAACAAATGTATGAAAAATTGTAATTTATGACTATAATCTTTGTACGACGGGATATTGCTTAGATCTCTTCTGAGTCCTGGCACATCAAATGATGAAGAAGCAATAATAGACTGCTTAATTATAAAAGTTTTAAAAATGAGCTTAAATATGAAAGTTTTAGAGATGAGCTTTAATATAACTGAATACTATTTTGCATTGATTCATGCCACATAGAAGAAAAACTGAGGATACGTGAATCAGATGTCCTGCGGATATGAATCTTGATATTCTAACATTATTCTATCTCTCAATAGAGTGATTTTACTGTCCAAGTGAGTAAAAGTATCTTTCCC
>NW_006769677.1:2512347-2548441 GCF_000442215.2 Lipotes vexillifer
TAAGCCCACTTCATTAACTCACTGCCCAGGAAAGTACCTTGACAACACACACACAAAAAAAACTGCTTTTTAAAGTCAAGTTCTTACCTATTATCAACATAGAAAATATTCTACAATGGGCATATGGGAAACCACAGAAAAGCTAATGTGTTTTATGCACTGTTAAATGACACATCCAAATATCTAGACAGGCATATTTCATCAGGGTATCATATATTATATATTAGCTCTTTCCTCTAAACATGATGTTTATATAAATTGATAAACACTGTCCCACTGATGGATATAACTGAAGAATGTTTAACTTCATTTATGTTTATTCTTTCACAGCTCTTCATGCTTTACATTAACAGTCAGTTGATTAATTTAAAATATTTACAATGAGCTATTGCTGTATTTCAGTCTCTGTAGAGATTCATAGTTGATTCCTCAAGAAGTTCATCCACAAATAATGAACTTACTATAAGGTATTCCTGCCTCAACAGTATAATTAAAAGTTTAGATGTTCTGCTTAAAATTATTAATATGCAATGGCAAAAGTCCTTCAATAATGAAAATACCAAAATATACTCAAATTTTGTGTAATTTTTTGCTTTGTTATTCAGAAATTTTCAATTTGGGATCTTTTAAAATTAGAACATATTAATATAATCTAAAAGAACAGCGAAGACTTTGAATAGAAATGTAACCCTGATTTCACATAATGGATATTTCACAGAAAAGGAAATTTGGAGGGGCAATGCAAAAATGAAAAAAAAAATGTTCTGCCTTATTTGTAATCCAAGAAATGCAAATTTTAATCATAATAAAATGACATTTTATACCCACCAGTTTTTTTAAAAAATAGGAAGTTATGATAATGCCACATGTTAGCTGGTGGGAGAGTAAAGTAATGCAGTACCTTGGAAAACAATTTAGTATTATCTGGTGGAGTTATGTATGTGCAAATTCAGGACTCGGAAGCTATTTCTAGATAAGTACCTTAGAAAACTCTTGAGCATGTGTCTCACGAGACTTGTAAAAAATATTTGTGGCATTGCTGGATCTCAAATTATAAAAACTCAAAATGACCATACATATAAGTATAGACAGATATGTTTTGGTATAGTCAGACAAGGGAATACTATATAATAGTGAAAATGAATGGTCTGCTACAAACATCAAATTATTGAATGTTAGAAACATATCATTGGATGTAAAAAGAAAGATATAGATGATTACATAGAGTATTATACTATTTATATAAATGTTAAAAGCACACAAATTCAAAAATAAAGGTACATAATATATAGCAAAACTAAAATGAAAAGAAAGAAAAATACAGAGGTTGCATATGATTATTCTTGAGTTGGAGGGAGACAATGTTAATATATGGAATGTCAAAACTGAGGCACAAAGATGTGAAGTAACTTTAGCAAAGTCACTCTGCTTATAAGATGTAAAGTTGGTATTTGAACAGATAGTCCAGAATCTGAGGGAAGCCTTATAGCCATTAAACTGTACTAATTCCTCGCATTAAAAACAATGTTAAGTGTGGCCAAGATGGCAGCATGGGAACACTCTGAGCTCACCTCCTCCCACGGGCACACCAAAATTACAACTATTTACAGAGCAGCTAGTTATGCGAATGACCTGAAGACTAGAAAGATTTTCCAAAACTAAAGATATAAAGAAAGAAACACAACAAAACACGAAGGAGAAGCAGACACACAATACAGTCAAGATTCATACCCCTAGGTAGGTGACCCACAAATGGTAGGATAATCACAACTGCGAGGTTCTCCCCAAGCAGCAAGGAGTTCAAGCCCCACATCATGCTCCCCAGCCTTGGGGTCCTACACTGGGAAGAAAAGTCTCCAGAACATCTGGCTTTGAAGGCCAGCAGGCTTGCATATGAGAAAGCCAGAGGGCTATAGGAAACAGAGATTCTTCTCTTAAAAGACACGTGCCAACTCTCACAAGCTCTGAGACCCAGTACAGAGGCAGTAATTTGAAGGGAGCTGGGTCAGACCAACTTGCTGATCTTAGAGAGTCTCCCAGAGAGTCAGGAGGCAGCCTGGGGACAACAATGCTGGTGACAGCCATTTGGGGGAGCTCATTCTACCACAAGGACAGTGGTGCTAGCAAGTGCCATTTTGGAATCCTCCCTCTAGCCCATTAGTGCCAGGGGCTTACTTGCCCATCAGCAGGCTGGCACCAGCCTCAGGCCCCTGAGGCTCCACAGCCAGCCACCCCTGATCCTGGCTCCACCCAGGATCCTACCTGACATATAGAAGTAAAACATAAAGAATCAGTCAAAATGAGGAGACAGAGGAATATTTTCCAAATGAAGGAACAGGACAAAACCCCAGAACTAAAGAAGTGGAGATAAGCAATCTACCTGATGAAGAGTTCAAGGTAATGATCATTAGGATGCTCTACATAAGTCAGAAGACAAATGGATAACCACCATGAAAATAACAGTTAGAAAATATAAAGAAGAATCAAACAGAGCTGAAGAATATAATAATTGAAATAAAAAATATACTAGAAAGAATCAACAGTAGATTATATGTCACAGAGGAGTGGATGAGTGAACTGGAAAATGGAGTAGTAGAAATCACCCAAGCTGAACAGAAAAAAAAAAAAAAAGAATACAAAAAAAAAATATTAGGATACCTTGAGACTTTTGGGACAACATCAAGCATACTAACACCTGCATTATAGGTGTCCCAGAGGGAAAAGAAGAGAGAAAGGGACAGAGAACTTATTTGAAGAAATAATAGCTGAAAACTTCCCTAATCTGGGAACGTAGACAGACATCCAGCTCCCAGAAGCACAGAGAGTTCCAAATAAGATGAACCCAAAGCGGTCCACATCAAAATAATTAAAATGACAGAAAATAAAGATAAAGAGAGAATCTTGAAAGCAGCAAGAGAAAAGGAGCTAGATACCTACCTACAGATAAAAAGGTAACTTCCCTAAGACTATCAGCTGACTTTTCAGCAGAAACTCTGCATGCAAGAAAAGAGTGGCACGATATATTTAAACTGATAAAAGGAAAAAAAACCCTCCAACTGAGAATACTCTACCTGGCAAGGCTATCATTCAGATTTGAAGGAGAAATAGAGTTATACAGACAAGCAAAAGCTAAAAGAGTTCAGCACCTCTAAACCAGCCTTACAAGAAACGCTAATGTGTTTAGCAGAGTGCTATATATAATATTTTAAAAAATTAATGTCTTCAAAATAATTAAAACATTTATGCACCCTGGTGGGATGTTTCTATGACAAAGATCAAGGAGATTTAATTAGCAACTTATTGATTGAATCAAAGTGAAATGCACTCTCTCAGTTAAAGCAAGTCTGTGACATTTAATGAGTCAGAGCCTACATTTACAAAACTTAAATTGCACACACAATGATGGGTAACTATCTCTTTGACTAAACTGACTGAACAGGGTGTGTCTGGTCAAAATAGAAAGCTATAGAGAGTAGAGAAAAAGGAGAGAGTTAGCAACTGTGGCAGAGCTGATAAATGTTTCAGTCCTCCAGGAGTTGTATATAAGTGTCTGTGAATATGATGCCTTCACATTTCAGGGACTTAAAAGCAGGTATATAAATCGAGCACACACATAAAATGGTAAAAATTCTCTGAATAAACTCAGGTACCGGTTAACTAAATCCTCAGGTACTGATCAGTTAAACATTCCTCCTCTGGTAACTCCCAAATCCTACTACTGAAGCTTCATCACTTGTGTCCACAAGCTAAATAACAATGGTATATTATTAATTATAAAGATGTTCCATCTTTATCACAATCCAAATAAATGATTTTAAAGGATCTTCTAATAGATTAAGGACTGCTTAATAGAGCTGGAAGTAAGCAGACATTAATACACTAGATAAAACATATTGTACTCCTACTCTGCGCTGGTAACTATGCAAGGCACATATATCTTATTTTTATCTTCACAAATACCCTATAAAGTATGCAATATCCTTATTCCAATTTTAAAGTTGAAAGAAACAAAGATCAGTACATTTAAATAATATCTACACAGTCACATATCTTGTAAGACACCTCTATATCAATATCACCAGAACAATTAAAAACATTATATCCCCACTATCATGACTACCATCCTATATTTTATTTTGAAAATAAAGTTAATTCTATTGTTTTTTCTTGATTATAAAGCAATATTTTATCAGTATAAAAGAAAGAAAGTATAAAGGAATTAATAACCTATAATGCTATCACACAAAGATAGCATTTTTTAAGTATTCACATTATTTTTTCTAAGGACAGAAAAACATATATATTTTTAAAAGAGAGAGATGGTCTGGTATACATTAAGTACCTCATATTATTAGCACTTTTTAAAATTATAATCATTATTATGGCTGTACATAGCTGTAGTTCATTTATTTTTATTGCCATAACTATTCTAGTGTATAGACATACCACAACTTATGTATCATTTCTGCCTTAGAAAGACATTAGTGTTGTTACCAGTTTGAGGTTATTGCAAATAACACTACTATAAGCATTGCTTTACATGTATCTTTGTACACATATTATATACTGGTTCTTGGGGTGGCGGGGGAAGAGCCACACTATATGACATTGAACAAAATTCTAATATAAATACTATGACAATGACCAGTTTTAGACCAGCTACCACTGGTCTAAAAGTCAAATTACAAAGTTTCTGAAAATTTAACAGCTGGCTCTCAGGGCTAGTACTCGCTGATTTGAGCACATAACTGCTAGAGCACATAGATATTTATACTAAGATATGTTTTTCTATATTACATATATATAATTGCTAGGTTATAGAGTTTGTACGTGTTCAACTTTGGCGAATAATGCCAAATATTTTACCAAAGTTATAGTACCAATTTACACCCTCACCAGCAGTACATGAGAGTTCCCAAACTGAAATTTTAGTCATCCAAGAGGGTATGCTGTAGAATGTTATTTTGGTCTTATTTTCCATTTTCCTGATTACCAATGAGCTTGACCACTTTTTCATGGATTTATGGCTATTTTCAATATTCCTAGGCCTCTTCAAGTCATTGTCTCATTTTCTGCTTACTTATCTGTTTTTTTCTTACTGATTTTGGATATAGCCATGTTTTATGAGTTGAAAATTTCTTCACCAAGACTACAGCTTGCCTTTCCACTATCTTAATGGAGTTTTTTGATGAACAATCTTAATGTACTCAAATTTATTCACCTTAATCTCCTGATTAGAGTTCTTGCTTTGTTTGAGATATAGTTTACTCATCTGAGATCATTAAGATATTTTCTTTCACTGTGCTCCAGAGTTTTTATTGTTTTGCTTTTTGTATTTTGATTTATGTTTTACATAAAAGATAATTTTGTGTATGACATGAAGTAGGAGCTATATTTCATTTTTATTTTTATGGATATAAAATGCCCCAGCATGATTTATTGAAAAATATTTTCCTTTCCCAGCTCTGGAGTAGCACTCTTTTTATAAATTAACACTCCACGTATGCTTGGGTCTTTTTCTGTAATCTCTATTTTATTCTACTGCTTTATTTTGTCTGTCTTTACATGTATATCACAGTATCTTATTTAGAGTAGCATTATAAAAAGTCTGCATAGAACAAACCCACTCACTTTGTTCTTCTTCAAGAATATTATGGCTACTTTTTAAAAATGTTAACACATTTATTGAAATATAATTGAGTTTCAATAAACGTCTCATATTTAAAACGTTAATTTAATGTTTTTAATGTGTATACACCCCTAAAACATAATCACAATTCAAGACAATGAATATTTCCATCCCACAAATAGTTTTCTTGTGCCCATTTGTTGTTCCTCCATGCTACTGCTGCATGGAGTGTTCTCTAGAGGTATTTTCCTCATTTCTTTACCCAAAGCAATAGTTTTTAACATTCTGAAATCTGTTTTTCATCTATTATTTCCTTCTATCCATTTTTCTGTAATTAATAATACAATGAACTATGATTCCTAAAGTTTTCAGTTAACAATAAAAGCATTTTCCAACATCAATGCACATACATTTTAGTATCATTTCAAGATACACTGTATCCACCAAGTGCATGAGCTACATTTAATTTAATCATTATTTGCTTTAAATCCTTCCCAGAAGAAAATATGACAATAAATATTAATGAATATACTACTTAATCATTACCTTTTAGATTATACTGAAATATTCACTCATATAAAGTTATCATGATCATCTTTGTGCAAAAACTTTGACATCACTCTGATTATTTCCTTAGTATATGGATAAATAAAAATGAATTTTCTAGATGAAAAGAAGCATTGTTTTTCAGACATTTCATACATACCCTCATCTTGATTTCCAGAAAACATGTATCAGTTTTCACTCCTACAGAAGATTTATAAATGCCTCTGTATTACCATCCCTCATCAACATTAAATGGTATTTCCTCAAATTTGTTAATTTGATAAATAGAAAATATATTATTACTATATATTTCTCTGAGTTTTTGTGATATTTAATCGATATGGGGGACTCTTCTCAGAAACTTTTGTTTTTAACCCTTTCCTTTTTTTCTGTTAAAGTATATTTGTTGCTTTGCAGATGAGGTCATGAAAGAAAGAACAAAATAAAAGATGACACTGAGAAAATATTAGTAATTATAAATGCATAAAAATTAATGAAAATTTGCTGTCCAAATTTGTTTATGCTTCTCTTTGAATATCTAAAAAAGCACAAAGGAAGTTTTCTAAAGTTCTTGTTTTCCTGAAGTTTTATTTTTCTATGGTATTGAGCCATTTTCACGAGGAGAAAAGTTTAAAGAAGACAGTCATTCAACATAAAAAAATTCAACATAAAAAAAATCGTAACAAAGATATTCACCCCCACTTTTATTGTTTTTTCTTTTTTAGGCATAAAGACTTTTCTATTTGGTACTCACATTTCCCTACCTCAAAATATCTATATTACCCTGCTTTTATTATACTATTTCTTAGAATTTAAGGATTTCTTTCTGCCTTTCCTGATGACCGTGCTAAAAAATGCAAGCACTTCTAAAGATTCCTTAGGGTTATACGATCTATAAATACTGTCTTTTGGGAAAATCACTACTTCACTATGGTCTTATTAATGGCCACCCACTGCAGCTCCACCTAGAATGTGCTATATTGAGAGTTGCCCCTTTGAGAAACAGATTTCAAAAAGAGCCAAAGCATCTGCCTGTAAGACTGATTTATTGCTCTTATTTGAAATCATTGATGGTCTTTTCAGTACATGCTCCTAAAGATATTGCATTTTCTTTATATAACACATATTTAGTGATCACCCTTTATGTACCAGGCACTTTTCTAGGTATTGCTGTAGGACAGTTTAAAAAACAGACAAGAATCCCTATTTCATGGAACCTACATTCTAGTATATATCTCTCTGAATAAGCAGCATCTTGCTGTACCTCCCTTTCAACTACTCCAAAAGTAGACATCACATCACTGACATGTCTAAGGGACATCTAACTACATATAGTCTCAGTGGGCTATTTCTTTTTTCAAATAAATCCATATACCCTCATTCACATGGAATAACACACAATACATTGAAATTTAAATGCATGTCCCTATATGAAAGAAGGATTTGAGAATAGATTGTTTTAAGTGTTTCATTTGACAATTATTTATGCATATAGTTTTACTGATGAGCCACAATGAAGTCACATATATGAGGGAAAATAATGATATGAAACTAAACTGCTATTAAAATGATATCAGCCAAAATTTACTGAGCACTTACCATATACCTGGCATTCTTCTAACCCATCTACTTACATTAATGTGTGAAATAAGCTCTAGAGGAAAGCATAACACAGAGGTTTAAATAACTTGTACCAAAGAACAGTGATTAAACAGTGGAAATGGGTCAGGGAGAGGGGCAGATGGAGGATTAACATCAGAGCTAGCATTTTATTTTATTTATTTATTTATTTATTTTTGCGGTACGTGGGCCTCTCACTGTTGTGGCCTCTCCCGTTGTGGAGCACAGGCTCCAGACGCGCAGGCTCAGTGGTCATGGCTCATGGGCCCAGCTGCTCAGTGGCATGTGGGATCCTCCCGGACCGGGGCACGAACCCGTGTCCCCTGCATTGGCAGGCGGACTCTCAACCACTGTGCCACCAGGGAAGCCCAGGGCCAGCATTTTTAACCAGTAGGCTATGATGATTTCATATATTTGTTTAAGAGTGTTTTAGAGTATGGTTTCAGGTCAGTTTAACAAAAAATTACCAATTATATATCTAGTCTGGTGTTAAAATAATTGATTAATAGAACTTCAGGGCTATTAAGAAGAGACGAAGCTACATAAAAGATGTGAAAATAATGTGTGTGTGCTGCAAACAGTCTTTGGTCTTTTATTTATTGATTTTTTTTTTCAGATTTGTCTAAGTATGCTGGCAAACAGAGTGCTCTCTGAAAGTTTTACTTTGAGATAGCATTCCTCACTGAAAGGATTCATCTGTCTGCTACAATTTCACCTTGCTTCATCTCAGTCTCCCTACCCTAGCATCTTCTTCATTTAAAAAAAAGTTTGTCTTTCTACAAATTAAAGTTCTTTCCGTAGTAAAAACAAGCCCCAGAACTTCCAAAGTGCACATTAGAAGCAAATTGCTATGTAGAGATGGAAAGTTACACGTCCCAACACCAGTTTATTTCTGGAAATTCACCAACTCCTGGTGAATGCTCACTCATTCCTACTGGCTCTGTCTCACAGACCTCCAATTCCTCCTCTTTAATTTAAATGTGTTAGTCCAAGTTTAGGAATATATATATATTCAAACTGAAACTTTATTGGTGTAAGGGAGTCATTCAAAGAATTTGCTGAAAGCTGAAGGATAGCCAAGGCTAAAGACACACAGAGGGTTGCATAAATCTAGAAGATCTGCTTTGCATTGTGTCTTTTGCTCATTTCCAGTCTATTGTTTACCTCGTGGTTTCCTCCTTCTAAGCAGCCACTTCCACTGGGCAGACTCCAGTTAGCTTGTACCAGCTCAAGTCCCAGGCGTCACATTGACAGGCCTCTACGCTTACCAGTTCTCCACTGGTTTCCTTATATTCCTGTGGTAACTGATACCAAAATTAACCTCTTTTTTGATGTGTTCATACCTCTATGGTCTTCGTAAGACAGGCACTGATGGGTATAAATATGGCAACCCTAAGACTTACATACTCAGCGTACCTGGAGGGGAGGGTGGGAGGAAGCTTGGAAGAGAATGTCTTTTCCTTACCTTTTCTTCTTAATTTTGAGGCTGCCTTTCTAGTCAGAAAGTGACCTTTGCGGAAGAGCAGCAGATGTTATCGATGTTTTAAGCCTTAGTGGGTGTCTGATGATACCATTGTCTGGACAAGATAGAGCTTAAATGTGATAGGGTAGACAACTATTTAAGTCTACTTAAACCATGGCTGAAAAGAGAATTATTCAGCCACCTATAACAAAGGATAAATGAGTAATGAAAACGTATTGAGACAAATACTTTTGGAGGAATGGAGTCTGGAGGAAATCCCTTAGTCTGAACTTATCTGATAGTCCTACAGTGTGGAACAGAAACTAGAGAAGAGTCCACAACTGCTGAGACTAAGAGTGTAATGAATTACTAAACACTTAATAGAATTATACGTCCTCTGTAGCTAATGACAACCTATTATGTGAATTCAGAGGAAAACGAAGCAGCAGCTTACCAAGAACTCTCAGAAATTCTGGAAGGAAAAATGTGAAAATGCTAACAAAATTAAGTACAAAACCTCTCAAATACAGAGTGAGAGGCAGTTACAGGAATTGTTAACACATGGATTGAAAACAAATTAAGACTGAAATTCTGATCTCTATTTAGATAAGATAATGAACGTTGTAATTGGTGAGAAGAACAAGCAACACCTACATTTTCATAAGCATGAAGGATTATTGCACAACTCAGAGAGTGACAGCAAATTGGCCTCAGGTTTACAATAAGAAATGACTAGAGTTGAAGCAGCTGGGCTGAGGGATTCTAAACAAAGGAAGAGGATAAATGGTATTGTTCACAGAGCCCTTCAGGCAAGATCAAAGCCCCACTTTAGTTCATTTTTACTAATAATCTGTGAAAATAACAATATGAAAACTGAATTGTGACTAGGAAACTGGGACCTGTGGAGGGTAGTAAAAAATACAAGCTAATCAATTTGGGGAGGAAAAAAAAGTGAGGTAGGTTTAATTGTTGGGTATCAAAAGAGAACTGGGTTTCAATATAATTTTTTGCTCTTCAACCAGTGCTGAAGAGGGAAGAGAGATATCATCTTTTTGAACCAGGAATAATAACTGTAGCTGTTCTTTGCTACATATTCACTAGATTCTAAACAGATTGTATGAGACAGGAAGGAAAATATGCTATTTCCCAGCTGTGGTTCTCATTTATGTACTTCCACCCAATCCCCTGGCCCTACTTCTAAGTGGTCAACTGCTCCTTGGATCTTCAGACTTTCCAGTTCAGTTTACTCTTTCTTTATCCAAAATGCCTCAACTCAAACATGACCCCTCCCTTGTTTGCCACCTTCCTTAAGGTGATGACATAGCATCACTATATCAAATTCACTTGTGCCTCCTGAAGAGATCTATTCACCTATTAACCAGCGTAGACTTTCTATCCGAATTCCTGCCCAACTATCAAGGGTTAGGTCCAGAATATAGAATTTGATGCAGATACCTTCACCAGATTATATGGATTCTATTTCTTCTCATTAGTGTTTCAAAGACAGAAGGGAAAATCTCAAAAATATGCTGCTTGAATAATAGGTAATTATTTAGTCTGAACTAAATGGCTATCATTATATATGTATAAATTACTTTCAAAATGTATTATTCAGAATTCATATTATACATGCACATGTACTAGGCACCAAACTCAAGGGATGCCCTTAGAATTCTAATCATCCCTGTCCTTGTGATAGAATTTATCAGATTGGGTTCTGTGACTTCAAAACATATAAGGGATTTGCAACATCGAATATCTTTTTTTGCACTTAATTCATTACTCCATTCTTTTTTTAATTTTGAAGGACATAGCGACAATGATAATATATTTAGACCTAATGGTGGAGTGATACCATTCCACTCTACTGTTAGGTCTCTGATAGTTTCATATTTTAGTAGAAAGAGACTTTATTCCTATGACACAGTTCCTTCCCAAATGAATGTCTTCCACACTGCTGTACTGTGCAGCAATCTATTCTAAACATTAAACACATTACCCTGCCTTGGGAACAGTGGCCACCCAGATCCCAGACATGACATTATGTGATTTCTTGTCACCTCTCTCTCTCTCATGGTTAGAAGCCACAGGATTGATGCAGCCTTTGTAACAACAATTTAAGGGGCACATATTTGTAAGATTATGGAAAAAACGGTGGAAGTGTATTTAAAATTGGTTTTAGTCACATGATTATGTATTCTTAAATAACTTTGTTAGTAACATATTTTTTGAAAATGTTCAACTTTTTATAAACACTCTCTCTCTATATATATAAAGTAAAATATGTATGTGCATAATTTATTGGTTCTTATTATGTGCCTAGCTCTGTGAAAAGCAATTTACATCAGTTATCTCACTTTTATCCCCATTAAAACACAATGAAAAAGAGATTACTGAGGCACAGAAAGATTAAACAACTTTCCCCAAGTCACACAATTAGTGCAGAGTCACTACACCATATAAATCTCGATCCCCACTATTAGCCACTCTGTAAGCAAGAACCCAGTGTTCTAAGAGGCAGCTATAAATAACTTTGACATTTCAGTGGCTATATATTTCCCATTTCATCAGGAGATTAAAGCTGTATTAGATAAATTCCTCATATTAGATAAATTTCTCATTACTTTAGAGTGACACGTCAAAATAAATCTCATTCTAATTAAAATAAACTAAAATGTGGAAAGCCTAAATTAATTCATTCATCATAACTGAGGGGTGTTATTCTAGAAGTTGTAAACGTTATTTTAGTCTATACATTATTCTATTTTCCAGGGAAGAAAAATACTCTATGTAGCATTCATATTCCCTGCCAGGAAAATTTAGAGAAAGAACACACGGTATGGTCTTCTAATTTTTATCTCATTGATATAACCTACACCTCATCATATTAGAAGCTTTCTCAAGGTCCTTCAGAAACTATGATTTCAGTCTGAAATCACTGAAGGGATCGTTCTAAACCTCTGGGATGTCAAGTGTTTAGATGAGGATTTACTGGTCTGTATTCATCCATCCATTCATTCTATTATTATTCCACTTATTCCAGCTACTTAAAGAGTTACCTAAAGTTTCTAATTAGACTGTTACAGGAGAAAATACATACATATATATATATATATATATATATATATATATATATATCAGTATTTGTTAATTTAGCAAAGACAATTCTTTAAATAGATCTGGAATCCAAAATCTTTACCTTCTGTACAGTAGGGCTTGATCCTCTCTTACTGAGTAAAAGTGTTTACATGTATGTGTTCGTGTGAAATAAGTACATTACACAGATGAAACCATTTCATTCCAACCAATATAATGCCAATGTCAGTTAGTTTTATTTGATACTTGTATGTGCTCTGATTTGTTCTAAAAGTGGGAGGGGGGATGGAATGGAAGGGAATCTTAAAAAGTAGGTTATAATAACATATCTCAAAGATTTTCAACCCAGTAAAAAAATAAGTCAGAGAGAGAAAGCCAAATGTTGTATGGTATCATTTATATGTGAAGTCTAAAAAATAAAGCAAATAAATACATATAACAAAACAGAAACTGACTCAAACTAGAGGTTACCAGTGGGGAGAGAGGAGGGGAAAAGGGGAAGATAGGGGTAGGGGGTTAAGAGGTACAAACTACTATGTATAAAATAAATAAGCTACAAGGATATATTATACAGCACAAGGAATATAGCCAATATTTTATAATAACCATAAATGGAATATAACCTTTAAAAATTGTGCATCACTATGTTGTACACCTGAAACATACAATATTGTACATCAACTATATACCTCTCTCTCTATATATATATAATATATATACATATATATATATATATTATACACACACACACACACACACACAAACAAGCAAAAAGAGTCTTATAGTCTCAGAGGAGGATGAAAAAATGAAGGCTGTTTTCCAACCCATTTGACAGATGCATAAACTGAGGTCAAATTTTTCAGAAAATTTCCCCAAAGCCATAGAGTTAAATTTTGGCAGTCATCATCTCTGTGAAAAGCACTATCTGCTGGGAAGAAAGCAGTAGCAATCCCTAAAAGACAGTCTATTATTAAATATTCTCCTTTGTCATTCAAACTGGAAATGTTATGAGAATTCAAAGAAGGCAAAATTTGTATGGAGAAAGTGGGACTTGGGCAAGCTCCTGAAGGGTAGAAATAATTTGAATGGAGAGAGAAAAAGACATCTCAGGGCTTCCCTGGTGGCCCAGTGGTTGAGAGTCTGCCTGCTGATGCAGGGGACACAGGTTTGTGCCCCGGTCTGGGAAGATCCCACATGCCGCAGAGCGGCTGGGCCCATGAGCCATGGTCGCTAGGCCTGCACGTCCGGAGCCTGTGCTCCGCAACAGGAGAGGCCACAACACTGAGAGGCCCACATACCGCAGGGGGAAAAAAAAAAAAAAAAGTTCAGATGCTATTAAGGACATTTGTGATTCATAGGAAGAGATCAAAATATCAACATTAGCAGGCGTTTGGAAGAAGTTGATTCCAACCCTCCTGGATGACTTTGAGGGGCTCAAGACTTCAGTGGAGGAAGTAACTACAGATGTGGTGGAAATAGCAAGAGAACTAGCATTAGAAGTGGAGCCTGAAGACGTGACTGAATTGCTGCAATCTCATGATAAAACTTGAATGGATGAGGAGCTGCTTCTTATGGATGAGCAAAGAAAGTGGTTTCTTGAGATGGAAGCTACTCCTGGTGAAGATGATGTGAAGATTGCTGAGATGACAAGAAAAGATTTAGAATCTTACATAAATTCAGTTCATAGAGCAGCAGCAGGGTTTGAGAGGACTGACTCCAATTTTGTAAGAAGTCCTACTGTGAGTAAAATGTTATCACACTCATTGCACGCTACAGAGAACTTGTTCGTGAAAGGAAGAGTCAATCGATGTAGCAAACTTCACTGTTGTCTTATTTTAAGAAATTGCCACGGTCACCCCAGCTTTCAGCAACCACCCCTCTGATCAGTCAGCAGCAGCAGCATCAAGGCAAGACTCTCCATCAGCAAAAGGATTATGACTCACTGAAGATTCAGATGGCGGTTAGCACTTTTTAGCCATAAAGTATTTTTTTAATTTAATAAAAATATGTACTTTTTTAGATATAATGCTATTATACACTTAATAGACTACAGTTAAATATAACTTTTATATGCACCAAGAAACCAAAAAATTCATGTGATTCACTTTATTGTGACATTCACTTTACTACAGGGCTCTGGACCTGAAACCCCAGCATCTCTAAGATATGTCTGTATAATCTCCCCTCCACATTGTGGCCAGAGTGAATTTTTAAATAAAAATAAAATCATGTAGTTTACCTCCTTAAAACCCTCCAGCAACTTCACGTCACCTTTAAAAATAAAATCCAGGCTCCCCATCACAGCCTAGAAGACCCTACAGATACTTACTACTTGTCTCACATTATTTCTACCCCTTTCTCTTCCCTTATTCTGATTCATTCCTTGGGAACTTGATTTTGTTCCTCGATGGTGCTAATCTTGTTTTTGCCTCAGTTCATTTCATTGCCCTGGAATACTTTGTCCCCACGCCACCCCTCAGGGAGGATTTCCCTGGCCACCAATCTAATGAAACACCATTCCATCCATCACCGTCAGGCTGCCTTGTTTTATTTTCCTTATTGGCCTCATATATTTTATCTGTTATTTTCTTCTTTTGCTTTATTATCTGTCTACCCCCAAGTACAAGAAGGAACACTGCCAAAAAAAAGTAGATTCTATATTTGTTGAATAAATGAAGGAACTCCATTTGTATTTTTAAAATATTAATGTGTCTAAACAGTTCTTGTATAGGCACAAAAAAATGGCTTAAGAGATAAACAAAAAAATTAAGGTTTGTGATTGGCCCTGGGAAATTGTACGGCTGGCCTGGCAAGGAGGTAAACTCGCACTTTTTTAATTCAAATGCTTTGGAACTAGCTTAACTTCTGCAATGAAAATTGCATCATTTTTTCTTATTTAAGAAATATATAATGGTTTTACAGGTGGTAAGTCCTGTTCTAGAAAAAAAAAAAAAACCCAGATAGAAATTACTAGATAGGAGATACAAGAATTGAGACCCATTTAGCTAAAAATGGAAAGGCAGTGTGTAATAAAATGTTTGTTAATGATCATACCTTTATTCTAATCCCACCCCCTTCCCTTTAAGCTATAAGTTTTAGATAAAATTTAATTGCTCAACAATATTCATTGTCTCTTTAAAACCAGATGTGTGAGATTCGAAACCAAGATATAGATTCTATTTTAATATCAGAATCGCTTGTTTAACAATTTAAGTTTAGCTAAATAACACTGAATGTTATTGATATGCACACACTGGGTAAGAATATCTTCGAGCAGGTGATATTTTGAATCTATTCTTAACAGACAATGGAAGCTCCTATGATACTACAGAGGATAACATGAGAGTGCTATAAAAAGTGCCTTTGCATGTCATTTGGGTAATATCAGAAATTTCATAAGAAATCTTTACATTTTAATGTGTATTATTGATAATCGATTCTTCAAAATACTGCGGCACGTTACAATCCCACTGCAACTCCACGTTAGAGAAAATATTGCATGATGTTTTACATGTTATTATAAGTAGTTAGATGCTTTTCAAAATTGTTACATTTATTTTTATATTTATCAAGGTGGGCAACTTGTGATTTAGAAATCGAAAACCTGAGTCCCTCTCAGAGAGGGAACCTACAGGCTCTTGGAACTATACTGACCAAAATAAATATCCAAAAGGTCACCATGGGAGGAGGGATGGGATTTTATCTATCTGACTACAAATGATAAAACAGGGCTGCTGTTAACCCAAAGGTACCTTTGCAAGAATTTTTAAATAGCATTTCCTCCTTAATTTACTTCCGTTGCCCAGAAAAAAATATCTTAGTAAACAGACAACTGCACAACGTTTACAATCAGAACAATGCCTCATCAATCAGTGTCCTTGTACAGTGCACAACCTGCACTTACATACACAGTGTCTTTGTAATTCAGGAACATTTTGCAGAAGCTACCAGGAGACATTCCAGTTCCAAATTAGGAAGACATTTCTGACATAGTTTTTAACGGTCAGAATGAACTGTTTCAGTAAGTTCTAAATCCCCCATCACTAGAGGAATTGAAACTTTGGCATAATTAAACTCACATATTATGTGGAAGTTATAGATGAGATTTTAAACATCAAGTGGTAGTTGGACTTGATAAACTTTAAGGTTTTTTTCCTAATCCTAGAATTTAATATTCCATTTCAAAAAGATTTAGTAAACTTTAACAAAATGTATAAAATATATTTGCTCTTATATATATAGGAAAGTGTCAGTCATAGCTTTAAAGGAGAAAAGAAATCTAATGCAATTTATTTCGTTAATTTAAGAATGATTCCTTAATGTCTTTTATTTATAAATTACTTGTGTTACCCTTATGTACATGGTGCCATTGGTTTCTGAAAACAATGAGACAAGAAGTCCAGGTGTTAGTGAATTCCATGTTGAAATGAGAAAGCAGAGCCTCGGAAATGCGGTTTCACACAAGAAAGTTTTCACAAGTAAAAGCTGAAGGAATGAGAGTCAAACTCAGGTTGTTTATTTCCTATCCTTTCTCTTTAGATCATTTCTCTTCTTGAAAGTTCATTCTGGCCTTCTAATCTGCCAAAGCAAACATGGAAATATATTAAGCCATGTAACTCTTATTGCCTGATAAAAGAGAAGTTTGATGGGGTATCAAGTGAGATAAACATTTTTACTACTATTATTTGTTTGTTCACTGGTTTGTTGTCTCTCTTTCTTACTTGATTGTAAGATGGATTAGGAGAAGGATTCTGCATCTTTTGCTAGCTAATTTCTACCACTAAGCCTCTGAAATAATAGTTGTTTGAATGAATAAATGGTTTAACCACAATTAATTATGTGGTTATTTATACAATAGATCTCAGACAATATACAAGACAAAGGATTCAACAACAGCTTTATACATAAATCTACCTTAAACATATAATCAGAAAAACACACAGATTTATTAAATGCCACAAACAGGACAGCCTAGATATCAAGGTTAAATGTGTGCAGACCAAATAATCAGTGATTGACTGCATAATCCCCCTTTTAATAGGCTGTTTGGACACTGCACAAAAATGGATTTTTGCATCATCAAAATTAAATTTCAGCTCCAGATTCTTGGTCCATTATAATTTCCATTGGGAATGGTCTTTTCTTTCCTCTACCCCATATTATTTCCTGTTATTTTCACTAACAGAACAGGAGAACGACTGTCACTCCTTATTGAATTCAAGGAAAATAATGTTTTTGATCAGTTGGAAGTATTCAGTAATATACAGATGGGAAGAAAATGATATGCAAATAGCTCCAAAATGATAGGACTCAGTGGCCAAACTGGAGAATCAAGAGGGTGCTACCAAAACATACATTGTAAATGGGATCTGGCATTGATGCCCAGGTAGATGAACAGAGGGCTCTGGTTGATTCTTCCTCACATGACATCTAGTCTTCTTTCATTTGTGCTCTGAAGAGAAATTCTTTCATTTTATTTTTTATCAAGATAATTTTTCTAGAGCAGTTTTGGGTTCATAGCAAAACTGAGCAGAAGGTATAGAGATATCTGATATATCTCCTATCCCCACACATGTACAGCCTCCCCACTATCAATATTCCCCTCCAAAGTGGGAATTTTCAATTGATCAACCTACACTGACACATCATAATCACCCCAAATCCATAGTTTACACTACAGTTCACTCTTGGTGTTGTGTTGTACATTCTGTGGATTTGGCATAGCATGTAATGACATGTATCCATCATTATGGTATCATCCAGAGTATTTTCACTGCCCTCAAAAACCTCTGTGCTCCACCCATTTATCTCTTCCCCTTGCCCCAACCCCTGGAAATTCCTAATCTTTTCATGTCTTAATAGTTTTGCCTTTTCCAAAATGTCATATAGTTGGAAACATACAGTATGCAGCCTCTTCAGATTGACTTCTTTCATTTAATAATATAAATTTAAGTTTCCTTTATGTCTTTTCATGGCTTGATAGGTCCCTTCTTTTTAGCACTGAATGATATCCCATTGTCTGAATGTACCACATTTTATCCATTCACACCCTGAAGGCCATCTTGGTTTCTTCCAAGTTTTTGGCAATTACTAATAAAGCTCTGTAATCTTTTGTGTGCAGGTTTTTGTGTGGACATAGTTTTCAATTCCTTTGGGTAAATACCAAGAAGAATGATTGCTGGATCACGTGGTAAGAGTATGTTTAGTTTTTTAAGAAACTGCCACACTGTTTTTCAAATTGGCTGTACCATTTTACATTCTCACCAGCAATGAATGAGAGTTCCTGATGCTTCACATCCTTGTCATCATTTGGTGCTGTCAGTATTCCAAATCTGGGCCATTGTAGTAGATATGCAGTGGTTTTAATTTGCATTTCCCTGATGATCTATGACTTGGAGCATTCTTTGTATGTTTGTCATTTGCATATTTTATTTGGTGAGGTGTGTACTAAGGTCTATGGTCCATTTTTAAATCAGGTTGTTTTCTGAATTTTGAGTTTTAAGAGTTCTTTGTATGTTTGGATAACAGTACTATCTCAAATTTTTTAAATCTTTTGTAAAGATTTTCTACAGGTCTGTAGCTTGTCTTCTAATTCTCTTGTATTCTATCTTTCACAGAGCAGAAGTTTTATATTTTAATGAAGTCCAGCAGATCAGTTACTTCTTTCATGGATTATCCCTTTGGGGTTTCACCTAAAAAGGCATCACCATACTCAAAGTCATCTGGGTTTTCTAATTTTTTTTTTTCAAGAAATATCTGGAAGGTGTTTCCCTGTCTTAGAATTCAGGTAGTGACTTTGTTCTCTTGGGAAAAATTATTGCTATTGAAATAAAAGTCTTATATATCAGTACTATCATTTTTCTTGATGGAAAAAAGCACTCATTCTCTTTTAGAAAATGTAGTAAGCTTTCATTTCAGTTGCGCTCACTCTTTTAAAATTTTATGTTATCTCCCTTTCACTCTATCTGTCTTTGTGACGTATATGTACGACTTAAATTTCTTTTTCTAATTGAAGCCATTAAATAAAAAGGAGGTTGTTTTAAAATGACATTTAAAATGATATTTTAAAATGATTTAAAATGATAAAACTAACATTTAAAATGATAAAACTAACAAATTTTACAAGGCAATGGGAGAGGGAGAGCATAGCAATAGAGGCAGAATATCAATTGTACCATATTAACTTAAAAAAAACAGAGGTGCTAGGCATTTAAAATGATATTTAAAATGACATTTAAAATGATATTTAAAATGATTTAAAATGATAAAACTAACAAATTTTACAAGGCAATGGGAGAGGGAGAGCATAGCAATAGAGGCAGAATATCAATTGTACCATATTAACTTAAAAAAAACAGAGGTGCTAGGCATACATTATTTGTAAACAGCTGGTGTCAGGAAACATGGTGTTCATTGTATTTGGGATGCATAATCTTCGATATTCTGACCACAGTTTAAGATGAATATATTACATTCTCTGTTTCTGGTGTCACAACACAGCAAGTTCAGCTAATTGTGGCAGGGAGATGGGGGCGGGGTGGCTAGAGGACACAGCAACAGTTTAAGGGAGAAGTCTGTGGGAACTTTAGGTAGTAAAGTAATATTGTGAAAGGGGGTATTATTGGGGGAATTTTGTAGAGAACAGTAAAAAGGACAAAGACACACATGAGGGATGGAGAAAGATCAAACAAAAGTTCTACAACTTATGAGAGGAGAGCAGTTTGGTGGCTGTACCTGTCTCTCTCTGATGTAAATGAGAAGTCCCTCCCTCTCTGTCCCATCTACGATGTCTCAGTCTCATCAAGGGTAGCCATTCTGCAGCAGGGACACATTTTCTTTACGTCCCTCTCAAATCATTTTTCCCTTGCTTTGGCTTTCCATTGTTATCTTCAATCTCCTTTAAAACCAAAGGCTGTGACAGGATTTCTATTTGAAATTTTTTGACATAAATGCACCAAGGGACATTAAGAATAAGAGACTACCGATCTCTGGAACTACCCCTGACACACAACTCTTTAACTATTACTAAACAAAGTATTATGTCACTTAAAATGTGTTACTACAAGGCAGTGAATGTTATAAGAACAAATATGGGAAAATGGAGGGGAAATTGTTCATGGAGTTTAAAAATCCATAGGAGAATCTTAGCCTTTATGAGTCACAGCAAACACTTGTACAATGTTTACAATGTGTCATTTTCCCAAACTCTGCATATTAATTCACTCATTTCTCACATAGTAGATACTACTATTTTGCCCATTTTGCAAATGAAAAGAAGTCTGTAGTCTTGCCCTAGAGACCATGAGACTCAGAGGGTGGAAGGTCTTGTTTTTTAGGATGAGAGGAGCACAGGTTTCTTTGCAAAGACACCACTAGAGCTCACGGTAGAGTTTTGATGTAGGAGCTGCAGAAATGAATGACTGAAAGTCCAAGTAAAGTCTTGGAAGTCTTGAAAGTCAATATATTTCTTACATGTGAATTATCTAGTCATATTTATAAAAGCAATTTTAGCTTAGCTTATATTTTTTCTCATTCTGACATTTAACCTAAGAGCACTTCCATTTCTTAAACATTTTCCATATTAAAACTAATAATAGACATTTTTTTCCATTCCCCAGTATTTTCAGACTGAATTAGATTTTGTTCAATAGGAGTCAAAATAATGACTTTTGCTACCACACATGGGGGTCCCATGACATAAGATGATACTTTGAGTCGTATGGATTTGAAACATTTCTACTTTCCTATTTTACATGTTCCTATTGAAGGCATACATTTTTTAGGAAGTATTTCATTTAACGCCTAGAAGGTTGGGTGTGATGGAGGTATAATTAAATGATCACTTCGGTAGAATAGAACATTGCCCTAAGATAACGTTCAGCTCTCCTGCTGGAGCATCGAAGGAGTGGCAACCCGAAGCACTGATTTTCCAAGCAGGAAACATTTGTTCAGTGAAAATGTCTTATTACAATTAATTTACTCTTAGTGTACAAATGATGAATCCAAGAGTAAGTGCAGCCCCTGCGGATTAGGAAACATTGCTCTCCTGGTTCCTTCCTGGCTCCTTTCTTCTAGACCAGTACAAATCGCAGTTGGCAGCTGCCTGCTGCAGTGCTTAATATTTCCTTCCGTTTGAAGTTTATATCTCTCGCTCTTTTTCCCATTATTAGTTTTTAGCAATGACTTTTCTCATTCTCCTTCTCACACCCTTTCTTTCTCAGTTTCCTCTCTCCCCTTCAGCTTGTTATATTATTCTTCTATAGATTTTTTTACTTATGTATCTCAGACAGATTAAGAAATGATTTTCAAACCTGACTGTACATCAAAATCAGTGGAATATTTTATTAAAAATAATTATTTCTGGGCCCTACCCCAAGGGATTCTGACTCAGGAAGCCTTCACTGAGGTAGGAAAATCAGCAGCTTAAATCTGTATTTTTTAAAGGATTCCCAGATGATAATTATTTGCAGTCAGATATGAAGATCCTTAATTGATATCCTTTAAATTACCTCAGTCAGCTTTCAAAGCAAGAGAACCTCTAAAATGCAAAATCAATACATCATCCTCTTCAGAACAAATGCTCCCACACAGAGGTCCCAGTGTACCTGCCCTCTGAGCCCCAAATAGCATGTGAGTTCAGACACGGATTCCACATTGAGTGCTTTGCTGATTCCCTACTGTTTTGAGGAAGGCAAGATTAATCAGGCAGTGGGCCTTCTGCCCAGAGAGGCTGTTTGGGAAAAAGTGGACCGTGATTGCAGAGCCTCCACTTCGAATCCGGTTGTCAGAAGGGAACGCTTTCTGGATGAGGAAGCAGCCAGCTCCTTTCTCGGAGATTCATGCCTCTCCGTCTTAGCCTTAACCCTAGTTAAGAGAGACAATATACCTGGCAGCTCTCCCATGCATTTTCCAAAGGATTTGCAGCCATCTGATAAGCACAGAGAGGCTCCGTTTGCTATTTTTAGGCTGGTTCTTCAGTGAGTACATTAGAAACTCAAACCTAAAAAGAGCATACAAGCCCTACAGACAGTGTATATAGTACCTGCAATGGTGAATTATTGAATGACCGAGAGCATTGTGACCACAACACCAACCCTTAACAATGCATTCGGAAAATTAGATCATTATGATTCATCATAAAAATATATTATTTATAGGAAAATTTTAGGATGTTTTGGAAAGCATTTTAACAATACAGCTTTCAGTCCAGTGAAAATAACATTCCCATATGATTTTTCTAGACCAAATGAAATGCAAATACATATTTCCACTACTCAAGTAGGATCTATTTAAATTTTCTAGGGATAATACACGTTTGCTAGCACACCTTTAAAATCCATGAGCTAAGTCAACCTTATGACTTCTGTCAACTGATAGGATACCAAATTACCTCACTTTTACTAGTTACCCATGATAATTATAACAAATATACATTGAGAGTTCTAGTATCTTGCCAGGTACTGAATGTATATCTTTGTTTTTTCAAAATAAAAAGAATTTTGTCTTTTCTTATTATAAAAGTAATACATAGTCATGTTCATTTAAAAAATAGACCATATAGAAAAAAGAAGTAAGAAAATAAGCCCATCAGAATTTCATCACCTTAGAGATACCCAAATCTGCCACAATCACATTTCAAAAAACACACTGCCATATCTACTGTGTTACAATTGTTTGTGAATGGTTTTGTGGCAGGGTTATTGTTCTGCTGCCTTAAATAACTTATTAAATTTTGAAAAGAAAGATGATATAAAACTAACAAAATAATTATTTTCCATTGCTGTATATATCCTGCCAGACATTTTTCTACATACATGCATATATACATGCACACATGTACACATACATACACAAATACACAAAAAAGATTGGACAATTTCATAAACTTGTCATGTAACAATAATATGAAAAACAATATGGAAATCTTGTCACTAAATATTGACATGTATAGTCATTCATAATAAATATAGAGCATTTCTTCATGTGATTACACTACAATTTATTTAACTTATCTCCTATTGTAGAACATGTAAAATACTTCTAATTTGTTGCTGTCCAAAAATGCATCAAGAAGGTTATTATTATACATATACCTTTGCATACCTGTATGCTTATTTCCTCAAGATAAATTTCTAACAGGAAAATTGCTGGCCCAAATTGCCCTGCAGACATCGCGCCTAACCCTCAAAAATGCACTGTCCCCATGTTACATATGCAAGAAATGAGTAGAATTAATGTACTCAAGATCACATAGCTTTTAAAAATCTGGATTCAAATAAGGATTCCTCAAGGTGGCTGCTAATCTCATCTAACAAGCGCATAAAAAATTTATTAAACTCATATTGACTCTTGATATTATCAAGAGGTTAACTCCAAGTCCTCCCACCTTTGAGATAATTATAATGAAGCCCAAGAACTCATGCCATATATGGTGGAAAGCCCAGAGCCCTAAAAGCATTTCTGAGGCATACCAAGCACCTTATATTCTTCTGATTATCTCTTGTTCCGTGGTTGGTCGCTCTGGACCTCTTGTTTCAACTCTTACAGTGGCCATTCTTTTTCTGGCACCAATTCTAACCAGGACTGGACCCTCACTCCCATCCCCCAAAGCCCCATCAATATAAGATTGCTGGGGCTTCCCTGGTGGCTCAGTGGTTGAGAGTCCGCCTGCCGATGCAGGGGACACGGGTTCGTGCCCCAGTCCGGGAAGACCCCACATGCCGCGGAGCGGCTGGGCCCGTGAGCCATGGCCGCTGAGCCTGCGCATCTGGAGCCTGTGCTCCACAACGGGAGAGGCCACAACAGTGAGAGGCCCGCATACCGCCAAAAAAAAAAAAAAAAAAGACCACTCTTGTATCAAAGGTATATACATAGGCCTATTTTCTTAAGACTTTATTTTTTAGAACAGTTTAAATTCACAACAAAATTAAATGATAGATACAGAAGTTTTCCGTATACCCCGACTCCATACCTGCATAGTCTCCTGATTATTAGCACCAGGCTGCATTGCTACCAAATATGAAGCTGTATTGACACATCACAATCACCCAAGGTCCATAGTTCACATTGATTCACTCTTGCTGTGGTACATTCTATAGATCTGGACAAATGTATAATGATATATAGCCATAATTTTAACATTATGTAAAGCATTTACATTTCCCTAAAAATTTTCTGGGTTTTTCCTTATTCATCCCTTCTCCCCACCCTCATCTCTGGAGACCAAGAGATCAGTTTAATGCCTCCATAGTTTTGTCTTTTCCAGAGTGTCAATATAGTTGGTATCATAGAGTATGCTGTCTTTTTGCTTAGTAATATGAGGTTAAAATGCCTCCACATCTTCTCATGGCTTGATAGTTCATTTCTTTTTAGTACGGAATAGTAGTCCGTTATCTGGATGTACTACAGTTTATGTATCCATTCACCTACTGAAGGACTAATGGTTGATTTTAAGTTTTAGTAATTATGAATAAAGCTGCTATTAACATCCATATACATGTGTTTGTGTGGACATAAGTTTTTACCTCCTTCAGGTAAATATCAAGGAATATCATTCTTAAATTTTATGGTAAGAGTATATTCAAATTTGTGAGAAACCACCAAACTGTCTTCCAAAGCGGCTGCACCATTTTGCATTTCCCCCAGCAACGAACAGGAGTTCCTGTTGCTCCACTTCCTTGCTAGTATTTGGTGTTGTCAGTACTCCAAATTTTGGCTATTCAACAGGTATATATGCAGACCTATTTTTTAGAGAATTCTTCTCCTTACTATGCCCCAAATTAACTAATGGGTCTTTTTCCAAGTCAAAGAAAATGAAATTCTCAGAGCTCTAAGAGTAAGACATGAGTTAAAAATATCTTTCAGTAAAATCCCTTTATTTCTACTCAGTATAAAATTAAGTAATTATCAGAAATTACCCTTCCATGTTTCTCTGTCCTTTGTCACTGAGTTTATTCTCTTCCTTAATGTCTCTCACTCTCTTTTTTAATTCTTTCAATCACATGACCTTCTGTTTTCTAGGGAGCACAAATAGAGAAGTGTCTACAAGTAAGGTCTATGAACAGAGCTGTGGCTCTTCTTTTTTGAGCTCTATCTTCATTTTTAATACACAAGACAGCTTACAGTGATGGCACAGAATTACATCTTTTCTATTCTCATTTGGGCTAGAAACAGATACCTAATACATATTATAGTAAAGAGATACAGTCAAAAGATTACCATGGACCTATTTTATTGCCTCATGGTAAATCACATTACTTTTCTTGTGGAATTGGAATGTCCTGTACCTTGTATCACACTCTCTAGTTGACAGTCTTATCAGGTCCTTATGTTCCTAGATGAAAGAGGTATTATCTCTCGGTGGATTGCCTGGTATGCATAGAGCTGCTGCTCTGGTGTTGTCTAAGCATCTCCTAACCTTGGTCATGCCCTGCTAGAACTCCAGTCAAGGTCTAATGACAGTGCAAAGAGAACAAATAGGGTGGAAACGAGTATCCTTCTTGGGCAATGAAAGGGGTAGCAAGAGCGAGCAGATGCTTGTACCAAATACCTTTAGGAGTATACTAAACAGGAAAATAGAGTCAATGGGATTCATAGACTCAACCTGAACAATTAGGATATTTAACTGCTACTTTTGTATATCTAAAGAAAAAGATATTTTAAATAATCAGTGGTATTCTTAAAGTTTAAAATTCTTTCCAGGATAATTTAAATTAACCAAAAACACTAAAACCAAAGATAATTGAGATGGTTCCGTATTTCAATAACAAATTTTCATCTGAAAAGTAATTCCAATGAAATAGTTGTGAGAATGTTTGAGACACAGATTTTTCTTCCTTCTCCACCTTCCCCTATTTCCCTCTCTTTATGTCTTTTCTTTGTCACCACCCCCATGTATACTCTCCCAGCAAGCACTCCTAAGCTCCTTGAAGAAAACTTGACAGGCACACAAAAAGGAATGTCAGACGTAGCCATGGCAGCTCAAAGAAGGTCCACACACTTTGGAAAAGCTTACTTCTCCAACCAGAGAAAAATCCAGTTAAGGAGTCATTCCCAATGATCTCTTCCAGTCACAACTAAATATTTATAGGTAAAACTATACTTTTATAAAAGTGGAAAATATACAGTATCAGTTGTTGGAGGTTGCTGTTTTTATCATTTTGGCAGTGGTATTAACTTGCCCTTATCTGATAAATCGGCCAACATTTCCATGTATAAAATCAAGTTTGAGTGAGCCCCAAATGCATTTCTAAAGCATTGGTTTTCCCCAAGCTTCAGTTTCCTGATGCTACAGTGGGTAGAAATATAAATAGCCAACAGATAAAATGTGGCCAATTAGGAGAGAGTCTATGGAAAGTTTCCTCTACTCATATTGTTTTTACTTATCCTTTAAAGGGCTTGCTTTCTGTGCTAAGACTAGGGAAATGAGCCAAAGAATAAGGGTGATTACTTACTTTGCTCTCATCAGTTCTTTTGATGTTACCCCTTATTCGTTAGCTTTAAAAATATTGCAGCTCAAAGTAGCAACATATTTATCACTATAAAAGCAGCATCAAAAAATAAATAAAATAAGAAAACCAACAGAAAATAACCAGATACATACATACACAGATAGATACTTAGATAGATACATAGATAGATATAGATATAGACATGAATATACAGATATATGTGGAGACAGAGAGAGAGAGCTTCACATTCCAAGACAAACTCTCTTCTTTTTTTTTTTGAATATTTTGAGACAGTTATAGATTCACATGCAGTTGTAAGAAAACATATAGATACTTTGTATCCCCATTGACAATATCTTGCAAAATAACAGTTAAATATCACAACCAAGACATTGACACGATACCGTCAACATGCAGACAATTTACATCATCACAAGGATCACTCATGGTGCTCTGTTTTTATTTTTTGGCCATGCCTCACGGTACATGGGATCCCAGTTCCCCAACTAGGGATCAAGCCTGTGACCCCCACAGCAGGAGCGCAGACTTCCAACCACTGGACAGCCAGGGAAGTCCCTTTTTTTTTTCATGTTGCTGTTTTATAGCCACACCCATATCCCTTCTGCCCACACCCCAAGACAAATTCTCTTCTGAGGGCCTTTAAACCAGATGTATCCTTATAAAGAGTCATATAAAGGTAATATTAATTGTAATGAGCAACAAGTATTGAGAATCTGAAACATGTTAACTTCATAGAAGTTCATGCCTACCACTTTCTGGCTCTTTGCCACTTCCTTACCTAGGAACCATGGGAGGGGGGGTCTGGGATGTTGATCAGGGAAGCTTCTTTCTGATCTTCCCTCAAATCCCTCTTTACCAACTTCAACCCTCATGTTCCTTAATTAGGAAACAAGTCCTTTGCCTCATTTCTACCTCATTGTAAATTATCTGATTTCCCTGGGTCCCACCCCAGAGTGGGAGAATACTTTTCATCTTCTGTCATCAATGTGGAATTCTGGTGCACGCGGGCTTTCTCTAGTTGTGGTGAGCGGGAGCTACTCTTCGTTGCAGTGCGTGGGCTTCTCATTGCGGTGGCTTCTCTTGTTGCGGAGCGCAGACTCTAGGTGTGCGGACTTCATTAGTTGCAGCACGCGGGCTCAGTAGTTGTGGCTCGCGGGCTTAGTTGTTCCGCGGCATGTGTGATCTTCCCAGATCAGGGCTTGAACCCGTGTCCCCTGCATTGGCAGGCAGACTCTTAACCACTGCACCACCAGGGAAGCCACTGGAATTCTTAATCATGGCAGAAAAGAAGGGACAGATTTAAGTGAGACTTTCAAGGTAAAAAATCAGCTAAACTTGACCCTACCACAGTGGAAGGTAAGAGAGAAGAATAAAATCAACAGTTAAGCAAATGTTTTGATTTAATATCTAAGTGATTGTCCTGGAAGTTTATAATACATGAATTTTGCTTTTTAAAACTGATTTCAGTCACTATTGGTCCACTGCAAAATTGTTCAAGTGGCCAAAATAATATGTGATCTAAAGAAGCCACCATTGGATAGTAGCAAAATTAAAGAAATTAAAGAAAGAGTAGTGATTCAGTTCCTCTATAAGTTTTCTCCCACTTCCTTTCTGTTTCAGCTTTTATGTACTCAGATATAAGTAAGAGACTTTATCATGGAACACTTTGATATAATTAATTGGCTCAACTGTCCTTTACCTTCTTGGACATTTATGATTTTCTAACTGAAATAAATGAAACCCATAATAATTAACACACATAATCATCACAATCTCTTATCATTTTCTCACTTCCCCATTTTATAGACTACAAAGTATTTGAATATACTTAAGCTCACTTAAACAGCAAAATATCACCTTGAATTAGGAGTTTGTGGAGGTGAAAAGACTGAGTGGCCCTGATCCAATGCCTGGAGTTTTTTTCATTTCTCACACTGTCACTCATTACGGTTGTAACCAGAGTCATTTCAATAGCTAGAGGCCAACCTCAACAAGGACTTGGGGTGCAGATATTTCTATTCACTGTTTTCTCTACTTTTACTGGTATACTTGTTCATGGGATTATATACGATGAAACTGAATTCTTGCTATGAAAATAGATTCCACTATGTGACCTGTGTCGAATTAATTTACCTTAATTTCTTCATTTGCAAAATGGGCATAATAGTATTATTTTTTAATAGGGTTTTTGTAAGAATTATGTAAGATGGTTTAACTTATTCACTGGCATATCATAAGTTTTTAATAAAATTTATCATCATAATCATGACCATTATTCTCTTGATTGATGATCACAGTGATATTTCTTAGTTCTCTGATTGGACCATTCTCTTACAATCTAATTCCTGTAAGGGCAATTCTAAAGACGGATCAATTTGTATTGCCCTATCTCTACTGTCACTGGATATATTGGCTACCCTTTACTTGTATAACACAAGCTTAACTCAATAATAACCGTGTCCCAATTATATTTAATGCTCCTGCTTTGAAAATATAATCAGAGCAAAGGCATATATACAAGGACAGTGATTGTAAGATTATAATAGATAAAAAGCAGTAATTGACAAATGATCTAAATGATCATCAATAAAAATTAAAGAAGGGCTTCCCTGGTGGCGCAGTGGTTGAGAGTCCGCCTGCTGATGCAGGGGACACGGGTTCGTGCCCCGGTCCGGAAAGATCCCACATGCCGCGGAGCGGCTGGGCCCATGCGCCATGGCCGCTGAGCCTGTGCGTCCGGAGCCTGTGCTCCGCAACAGGAGAGGCCACAGCAATGAGAGGCCCGCATATCGCAAACAAACAAACAAACAAAAAAGAAAACGAATTATGGCTCGTTCTCATAATAGTACACAACATAATTTTTAAGGAGGATGAAGATGCCCTATGTACTTTGACTTGAGGAAAAAAACATGAAATATTTAATAAAATATGTTTTAGAGAAGAGTATGTATGCTGTAATAATACTGATATTATAAATTAAATATAATGATATGTATCATATATATCACGTGCATACATACACACTTTATCATATAGGATTATAATATCATGTAAAGATTACCTCTAGAGTTTGAGAATATAGAGTACTTTCTTTGATAGTTCATACACTATTGTAATATTTGTATTTATTATCTGTGTTAGGCAGTGCTTTAGAAGTTGTAGCACTTAAGAATATTATTCTCACCTCCACGTATGGTAGGAAAGAGAATTCTTATTAATGTAAACCACCCCCTTTCGGATCTCAAGATGCCTTTATTTACTATTTCAATTCTTTCTCTAAGGGGATGACTAATCAAATCCTCAAGGGAAAAATGAATTTAACAGAAAAGATGGCATACAAAGCAAGAGAAAAAAATACATGTAAAGGGTATAAGCAAGATTTTACAGAGGCAAATAAAAACTTATAGTTACAACTAGAAAGATTCCTGAGTTGCAGAGGTAATTTTTTAAAAATCCACATGGAAGAATAAAGTTAGTGAATCCATACCATTTCCCTCATACTTCTATGAGCAACACCTACTAAACAAGCATCAAATAAGAACTTACTTTTTTTTTTAGCCCTCTGTATCTCTCTCCACTTCCAAAATTTAAGTTAAATTTAACTCCATTGTGAGGCTTCATGGATTAACTCAATCCAAGAAATTAAATACATAGTCATTTTGATAAGTGTACATTTACTATTATTTGTACATTAAATTTTAAAATAAAAAGGGTTTTATTATGAATGTTATTCACATGACAGTCCACAGTCATTGAAATTGTGATTGAAAAATTAAAAATTCAAGAAAAATATTATATTTATTCAACATTTCTAAGACAGCCACTATAAATATTTTGTCTTATTTCCTTCTAAATATTTCTATATTTCATAGATTTGGATTTTTTCAGTTTTATATTGTTGTCATCATAGTGAATGTATAATTTCCTTTTATTATTATGACTTATGTATCCTGCATATTAAACTGGACTCATTAACATAATTTAATAGCTAATATATTCTCTTATGTTTATACATCATGCTTTATTTTACCATTTTTGTTAAAAAGCTCAGGTGTTCTACATTTCTTTACTATAAAAATCTTTGTGCATAAAGTCTACTTTAAAAAATTAAAAGCACTTTATTTAGCATAATGTTCCAGAAATGAACAAAGTATGTGCATATTTTTAAGGATCTTAATATAGGCCTCCAAATTGCTTTCCAAAATGATTTTGCCTATTTTATCTACATGGATGAGCTTGCCTCTTCCTGTATATTGACTTACAAGGGTCTTAAGAACTTTTAAAATTTCTCTCAAAATAAGAAATAGTCTCATTATTTTTATTGCTGAATATTTTGTGTATCTTGCTTTATACACAATGGTATTTTATCAAAATCATACACTGATGGACCATCCTGAGAATATATTCATTATTCAGTTTTTAGAATATAATCCATAAAACTGAAAAAGCAAAGGAAGCCCTATCTTTGTGTGTCTCTGCCTACCACTATCATTTCCCCATTTTTAGAAAATAATTAGTAAATGAAAGCAGAGACATAGGCAGAGAATAAAGAAATAAGTCAGAAGTTTGAGCAGAATATATTACACTGATAAATTTCTGTGATTAATGTTTTAAGTGCATGGATATAATTAGATTTAAATTATGTAGCACAAGAAAAGATTTTAGTGTATTGAATGAAAGCCCCACATAAGCATGTTTCATAACTTAGGATGAAATATAAGTGAAACGAAAACCAAAGAAATTTAATGGTAGTTGTATGAAGAAGAAATAAAAATTATTTTTAATATTATAATATTTCTATTTTCACACACAGCTAAACAACAACATAAACCAGGTGGGAGTTTCAGTTTCAACAATGTCACACTGCAGATTTTTAGCACTGCACCAAAAGCATTACAATGATAAAGTATTTTATATCATTAATATAGAGACATACAGTCGCCTTAATAAATAATGGGATAAGAATCCTCGGCATAATTCTAAAAAATAATAAGTAAATAAGATTAGGTTAGAGATATCACAGTAACCTAAGCTTCAGAGAATGCAGCATTGGGATGTTAGCAAGTGAAAACAGGATTTAGGTGGTCCAAAAACAAAATCTCATCTCTACAAAAGAACTGAACCAATTGAGAAATGCGAAAAAAAGAACCAGTTAAGAATAATTAAATGTGAAGAATGTGGCTTAGGGCTTCCCTGGTGGCGCAGTGGTTGAGAGTCTGCCTGCCGATGCAGGGGACGCGGGTTCATGCCCCAGTCCGGGAAGATCCCACATGCCTCGGAGCGGCTGAGCCTGCGCGTCCGGAGCCTGCACGTCTGGAGCCTGTGCTCCGCAACGGGAGAAGCCGCAACAGTGAGAGGCCCGCGTACCGCAAAAAAAAAAAGAATGTGGCTTATATCGTTAAGGAAACGTACTCCGAATATTGACTCACAGAATTAGACAAGTCACAACCAGCACAGAACTAGTACAGAGCGCTACATAAGGCAGAAATTGTTTCTGAAACACTCACAGCATGAAAGAGAAAAGCAGAATTCTTGTTTTATGGACAAGACTGCTCTCGGGGAGCAAAGAAACATGCATGCCAGTTCCCTAGTCCAAAATTCACCAATTAATGTATTCCTTTGTCCCTGGGATGATTAAATGCGGGGATGAAGGGTGCACAGGGATTTCAACCTAGTGGAACATTCTCCATCTGGATGGAAATATCAGGTGTGGGGAAGAAGTGTGCTTCCCACTGAATATCTCCAACCTCTCTGTTCCAATTTTGCTTTAGATTTAACCATTAAAATGGCCACCCAGTGAAATCCAAATCCATCAGGGCAGCCCTGGCACTATGCATTCATCATACCTGAATCCCTAGAGACATCCTGTCTCCTATTTTAGGAAATAGTATTTGAGACATTGCTGTCTTCCTAAAACATTCAGAAATTCACTACCTCAGAGCTGCACTTATCCAAACCTAAAGAGTAGGTTTTTTGTTTCTGCTTCACAGTGACTACTTTTACTATGGAATTACTTCAGCTTGTGAAACCTGCCCCTAAGGAAGCTTAGCGTCTTTGTCTTTACTTTTTTTTTTTTTTTTTTCTACTTTAAAAAATTAAAAGCACTTTATTTAGCATAATGTTCCAGAAATGAACAAAGTATGTGCATATTTTTAAGGATCTTAATATAGGCCTCCAAATTGCTTTCCAAAATGATTTTGCCTATTTTATCTACATGGATGAGCTTGCCTCTTCCTGTATATTGACTTACAAGGGTCTTAAGAACTTTTAAAATTTCTCTCAAAATAAGAAATAGTCTCATTATTTTTATTGCTGAATATTTTGTGTATCTTGCTTTATACACAATGGTATTTTATCAAAATCATACACTGATGGACCATCCTGAGAATATATTCATTATTCAGTTTTTAGAATATAATCCATAAAACTGAAAAAGCAAAGGAAGCCCTATCTTTGTGTGTCTCTGCCTACCACTATCATTTCCCCATTTTTAGAAAATAATTAGTAAATGAAAGCAGAGACATAGGCAGAGAATAAAGAAATAAGTCAGAAGTTTGAGCAGAATATATTACACTGATAAATTTCTGTGATTAATGTTTTAAGTGCATGGATATAATTAGATTTAAATTATGTAGCACAAGAAAAGATTTTAGTGTATTGAATGAAAGCCCCACATAAGCATGTTTCATAACTTAGGATGAAATATAAGTGAAACGAAAACCAAAGAAATTTAATGGTAGTTGTATGAAGAAGAAATAAAAATTATTTTTAATATTATAATATTTCTATTTTCACACACAGCTAAACAACAACATAAACCAGGTGGGAGTTTCAGTTTCAACAATGTCACACTGCAGATTTTTAGCACTGCACCAAAAGCATTACAATGATAAAGTATTTTATATCATTAATATAGAGACATACAGTCGCCTTAATAAATAATGGGATAAGAATCCTCGGCATAATTCTAAAAAATAATAAGTAAATAAGATTAGGTTAGAGATATCACAGTAACCTAAGCTTCAGAGAATGCAGCATTGGGATGTTAGCAAGTGAAAACAGGATTTAGGTGGTCCAAAAACAAAATCTCATCTCTACAAAAGAACTGAACCAATTGAGAAATGCGAAAAAAAGAACCAGTTAAGAATAATTAAATGTGAAGAATGTGGCTTAGGGCTTCCCTGGTGGCGCAGTGGTTGAGAGTCTGCCTGCCGATGCAGGGGACGCGGGTTCATGCCCCAGTCCGGGAAGATCCCACATGCCTCGGAGCGGCTGAGCCTGCGCGTCCGGAGCCTGCACGTCTGGAGCCTGTGCTCCGCAACGGGAGAAGCCGCAACAGTGAGAGGCCCGCGTACCGCAAAAAAAAAAAGAATGTGGCTTATATCGTTAAGGAAACGTACTCCGAATATTGACTCACAGAATTAGACAAGTCACAACCAGCACAGAACTAGTACAGAGCGCTACATAAGGCAGAAATTGTTTCTGAAACACTCACAGCATGAAAGAGAAAAGCAGAATTCTTGTTTTATGGACAAGACTGCTCTCGGGGAGCAAAGAAACATGCATGCCAGTTCCCTAGTCCAAAATTCACCAATTAATGTATTCCTTTGTCCCTGGGATGATTAAATGCGGGGATGAAGGGTGCACAGGGATTTCAACCTAGTGGAACATTCTCCATCTGGATGGAAATATCAGGTGTGGGGAAGAAGTGTGCTTCCCACTGAATATCTCCAACCTCTCTGTTCCAATTTTGCTTTAGATTTAACCATTAAAATGGCCACCCAGTGAAATCCAAATCCATCAGGGCAGCCCTGGCACTATGCATTCATCATACCTGAATCCCTAGAGACATCCTGTCTCCTATTTTAGGAAATAGTATTTGAGACATTGCTGTCTTCCTAAAACATTCAGAAATTCACTACCTCAGAGCTGCACTTATCCAAACCTAAAGAGTAGGTTTTTTGTTTCTGCTTCACAGTGACTACTTTTACTATGGAATTACTTCAGCTTGTGAAACCTGCCCCTAAGGAAGCTTAGCGTCTTTGTCTTTACTTTTTTTTTTTTTTTTAACTAGAAAACTCACTCTTATTAGATTCCTTCACAGGAGCTGTTTGGGATGCAGTTGAAACATGTGACCTAGCTAGATCCCATTCCTCTCTCATGGGCTCTTCAAGAAGCCTCTGCATTTTCAAGAGCATAAATAGCATTCTTTCTTCTGTTTCATTCTTTCTGCAGTAATTGGAGCTGCCCCTAGTGTATTATGGAACTATTATTTACCTGCAGACTAATGCTGTCCAGGGACTAGGAGAAGGGCAATGGAGAACACTTGCTAAGGAGTATGGGATTTTTTTGGAGGGAGGTTGATGAAAATGTTTTGGAATTAGATAGTGATGGTGGTTACACAACTTTATATACTATATATATACTGAATATACTAAAAACCACTGAATTGTATACTTTAAAAGGGTGAATGTGATGGTATGTATATACATACTCACACTCAACTGATTTATTTTATTGATTGATTGGTTTTCTGTTAATAAAAATAACCTGCAACAACCTTGAAACAACTTTCTCTGGATTCTGGGATTGAATAAATACATATATATGAAAACAAGAGCCAGTTTTCTCACTATTGGCAATAGGAGTTACAAATATGGAAAGGGGGAAAACTAGAATGTCCCCTGTGGTGTTGCACTGGAATTAATATGTACTCAGTTATTACACAGATAAATAGAGGAATAGATATGTACACCTGTAAATGTATAGGGGTGTGTGTGTGTATATATGCATATATTTTCTAGCTCTGTCTGCTGAGTGGCCTAGAGGAAATGACACACCAGTAACAGTGAATACATTTATTCCCCAGAACTTAGTTTCAAATGTCATTCTCTAGTAAAAGGAAACAGGACCCATTGAAGTAAATACTACTACCAAATACTAATACTAATACTAAAGATCTGGGGCACAGAAAATCCAACATGGGTCCGGAACATTTTCACCACATTAAAGGAATGCTCAATAAATCATGGAGGTGAGCAAAAAGACTGTAAAAGTTCCCACTGGCCAAATCTAAGGCAACTTGAGCATAACAACAATAATACAGTAACAGGGCTTCCCTGGTGGCGCAGTGGTTGAGAGTCCGCCTGCCAATGCAGGGGACACGGGTTCGTGCCCCGGTCCGGGAAGATCCCACATGCTGCGGAGCGGCTGGGCCCGTGAGCCATGGCTGCTGAGCCTGCACGTCTGGAGCCTGTGCTCCGCAACGGG
>NW_006769677.1:2548536-2553027 GCF_000442215.2 Lipotes vexillifer
AAAAAAAAAAAAAAAAAAAAAAATACAGTAATAATAAGTAACTTTGAATAAAATAGAAACCCATGAATCTATATGAATATATATGAATAAACTAATCAATAATAGATGGGGGAGATAAGAAACCTCTATCAATAGAATGCCAACTAATAAATATAGAAGAAATGATAGGGTTAGAAATCATCATCAATGTTTGCTAAATTTAAAGTGTGAGGTTGATGAGGATTAAGATATTTACATAGTCTTCAGGTGCCTACCCACAAGTTATAGATTCATTGTAAATGGGAAAATAATTTATAGTGGAGAATCCTTGCAAACACCACCTAATCACACAACCGAAGTTCATGTTATCAATACTGGAACAAACTGACATCATGTGCCTCCCGGTATGAGAAGTGAGAAGGGCACAGCATCATTTCTGTGGTATTCTTGCAAAACAATAATGCAAAACCCAAATCAAATCATGAGGAAACACCAGAAACACTCAAAGTGCAGAACATTCTATATTTATATTATTATTATTATTATTATTATTACCTGTTCTCTTAAAAATGTCAAAGTCAAGAAAGACAGAAATGCTGAGGATGTTTTGCAGATTAATGGAGATGAACTAGGCATGATAAGTACAATACATGCAAGATGTGATCTAGTTTATGTGCCTTGCCGAGGGAAGGAAAACTGTAAAATACATTACTGGGACAATTGGCAACATTTAAATATGTACTGTAGATTAGATAATGTATTGTAACAATGCTCAGTTTTTTATTTTATAGGTATTTAGAGGTAGAGATATGATACCTCCCACTGGATCTCAAATGATTGAGAAAAAAATATGCTTACATAGGAATGTGGCTGCAGATAATTATGCATAAATAGATGTGTGTGTGCGTGTACATGTGCAAACGTGGGAAGAGAGAAGATGATACAGCAAGTGAAGCAAAAGTTAACACTTGCTAAATCTGGTTTAAAATATCAGGAAATATTCTGCACATTTGAAATCACAGTAAAAGGAAAATTTACAAACAAAATTATAATAATTTGCAAAGAAATGAACAAGGTGAATATGCCAAAATACAAATGATAATTTGTACTAATACTAGAAGTGTAGGTAATTTTTATTTGCTTCCTTTTCTCTGATTTTACCCATATCTCTTATTAAAAGTATCTTGTAAATAATCAACTGAAGAAATTAATGGGTACCATAGAACCCATTATAAGCTCTGTTTCAACCTTTAACTTGACTCTTACAGTAAAATATGGCATTGCCAGATATATTTAAATTTTTCTTTTATTATTATTATATATTTGTTTTTAACTTTTTCTTCTTTATTGATTTAGGTCTTTTTACTGCGATATTTCAGATACTCAGCCTTTGGCAGAAACTTTTTTGCTGACTTACATGAAGCATGAATTACAGCTTTCTTTTCTCGAGGGAACAAAATCTTTAATTTATTTTAGAGACTGACAACAAAGGAGAGATGTCAACAGCAGCAAGGATTTCAGAGGCAAACAGTACTTGAACTGACGCTATCAATTCCTCCAGGTCAATTCACCCCTCGCTACACACTCTTTTCCCACTAAATAAAACAAGCCTGGTGCTTGTACTGTCAGGTGTGCAAGGTAAATACACAATTCTCTTCCTAAGCCCCACCTAGAAAGAGTCTATGTGCCCAACTCTAAGTCTCAGAGATACAGAAACACCATGCTTATCTGTTTAGATCTTCTCAGGAACATATCTAACCCACAGATATGGAGGGCTGACTGTATGACACATTTTATAAGAGGGACTTGAGCATCCACAGATTTTGCTACCTGCGTTTGAGGGGGAGGAAGTGGTATGGGCTGTTGGAATCAATTCCCCGCAGCATACAGAGGGAGGACCGTATTTTTAAATTGGCAAATATTGACCAAGTTTTTAGAGACAGTTAGAAAAATTTCCACAAAATAGGGGAAACATCATTTCTTTTGTAGTCATTTTTGACAATGCAATTATTTTACTGAAATTTGGGTGGCATTAGACTGAAATCCTAGCTCACCTAGGGCAAGAATTGCTTTTAAAAAATCAAGAATTATTTTTAATTCAGAAAGTCTGTAATTGCCTTTTTTGATCAGCGAAACAAAATGACTAGTCCTAATTTCAGATTTAATTCCCTTAGGCAAAATATCACTGTGGTTACAGAAGAGAAAAGATAATCCTAAGGGAGAAATTGACATTTCCAATGTTATTAATAAAGTGATTTTCTTCGGCTCTGGTCTCCACCAATGGGACCACATTTTATTTTCCTGTTAAGCAAAACATTTACTTTAATTTATTAACAGAGACTTATTTACAATGGTGATGATGATGATAATGATTGCTGTTTTTAAGGTAATTAACATTTAATACCTTACTGCCATTCAATCATCTTTTAATCACAAAAGTTGTCAAGTAATAAATTTCCTGCCATTGCACCAGCTATTTGGAAGAAGGTATTGATGTATATGTGTGTGTGTGTGTGTGTGTGTGTGTGTGTGTGTAGCAGAGATGCAAGAGAGAAATTAGAAATGACTTCGTACTTCATAATAGGGAAGTTAGCAACTATGTGGATAATGTCTTTGCTCCCTAAACACTATTGTGTCCACTATCCTGAAAGCTATGGGTACACATCAAGCACCAGAGACTCAGAAGTTATAGATACTGATGTTAATAAATAAAGGAAAAATCTCATTCATCATAGAGAACAGAGCTAAGAGTCTACTTCTCAGAATAGTGACAATATTGTCTTCCTCTATCACTGTCTCTGGTGTCTCTTTGTTTTTAGGTAAAGGACTATGATGTTCAGATTGCAAAAACAAAATTTATCCAAATGGCGCTGAGACGTCTTGGCTGCTAGGCCAAAGGAAAGATGAGCTGCTTATGGCTGGGGGGGGGGGAAATTAATGCCAAGATGCTTATCTGGCAAATAGAAGGTTACATAGCTATACTAATATGCCACAGCATGAATTATTCTGGAAGAATAATAGTGTTTGTATTTTAAGTTTTTATGTATAGTTTTCTCAGATTTGGTCATCTATCTCCTTGGCACAGTTGAATTGTTGTCCATTGTCCTTTTATCATTCAGTACCTATTTTAAACAATAAAAAGGGAAAATAATATTTATCCAGCATTAATTGTGTGCCAGATATGTCATGAGACATATATTATCTCATTGTGATAGGCAGAATAATGACCCTACAAAGATGTCCATTCCATAATCCCTAGAACCTGTGAACATGATAACTTATATGGAAAAAATGATTTTGCAGATATGGTTAAATTAAGGACCTTGAGATGGAGAGATTATCCTGGGTTATCTGGATGGGTCCATTCTAATCCTGCATACTTACAAGTGGAGAACCTTCTCTGGTTGGTCAGAGAGATAAAAATATAAGGCATCTACCTGCCCTTGTTGGCTTTGAAGGCAGAGAGAGGAGACCATGAGTCGAGGAATGGGGCACCTTTTAGAAACTGGAAATGTCAAGCAAACAGACCTACAGAAAGGAATGCAGCTCTGCCAACATCTTGATTTTAGCCCAGTGAGATTTATTTCAAAATACCCCCTTTAGAACTGTAAGATAATACATGCGCATTGTTTAAGCTGTCAAATTTGTGTTAATTTGTAACAGCATCATTAGGAAACCAATGTATTCATGAAATTTCCACTATTTCACTTCAATGGTGTAGCATTTTCTCCATTTCACAGATATCAAAAATGAAGCAAAGAATAATTCATTTCACTTGTCAAAGGTCACATAAGTAACCAACTGCAAAACTGGAATTAACACGCAGGCTCTGGAATTCAACAGTCTTTTAAGAATGATAGGTTTTTCATGTGTGATACACAAGTAGGTATCATTTCATCTTTTTTTTTTTTTTTTTTTTTTTTTTTTTTCCTTGCGTTATGCGGGCCTCTCACTGTTGTGGCCTCTCCCATTTGCGGAGCACAGGCTCCGGACGCGCAGGCTCAGTGGCCATGGCTCACGGGCCCAGCCGCTCCGCGGCATGTGGGATCTTCCCGAAACGGGGCACGAACCCGCGTCTCCTGCATCGGCAGGCGGACTCTCAAGCACTGCGCCACCAGGGAAGCCCTCATTTCATCTTTTAATAAGTGTATTAGTTAAATAAATGTACAAAACTAATAATTCAAATATAAATATAATATGGTTGTACAATTTCCATTGCTCAAAATGATGAAAACAATAGTTGAGGAAAAAGCTATAATCATTAAGAGTTTTCTAGGATAGTCAGCCTCATTATGGAAAAGGATACTCTAATAGATTAATTGGATTTTTTATTTAAGAATGAAGAATAGGATTGATATCATTAGAAAGAAAAGCAATAACTAGTGTTAGTATGTGGAGAAGGTGGAACCCCCACACTTCGCCTGGTGAGATGTAAAAGAATGCAGTGCTTTAAGAAGTTCTTTGGGAGTCCCACAAAGGTTAAATGTAGAATTACCCCATGACCCAGGAATG
>NW_006769677.1:2554103-2612144 GCF_000442215.2 Lipotes vexillifer
ATGCCACTCCTAGATAAATATCCAAGAGAAGTGAAAACATATGTCCA
This sequence comes from Lipotes vexillifer, assembly GCF_000442215.2. Taxonomy (NCBI): domain Eukaryota; kingdom Metazoa; phylum Chordata; class Mammalia; order Artiodactyla; family Lipotidae; genus Lipotes; species Lipotes vexillifer. The sequence goes on from NW_006769677.1 coordinate 2,554,151, forward strand.
CATAAAAACTTGTATACAAATGTTCATTGTAGCACTATTCATAATGGCCAGAGAGTGCAAACCACCCAAATGTTCATCAACTGATGAATGGCTAAACAAAATGTAATAAATCTCTATAATATTATTCAGCCATATAAAGAAATAAAGTACTGATTTATGCTACAGCATGGATGACCTTGAACACATTATGCTAAGTTGAAAAAGCCAAACAGAAAAGGCCACATATTATATGACATTTGTATAAGATGTCCAGAATTGGAAAATCTATAGAGACAGAATGTCAATTAGTAGTTGCCAGGGGTTGGGGAGAGGGGTAATGGGGAGTGACTGTTAATGGGTGTGGGCTTTCTTTGAGGGATGGTGACAATGTTCTGAAATTAAACAGTGGTGATGCTACCCAACATTGTGGATACACTAAAAACACTAAAAAGATATAAATGCTGTGGTACATGAATCATGTCTCAAGGAAAAAAGAACTGAAGGGATGCCTTTGGAGAACCAAACATGAAAATGTGGATCCAAGTAGCTGAAAATTTTACAAGCAGTTTTCATTGCTGATACACCTGTAGTCTGAACAAGTTGTAGTCATCATGTTCTTATTTGATATCATCTAACTAAGAACATAACCAAGGCCACTCTGAATTAAATATGGATCATTACAATATCAATAAAAGGGTTTAAAAATGTATTTATGATTTTTAAATACCAGGATATGATTACAGGGGTATTAGACACAAATTGATTTAAGCTAAATTTATAAATGGAAATGCATTCACATTTAAGGTTAATACTTTGTCCTTCTCTGAAACTCTCTTGCTTGGCTTGAATATCCTATTGATTTGCTGTTCTCAGAGTTTACTAGCACACTATATAAAGGCTTTAATTTCTAAAACATTCCTGTGTATTCTAGAAAATCTGCATGCACTATATCACATGAAATTTTAATTGAGGCATACATTGTATAATAAACGATGTCGCCTGGCATTTTTCATAAACTTCTTAGCAAATAAAACAGTGGAATATAAGGAAACTTAAGAGACTGAAGTGTCTACCTCATTCCCAGAACAATTATTTCAGTATTTATGTATAAAATCAGTCTATTTGGGGATGCTGGGTCGTCCCCTTAAAATTAAAGGGAAATCTGCCAACTTGCTAAGTGCACATGCATCATCAATCAGCAGGAGGGAGACCCACAAGAATAACAATACAATCCAGACCAGCAGCTATCTATAAACACTTAGGCTTTCTAGAGAAAGTGTTTGAGAAAAAGTCTTCTTTTCTTCCATAGAATATTTTTAAATGAATCAGAGATATGTGAAGACTTCAAAATGTAATCCTTAGCAATCTCCCTCTTGCCTTTATTAATTGCAAAGATACCTGCAAATTTTGTTTGACAAAATGTGTTTGACAACACATAAAAGCTGTTTATTTTCATTTTAATTTTGAGGTCACTGATAGTATTCCACAAGTTTCTCGTTTCATAGCCCTTAAAACATGAATTCCAGGTTTTTCATTTGGTAACTGTTTGTCTTTCCGAAGCTGTAATGGATATCTTTTGTTGCAGGTATGAAGCAGCAGGAAAAATATAACAAAGCATGGAATTCTAAATTCTTATTGGAGGGCTGGACCTGATGTTAACAATTTAAGAGACTGGCTGAATTGTTGTTTTGACTGCTAATTAAAACATGAACTTTTCTCCATATTATTAAATAATTTTGAAAGCACTCTTTTAGTTGCTTCAAAAGATGTTACATAAATATTTTGATATTTATTTCATCATTTCCCTTTTATTGGGGAATGGGGTCATTTCCAATTTTGGACATTATTTTAAAAACTGTCATGAAAATCTGTCATGTAAATACATATCGGCATATCTGATTGATGATTTCTTTAGAATAAATTCCTAGAAGTGAACTTACTCAAAATGTATGAATATTTAAAAGACTCAGTAAAATGATCAACTTTCTTTCCAGAAAGTTTAAACCAACTTAAAATCCCACAAGTAATATGTAAGATTATTGCTTTTACTCCACTGTCAACAATCCTAGGCTTATATTTATTAATTTTATGAGCAAAAAATAGTGGGAGGAGGGTGCTTTGTTGTTTTAATTCTAATTTTTGGTTACATGTTACATTGAACATATTACATGTTTGTTTTTCCATATGAAGTGTCTATTTGCATCTTTTGCCAAGTTTTATCGAAGATTCTTGGTGATTTTCATCTCAGTTCTGAAGGCTGTTTTTAAGGGAGTTGAATCTCCACCAAAGTTATTGTAAACATTGTCTCTGTGTTCAATTGTTTTAGCTATGCAAATGTTTTATGTGCACCATAGATTATATTTTGTGTATTATGATTTATTGCATTATTATTTTTATTTTAGATTTTTTATTTTATTATTTTACGAACCATTGATATGTATTCTTATTTTCATATTCATGTATATATTTATTTTATTTAGTTTATGTATATTATTTTGGGGTATGCTATTGATTTTTGTATTATATTTTATGTATATCATATTTTGTGTATATTTTATATAGTGTAATTTTGTTAGATAATAAACTCTACGCATTTTTTCCTTTGATATTCTTTAACTGAAAAACTTTCCTTAATGTAAGATCATTACTTCCATTTTCTAGATTGTTATTTTTCTTAAAAATTAGGACTTTAAAAAAAATTAGGACTTTAATAACTGACTTTTATTTTGTTATGTACAATGAATGAACAGTAGTTATCCAAAGTTTTTCCCTAAAATAATCAATTATTTATGCTAATTCCACATTCTTTTTCACATTTTTTTTGGATGAAATGTTAACATAGAGTCAGCTCTTGCAATATTGTTTTGATTAACTGAACATTCATTTTGTTGTAATATGTAATAAGGTCAGCTTTACCTCGTTAAACATTTTTTTTCCAAAAGGTATTTTTTTTTTGTTTTCACCTGTTAGTTCTCTCAGATGAATTGTAGAACTGTAGAATACTCTATGAAGTTTGACCAAACAAAACAAGCAACCATCCAAATACCTACTGAATTTTTTAAGCTATAAGAACTTACGACTTATTGCAATAACTTCTCATACCTACTGATGTCTCCAGTATTCAGTTATTGTGCTTTTTGTATTATAATAAAGTATATTTATTATTCTTGTCTTCTTCTGTAATTCTGAAAATGCTTTGACAGTTCTCATATATATCGAACACATATCTTTTCAAGACCTTTTGAATTATATTTGATGATTACTGTTATTAGAAATGTAGTATATTTTAATGTTTTAATTTTCTAAAATTATAATACTGATAAAAGAAAGTTATAAGATTTACATAAAAGAAATCAAAATAAAGCAACACAAGTCTTTTTCAATTTTATTTAAAATTGATTCTCTTTTGTTAAGTGGATAAACATACCAAGTTCAAGAGATAAAAAAAAAAATTTTCATAATTTTGGAGGCTATATTTTTATGCTTACAAATATTACTATGTTGGTGAAATGTGTGAATCTTGAATTAACCTTTATTTGAAATGAATACTCAATCAGCTGCTCATTTGAAAACTGTTCTAATTTGTTTTTATAGATGGCATCTAAATTTCAGTTAGCAATTAAATTTACTATTATATAAACATACTGTGTACTCATCAATTGAAAGTATAAAAGAGCTTAATTGTGAGGGAATTGGGAAAGTATGGTAAAAACATGCCTCTATGATTTTCTTCACTTTAATGTATTCTAGCGTTATTTCTTATAAATAGAAATGTACACAATTTCACACTTTTGTTTTGTTAAAAGTATGTTCTACCAAGTTCCAAAGAATTACAATTCAGCATTAGCTTATAGAGGCTTTCTTTGCTTTTATGTTCTCAATGTAATAATGTGCCTATTTTCTTCCATAGAGGAAATTTGTAAGCTTATTAATCTAAACTATCCAAATTGTTTTAAAATTACAGCTGAACAGATTTTGTAGTCCATCAATAGCTCTGTCTTTCTTAATCTCTCTCACCCATCCACTCCTTTTTTTTTTTTTTACAAGTATTAAATACTGGGTTAAAGTAACCTTGGTGGTATGTATGTGGAGGATATTACATTATATCAAAAGATTTTTTCTATACACTAACAACTAAATATCAGAAAGAGAAATTAGGGAAACAATCCTATTTACCATCATATCAAAAAGAATAAAATTTCTTGGAATAAACCTATCTAGGGAGGCAAAATACCTATACTATGAAGACTGTAAGACACTGGTGAAAGAAATTGAAGATGACACAGACAGATGGAAAGATATACAGTGTTCTTGGATTGGAAGACTCAAAATACCCAAGGCAATCTATAGATGCAATGCAATCCCTATCAATTTACCAATGGCATTTTTCACAGAACTAGAACAAATAATTTTAAAATTTGTATGGAAACACAAAAGACCCCAAATGACCAAAACAAATCTGAAGAAAGCAAAACTGAGCTGGAGGAATCATGCTCCCTGACTTCCAACTATACCACAAAGCTACAGTAATCAAAACAGTATGTTACTGGCACAAAAAAACAGATACATAGATCAATGGAACAGGATAGAAAGCCCAGAAATTAATCCACACACTTATGATCAATTAATTTATGACAAAGGAGGCAAGATTATACAATGGAGAAAAGACAGTCTTTTCAATAAGTGGTGCTGGACAGTGACATGTAAAAATATGAAATTAGAACATTTCCTAACACCATACACAAAAATAAACTCAGTATGGATTAAAGGCCTAAATGTAAGACTGAATACTCTAAAACTCCTAGAGGAAAACTTAGAGCACTCTTTGTCATAAATCACAGCAATACATTTTTGGATCTGTCTCCTACAGTAATAGAAATAAAAACAAAAATAAACAAATGGGTCCTAATTAAAAGCTCTCACACAGTAAAGGAAACCATAAACAAATGAAAAAACAGCCTACTGACTGGGAGAAAATAATTGCAAACAATGCAACCAGCAAGGGATTAATTTCCAAAATATATGAACAGGTTTTACAGCTCAATATCAAACAAACAAACAACCCAATCAAAACATGGGCAGAAAACCTAAATAGATATTTCTCCAAAGAAGACATACAGATGAACAACAGGCATGTGAGAAGATGCTCAGCATCACTCATTATTAGCGAAATGCCAATCAAAACTACAATGAGGTATCACCTCACACTGGTCAGAATGGCTATCATCAAAATGTCTACAAATAATAAATGCTGGAGAGGGTCTGGAGAAAAGAGAACCTCCTACACTTTTGGTGGGAATGTAAATTGGTGCAGCCACTATGAAGAACAGTATGGAGGTTCCTCAAAAAACTAAAAATAGAGTTGCCATATGATCCAGAAATCCCACTCCTGGGCATATATCTGGACAAAAGTATAATTCAAAAAGATACATGCACCCCAATGTTCATAGCAGCACTATTCACAGTAGCCAAGACATGGAAACTATCTAAATGTTCATTGACAGATGAATGGATAAAGGAGATGCCCTGTATATAAATACAATAGAATATTATTCAGCCATAAAAAAGAATGAAATAATGCCCTTTGCAGCAACATGGATGGACCTAGAGATGATCATACTAAGTGAAGTAAGTCAGAAAGAGAAAGACAAATATCATATGATATCACTTATATGTGGAATTTAAAGAATATGTGGAATCTAAAGAAGTGATACAAATTAACTTATTTACAAAACAGAAATATAATAGATTCACAAACATAGAAAACAAACTTATGGTTACCAAAGAATAAAGTGGGGCAAGGGATAAATTAGGAGTTTGGGATTAACAGATATACATTACTATATATAAAATAAACAAGGACCTACTGTATAGCACAAAGAACTATATTCAATATCTTGTAATAACCTTTAATGGAAAAGAATCTGAAAAAGTATATATATGTACATATATATGTATAACTGAATCATTTTCCTGTACAATTGAAACTAACACAACATTGTAAATTAACTATACTTCAATTTAAAAATGCCCCCAAATATCTAAAATAAACAATATTTTAGTATATTAAAAAAAGATTAGATATAGAACGAGGAAGAATAAAGATATCAAGGATACCACCAAATTCCTTAGGCTGAACGTATATGTACATATAAGTGAATCACTTTGCTGTATACCTGAAACTAACAGAACACTGTAAATCAATTATACTTCAATTGAAAAAAAAGATTTCCAGGTAAGAAATCCAAAGTATCTGAATAAATACATTTATATATACATATATAGGATGAAGAAAGTAGGGTTGCCAGACAAAGTACAAGAAAGCCAGTTAAATTTAAATTCCAGGTAAATAATTTTTTATAATGAGTATATCCCATGCAATACTTGGAACATAATTATACAAAGAATTACAAGTTGTTTCTCTAACATTCAAATTTAGCAGGGTGTCCTACGCACACACGCACGCACACGCGCGCGCACACACACACACACACACACACACAACAACAACAACAATCTGGCAGTTCTAGCAGGGAAAGCTATATTTTACTATAGATTTATAAATAATTTGTACTATGTTTCTCTAAAACTGCCTCTTCTGTATAAAAATTAATGGCTAAGATCCAAATTTCTATCTGTCCATAAAGGAACAGATAAATAAGCATTCTAATTAATAGTAATTCTGTTTAACTTTTGCTTTGAACACTAATTATTTAAAGATTTTATTAAGACCTCAATTTAAAATTTAGCTCATGTAAATGTTAGATTTGTAAAATAAAATATAAAACTAGTAAATTTTAATTACAGTTGTAAAATGCAAATACCATTTTATTTAGTAACAGAGAAAGAGAAATAGAAACTTCAAGTGAAAAGAAATTTACTTTGAATTGAGACATCTACACAAGGAACAATTTTGCAAAGTATTCCTTTCTACTGCAGACATTCTTTTATCTAACTGTTACATGTACAAAGAAGAAATATAACTTCCATAATCTTATGCCTCTTACCAGGAATAGTAACTATTCCCAAAGCCTCTATTACTCAAGCAATACATTTTTTAGGCAAAAACTATGAAATACCATATGTGATTTGCTATTGCTTTCTTTTTTAATAAATAATACTTTAAAGTAGTTATTTGAGCATTTGAATTATCTTACAGCATTGGATATATCTATCATGGTTATTATTTTGAGATAAAAACATTCATCTTGCACATATGGAGAAAAAAATAACCCTATTTACACGTTTTAAATAAAAAGCACTAATATTTCTGAAAAACACTAACCTGTTATAAAAAGTGCCAAATGATATTTTTCCAAATTTGTTTTATAACTTTGTTTCACTTTACTTAACATTCTTTTCCTTTCTCTCTCTTTTTGCAATACACATTGGATACTTTATTGGTTTTCACTAATCTTAAGTAGGTTATAAAATTATGCTGCCTTCATAAAAATTTTAGAAGACAATGATTATGATGGATGATAACAAGCATTCAATTAGTTGCTCATTTAATCCTCACGACCCTAAGAGATTTGCATTGTTATATCTCCATTTTTATAAATAAGGAAACTGAATCACTTTAAATAGTTTAACTATTGAAATTCTCAAAGGTAGGAAGAGGCAGAGCAGGATATTAGGGTCAGGAAGCTGGGCTCTAGAGATTTCTCTTGTCTTTCAAACCAGAATCTGTACAATTTTGAAAGTGAAAGGATGCACTAAAAGTAATAAAAATTGTTCAGTAGTTCATATATTTTTGATAGAAAAATAGTTTTGTTACGTTGATAGACATAAAATGATGTATTTGACAATTTTCATAGATAAAACTCTAAAAATGAAAATAACATAAAATGTTATAAATATTAATATAAATAGCATATATTATAACAAAATGCTATTTATATTAAACAAAATATTTTTTTAAATATATAAGCAGAATAATTAATCTTGGCACTGAGTCACAGTGCTGCTGAGTCAATTTCTTGGCTGTACATCTCTTACACTGCAACACTGGAATTTTTTCTAAAGAATGTATTTTTAATATTGTTTTACTATTTTTAATTTTTCATAAAATTGGTAAAAGCTTTCTCGATGACGCATTTTATGGTTAATGAGTTTGAAATTGTTGACATCTTCAATTTACTCAACTCCATAGAGCATAAGAGTTTTAATTGTAAATCCACTCACTACAGGTGCTGAAATAACTGGTAAGCTCAGAGCAAATTATGCAGAAAGAATATCCTCAATTCAATTTTTAATTAAAATGCATAAAAATTTTATCTCAAATATTGTGTCACACGTACTATCATTTTACCTTCATTCAGAATATTTTTGAAAAATGTTTACAAATCAAAACTCATTAAATGATTTTTATTTATGACTTATTTGAATATTTAGCAAAATTTAGTTGCCATAAAATCAAAGGCCTTCTCAGAATAGACATGAATCCAATTAAAACTATGAGCTCTATTCATACGTTTTTCCCAAAGTCAAGATATATCACAGAGCACAATTATGTAATTTTAGTATTAAATCTTATACTCTGCTCTCTGTGTTTAATTGATTCCACTTTTCCTGGTTTTTGTAGGCATATATTTCAATATGTTTTTGTTTGCCTTATTCTCAATAACTTCAGTTCACTAAAGCTTCAGGAGTTGAACATTTTTGGCACTCTAGTCATTGAATCCTTTAGTTAAAGATTTCCAAAATTTCAAAACAAATACAACCAAAGTTTAGAACTTTCATTTTCAAAAATTAGCAATTGTACCTACATAATGGTCAAATATTTCACCTTTTATTAAATGAAGTTTTAAAGCACCACTTGGATTCTATGAATTGGATTAAAAATTGAATTATTTTTGGAATGAATTTATTTTCTCTTTGAAATCAGATGCCACTGATATAATACTGACATCGTTTAACACTGCTGAATTTTTCTGCTGATGGAACTAATATGCCAGCACTTTTCAAACATGCACAAGAAAACTTGAAATCAACAATCAGTGACATTTATAAAAATAATTCTTTGATCTAAATAAAAAAATGATACTGTGATACGAAATGCACTTTCTGCAGCTCTATGTGTAAAATTATTGTCATGGTAAGTCTTCTTAAAACAATTATTAACTTTTGAAGTAGATGTAACTGCTTATTCAGCAGATTTGTTTGTTGTTTGTCATGTGTCCAGTGACATCACCACAACCCTCATGAAGAATGGTAAATGTTGACAAATTATTTGTGCAATTTAGCTTTAATCAACCTTTTTAAGAAAATGCAAATGTAGAACTTATTTTTTTATTTTTCCAGAATTTTTAGTTTTTGAGCTCACTGCTGCCTTAATAGTATCTTTCAAAAAGACAAGAAACAATGTAGATTTATATTACAAAACTACTATGAGATAGTTCAGACTGCTCTCTATAAACTCTATGATGAACTACTTAGCCTCTATTTCCTCTACCTATTTCACATACAGGTAGCCTATAATTTCCTCTATTTTCTACTGACCCTACTAACTAGTTACCTGGAGACCTCATGCATCTTAAGGCCAATGACACAGACCACAGCACAACTGGCTTTAGCACAAAGTGGTTGGCAGAAGCGACAGAGTTGAGTACTTTTTTCCATTATCAAATGAAACCAGAAAGATATACCGCTCCCTAGCTTTTCCTATCAACACACACTTTGGTTTATCAGCAAGTACCTGCTGGCTAATACCTCAAAGAGATATGTTTGATTAATTCTGTAAAGGTTTGGGGCAGGAGAGAGGGTTATTATTGGTCTTTAAGATTTCATGACCTTTAAAGCTAAAAATTCTATTTATTATACATACATATCAATCACTGTTTGATGGGACCACGACCGGAGCTAGAAGTACAAAGTCAAAGAATAATACATTCATTCTGACTTATTTTAATGCAACTACTAATAATAACTTACTACTTTTTTAATGTGATACACGAAAAACTAAATAGAATACTGGAGCAGGGGTGGGGTGTGGGGAGGGACACTTGGAATGAACTAAAACAAAATATTATATGCCAGCTTATAACCAGTATGCTACAACATTTGGTGAAGCAAAATAAATAATAATAATGCTTCTCTCGCCCTTAGAAACCAAGAAATACTTAACCCCAAATATTTTGAAAATCCAGAAATGTGTCTAGAAACTTATATTGGCCTCTTGGTAGAGTTGAAATACGCTTCGTGGAGGTCTCATGGCTTCTTTCCCAAGAACGGGTCAAATCATCCCATCTCTGCGAGCAAAGGCACTATTCTTCACACTGTCTAACTAAGGACAGTTTATTGACCATGGTGCTAAGCTTGAAGCCATCATGTCAGATAACAAGTTGACAGATACATGGTGTGGTTCTCTGAACTACTCTCCACACATTAAAAGTGAAGAGTTGAGTGGTCTGGGGCATATGGGTTAAATGGTAAGATATCAGGGGGACTCTAGTATCTTTCTCACTTAAGACATTAATCTTTCTCACTAAAGATGTTTTCTCCCAAGACTAGGAACCTGACAATAATCTGAAAACAGCTCACTCCTCCCCACAAATACTGACTCTCTCTCTCACGTGATCCTTTCCTTCAGCACCCCTTGTCAGTATACATGCTTATCCCTCCTCTCATTGTGGAATAGTGAGATCTAAGTTTGAGCACTGATGTGGAAGTACCTAAACTGACCTTTGAGGTTGCTTTACTTCTATTCAGGATGCCTTGGTTTTGGTAATGGTATTCTCCATCTCCATGGGGTCCAGCCAAGCTCGCTGTGTCCTCTGTTGGGAACTGGGGTAAAAAATCTCTTGTCCTTAAGTATGACTTTCTCTTCTTTTCCTTCCTGACTAGAGTTGATTGATCAACAGCAGAATACAAATATCTCCATGTCTCCTGTCCACATAGTTTTGCTAGCCATCAACATCCTCAATATCTTAGAGAAAATATAATTCTGACATTCATCAGATGAGTAGACTTTACATATTATCAAAGGTCAATAGTCTAAATTCTTCAATAGGGTGCTCAAGCTCTTCATGGTCTGAATCTGTCCTGTACTCTTCAACATAGTGGCCATTAACCTCATGTGGCTATTAAGTACTTGAAATGTGACTGGTTCAATTTGAGATGTGCTGTAAATGTGACATACATATGGATTTTGGAGACTTCATATTTTTACAAAGACGAAAGATCTCATTACTTACATGAATTACTTGTAATTCATGTATATAATGGTAATATTTTAGGTGTATTGGCTTAAATAAAATACGTTATAAAATTAATTTTGCTTATTTCTTTATATTTTTTTTAATCTAGCTATTAGAAAATTTAGTTACATATGTGGTTAACATCTTATTTCTATTGGACAGCACTGGTCTAGATCTTGCCTTTTGACCTGAAGCCTTATTCTTCTTATTGTCCTAGCTATAGATTTTTGCTTTAGCACTTTGGAAATAGAGCACTCTGAATGCATCACATTTCCTGGATAACCATGCTTTACAAATGCACTTCCTCTCCAACTTCTACCCCACAATACCCTATAAAACAAATATAATCCTGGCATTCAATAGATTAATAGCTAAAAAGCATAATTTGCATGTCACTCTTTTGCTAAGTCATTTTTGTTCCAAGATAATGAACTGGGCTAATCCTGTTCCTTATGCCTATATTTAGTATGACACTATACTGTAACCATTATTTACATATGTGTCTATTGCCCATAATCTCCTTGAGGTCAAGGGCCATGACATATATATTTAACACAGTTCATAGGTTTCAATGAATGTTTCATGAAAGAACCAAATAGTATCTCCATATACTGTTGTTAATTTGAATCAATTAGCATTAGTACATATTGTATCAAGATTACATCAAAATAAAGTGATATTGAGAAGTTATTGCTACTGAAGTAACTGAAATAATGAATTAAAAAATAATTTGGAGACTGAAACTCAATATGGTTATCAACAATTACATACTCATCATGAACTATACAGTTGTTCCCTTATCTGCTAGGGATACATCCCAAGACCCTCAGTGGATGTCTGAAAGAGTGGATAGTACTGAACCCTATGTATACTATATTTTTTCCTATATATACATACCTGTGATAAAGTTTAACTTAATAAGTCACAGTGAGAGATTAACAACAATAATGAATCATAAAATAGAACAATTATAACAATACACTATATAACAATAGCAATAAAAGTTATGTGGATCTCTCTCACACACACACAAAATACTTTATTGTACAAATTTAATGCGTTTTCCCTCTTAACTAAGCACTTATCATGCACTGTGGCCATAACTTTTGCAGTTTAAGAGGTGGGTGACAGCAAAACTACCACAAATTTATTTTTTCCTTCCTCACAATTTAACACAGAAGATTTGTTCTTATCATAGGTCTTAGCAACCTCATCACACGATTTTTCTTCTTATTAAAGTTGAGAACTTGCACATTTTCACATAAAGGAAGCACTTATGGCTTCTCTTTGGGATATATGAGTTGCCAGCCTCACAACTCCTGTGCTCTGAGGATACTGTTAAGTAAAATAGGGTGACTTGAACTCAAGTACTGTGATACCATGACAGTCATTCTGATAACCAGATAACCAGGGTGGCTACTAAGTAGCTAATGGGCAGGGATACGTTGGACAAACGGATGATTCATGTCCCAGGCAGGATGGAGCCATACAGTGAGAGAGTGCATCACCCTACTTAGAACTGTCGGCAATTTAAAACTTGTGAATAGTTTATTTCTGGAATCTTCCATTTAGTATTTTCAGACTGCAGTTGATCACAGGTAACTGAAACCCCAGAAAGTAAAACCACAAATAAGGGAAACTATGATATTTGGTGCCACATGAAAAGCAAAATTATTTGACATAAAAGCAAAAATAATACTTTTCTGAAAGTTAATAATTGCTAACAATTATTGAGTACTTAACATATGTGTGGCTCAGTGTGAAGTATTCTATATGCTGTTGCATTCAGTTTTCCTAGGTTACTGTTATCATGCCACTTTGGGAAATGAGAAAACCCAGAGGTTAAATGACTTGTCCAAAGTCACCCATAAAATAGGGTAAATCTGGGATTGAACACTTCAGAGCTCTTGAATTTCACAAACTTTCAGAGGTAGATTATAATATGTGTGGTTCAATAGGTTTAAAAATTACTAAAAATGGAATATTTTGCAACATCCAGATAGACAGTTCTGTTTTTTTTCATCTGAGCAAGATTCTTTGTCCTCAGATTGGCTAAGTGTTTTACAGGGATCACAATAGTCACTGGACCAGTCCTTTGTAACAAGGATGAAAGACATAGAGGACAATCTCAAAATACATTCTCTATCAGAATATCAGGTCAGAATATAAACAGGCGGACTGGCAGAAAGACAGCAGACAATTTTCATAAGATAGCTCTCTCTGCTTTGCCTTGATCTGAAAAATCTAAAACCACCATTTAGAATTTTTATCTTTTCCACCCCACCATGCTACTTTTGGTCTGTATCTTTTGTGCCTGGATTATTGAATACTTTCCTCACTGAGCTCTCTTTTCTTCCTTTTCCAAAGCAATCTGTGAAATATAGTCAGATTAATATTACAAAAAACTGTTTCATATAAGGCAACTGTTTAGCTCAGATATCTTTAGAGGCTTAGAACTATCTATAGAATAAGGTTCAGAATAAAGTTCAAGATCGAACTGACCCTCCTAGCTTCCATAAACATCCACCGACTCTTTCCAGTGTTCCACTACACGCCCGTCTTCCTCTACACATAGGTCTATACATGTACTTACATCCTCTGCTCCAAGGGTACTAATGCAAACAGCCTTGCAAACCTGTCACCTACATTCCTATCACTCTGCCCTGATTCATACTATGCTTCCAGCCTAAAATGCCCTCCACCTCACTCCCCATCTGTAGAAAGCTTATTTCTTCTTACACATGCAATTCAAGTCCCACTGCTTGCCTTGCCAAGTCAGACGCAACATAGGTCTTGCCTACTCTGCATCTAAACACTGGGCTGCCTTATTATTATTGCCATTGCCTATGTTACATTCCATATTAATACACTTTCTCTTCTCAAAGTGAACAGCTTCTTCAGACAAAGGCCATTGGTCATACCCTTTATATTTCTTATGATACCTAGTGTAGATCCATAAGCATAGTCAGAGCTTAATACACCTGTACTGTATTAATAAAACCTATTATTAATTGGTTATTTCTCAAATTATAGTTGTAGAATGTATCCATCTATTGCAAGGTTGTGACATTTGGTCTTTACACTAGAGTGAATACCAGCACGGTAACAAAATGAGTGCCCAGCAACAGCAAATATATGAGAGATCTTTGTGAAAACTAAAATACTAAACTAGAAAAAAACTTGTTGAGAAATCAAAAGAGAACTACTTCTGATATTTTTTCCTGGGGTTTAAACTATTTACAGTGGTTCTTTTTTCCATCACTTTACTTTTCCATATTCAACTTTAACACAAAAAGTGCTTGAGTTGTTTTTGATGCTACAATTAGATTAGGTGTAGGCGTCTCAACACTAAAATCTGGAAGTTAAAAGAAATTAAATATTATTTCTATGTACCTGGATATTGTTCAAATAAGCATGAGAAACTAGCATAGAACTTTGTTCTAAAGAACTAAAGATGTAGAAAAGGCATACCCAAAGAGCTTGCTACAATGACACTCTAATCTCATTGCCATTTAGACACTCATTAGAGATGGTGACACTCAGAGAGATGCTCTCAACAATTTTTAAAATATTGAATACATGCATTTTGATGCATTCATTCCTGTTCACAGAATGTCATAGTTGTGGATCCTATGAGAATCTCTGGGAGCTTTCACATAAAATGAATTAAAAATACTAATGGCATTACTAGTGATTCTTTCAGAAAGGAGGATAAGGGAAGAAAGGAAAGATTTGTGTCAAATAGACTGTACCAATATATACAATGGAATATTACTCAGCCATAAAAAGAAACGAAATTGGGTCACTTGTAGAGACGTGGATGGACCTAGAGACTGTTATACAGAGTCAAGTCAGTCAGAGAGAGAAAACCAAATATCGTATATTAATGCATATATGTGGAATCTAGAAAAACAGTACAGATGAACCAGTTTGCAAGGCAGAAATAGAGACACAGATGTAGAGAACAAACGTATGGACACCAAGGGGGGAAAGTGGGCGGGGGGGCGGTCGTGGTGGTATGAATTGGGAGATTGCGATTGACATATATACACTAATATGTATAAAATAGATAACTAATAAGAACCTGCTGTATAAAAAATAAAGTCCGTATCAAAAGAAGAACAGTTATTTAAGGAAATTGTATTGTTATTTTTTAAAAAGTGAAAACAAAATGCTGAAGTGGGTTGTGCTTTTTAAAATGTTTAAAATATGTAATATTATGTATTAGAAAAATTAGGGTCAAGAATCATTCATTCAAAATATTATTTCTGAGGCTAAATTCCATTGTTGAAAAGTTTAAAATCCGCCCTAAGCCAAAACAGAATCGTTTTCTTATTCATTTTGAAAAATAATGCTAATGAAATATGAAATAATTTTCAAACTTTTTATCTTAAAAACTAAAACAAGACAGAGCACAAATTAATTGGAGAAAATCAATTCTTTCTTAATATTTTCCAAGTCTTTCTTTTCGATCAGAAGCCAATTGATAATGAACAACCCAATGAAAGGAACAGAGTTAAGATAAAGAACAAATTTGAGGCTTTAAAACTAGAAGAAATCACATTGAATCTTGATCCAGAAAGTGATAACTTAGGTTACTGCAATGCCAGGCAGATTCACAGAGGATGCCAAAATTCCTTTAACTATGTTTTTGTCCTCACGGTGCTATCTATGCTCTGTAAGATAAGCATAGATAAGACCTTAAGATAAGGTCTATGTATAGGTCTATAAGACTCTCTATGTACACAACTAGCTGAGCTGAAGGAGGATAAAAATCAAAGTAAC
Source organism: Lipotes vexillifer (assembly GCF_000442215.2). NCBI lineage: Eukaryota > Metazoa > Chordata > Mammalia > Artiodactyla > Lipotidae > Lipotes > Lipotes vexillifer. The sequence continues at coordinate 2,570,113 of NW_006769677.1, forward strand.
TAAAATAATTAGTGTTGTAATTACTGTGTGCTTATGGATTACTTGTTCCTCCTCAGAACTTAACTGTATTTGATCTAAAATCAGTCCATAATACTACACGGGCATACCTCAGAGATATCATGGATTTGGTTCCAGACTACCGCAATAAAGCAAATATCGTAATCAAGCAACTCACACTAACTTTTTGATTTCCCAGTATATATAAAATTTATGTTTAGACTATACCATAGTCTATTAACTTTGCATTAGCATTATGTCTATTTTTCAAAGGACATACCTTAATTAAAAAATACTCTATTTCTAAAAATGCCAACCATCATCTGAGACTTCAGTGAGTGGTAGTGTAACATGAGATCACTGATAACTATAACAAATATAATAATAATGAAAAAGTGTGCAATATTGCTAGAATTACCAAAATGTGACACAGAGACACGAAGTGAGCAAATGCTATTGGGAGAATGGCGCCGACAGACTCACTCATTGCAGGGTTGCCACAAACATACAAATTGTAAAAAACAGTATTTATTATAAAAAAGCAGTACTCGTGAAGTGCAATAAAATGAGGTATGCTGTATTAGCATTCTTTTACCATGTTGACTGCATTCTAGGAGCACAGGTTACTAACTTCTCTTGAGAAAAGGAAGAATTTATTTTGACATTTGGTATCTCACTGGTCTATACGGTTAAAAAGGTAAATTAGCGATGAAGAGATAATACAGTTCAGAGTGCTATTAGTGGAGATGTGATTTTCTGAACCATAGCAAAAGCTTTATAATTTTATTATAAAAAGGAAGGTAAGGAAAGGCTTTTAGTGTTATATAATGAAGACAATGGAACTTCTGAAAAGCAAAGATATAAAACTATAAAAATTAGCAAAATTAAATTATCTGTATTAGAAAAACCAGGCAAAGATTTTTATAGTTTTATATTGGTTCAAAACTGTATTTCAGAAAATGAGAGGAAGAACTTTTTTTATTTTTAATTTGGCAAAGGAGATAAAATAGAAAAATGGCTTAAATTAAAGACTATAACTGAATATACATAGCAGCAAATATATAGACACTGGCAAGATTGGGAGAAAAATTTGAAGTGGTTAAAGATATGTCCCTGCATTATGAAATGAATGGATCCAAGTTCAATTTCCCTCTCCCAACACCTTCTTTATGGCCACCTCTAACTACTTTCCTCCTATTTACAACCAAACATAGATTATACAAACGGTAGGAATGGACTTCAACCCGCCAATTTTATATATGAGCTTTTGGGCAATTTCTACAACAAACGTGCCATGACCATGTAGACAGATGTGTATGGCCTCTGAAATTGATGGCTACACATCTGTACACCCCAAGTTATCCTCTCACTTAGGAGTCTCGTATGAGTCTCCCAGGATCTCCCTTCCTATTATTGTCTTCCCGCACCTGCCTTTCCCCAAACATCTGTACAAGTGGACTTTTCTACTCTCCCCCATGTCCTCTACTTCTCTCTCTTTCTGTATGAATTCTGTGCTTCCTCTTGGATGCTTTGTTTCTATTTCCTGACATTGAACAGCAAATACATTTTCTTTTACACCCCTTGCCCAGTCTTACAGAAAATATTCTCATCAAATGCAAGACCCCCTTTGGGGATAGCCCCAGGCTTTGGAATCTTGGGGTCTTGATCAACGCTCTCTTACCGAGAGAGTCCTAGAAGAACAACTCATTTTCACCCAATTTTCAAACGAACAATTTAATAAACATTTGTTAGGTGATTATTATGCGTCAGGCTCTCTGCTGGCTCTGGGTAAACAGAGATGCCTAAGCCAAAAACCATTTGCTCCAATGGTTTCCTGGGGAATATGGGCAACCACACACACCGTACAGTAACACCTAAGAGGTGCAACAGAAATACCAGCAGCATCCTCTGGCAACAAAGACTTCTTGTCTTTGTAAGAACCATGAGTGGGTTTTACAGCCGTTTGTATGACAACATTAAAGACAGCACCAGCCAACCATGTGATACATTCTTGTTGGAAAAAATAAAACCTGTGCCATCTTTTCTGTCTGTTCCATCCTATTATCCTCCTTGGTTATATCTCCCTTTGAGCACCACGCTCTCTTTCACTCTCCTTGTCATTGCACTGTATGTTGGTATCATATTGTCACATTTGGACATTCTGTCACTGGACTCCCTTTCTCTCTCTCTGTCTGCCAAGAGGAGCAGCTATGAATTAGATTAAGAGATAAAGTCACAGTTTCCCTCCTTTTTTTAAAGCAAGAAGGAACAGAGAAAAGAAGGGAGATTGGAAATGGAATAGTTATCTTGATAAATGAATAACTTAGATTTCTAATTAAAATATTAATCAAGTAAAACTTATTTTGGACTCAGATTTACAGCCATTTGCCCAAATACACACACTCAAGGTCACATGCAGCCATTACCAAGGAAGGAACATAGAGCCTCTTCAGCATTTGCCCTCTCCCCTGGCTATTATTAGTCTGGCAACAGTAAGCTGCTGAAGAAAAGAACGTTACTGCATCTCCATATTGGATCACCCTGACCCACATTTACCATGCTGCACAAACCTTGATTTTTGTTCTGTACATTCAGGGCCAATATTCTTTTGTTAAGACACTGATGCTTTCTACTAAGAACACTTCTATTTAGCAAAGTTGTCCCACAGACTCACCTAAAAGTGTATCTTAAATAGATGCAGCTGGTTCCCTGGGGAGGAGTCCAGTAACACTAGTTCAGGACAGCAGTGATAGCTTCCAGCATCGTTGAGCTTCACAGATCTGTTACCTGGAAAAAGAAATAAGAGCAAAGATGACACATAAGGAGGTGTGTGCAAACTGCTTTCCTCGGGGGGGATTTAGGCAACTGACAGGCATTGTGCTAAGTCTGCCATATGGATCATAACATCAGCTGGAGAAAATACTGCAGATGTTGTTAATATCTGGGGGGAAAATGATAGGTAAAAAAGAAATCTTTCCATCAGCAAATATCTGTCATCCTAAAAATAGAAGATAGAGCCTTTATAGGATTCTCCCAACAGCCGTTTATAATGGATCTGCAGCTCCCTCCACCTAGTACCTTCTTTGCGGATGGACTTTATTTCTACTATGATCTATGTGATTACTGTTAAAATCATGCACAAGAATACATTTAAATGCCACACCATCTCCAATAAAAAGTCAGGCACTTCAATATCGCTGCTGTTAAAGGACTAATATGCTGTAAAAAGTGCTGCTTGGCCTCAAATTTCACTTAAAGGTTATAATGAGCTGAGCTGAGAAGGAATCTATTATATACTAGAGCTCAAAGTTGAAAATGACTTTGGCTTCTCATTATTAAAATGAGAGCATGTGTGTGTGTGTGTGTCTGTGTGTCTCTGTGTGTGTAGCAGTAGATACCAATAGGTGCACAAAAACAATTTTGTTTATGACACTTCTTTCCTTGAGTTCATTCATATATGTGGCAAATTATGTGACGTCCAATGAAATCATTTATAATGGATTGAGAATATCCAAGGGCAGGAAGACTGCTGGGAAAGTAGAAAGAGATGCTGTTAAGTGCAGCACTGCTTATTGCCTCAGTTCTCTGACCTTTCCTTCATTTAAAGTGATGCCAACACCTGAGGCAAGGCTATTAGATTAGCATCATGAGAAACAGTCTCTCTTTTCCCTCAGTGGAAATATACTCGGAAAGAATCGTGTTAATTCACTATTTCTAACACTGCTGGAGAAAACTAGGGGGTATAATACTGTGATTTAGGATTTACATAGATTTATTCAAAGGTCCCATTACATTTTGTTTATTTTTCTCCTTGCGCCATTTCATATGTAATGATATTTTACAAAAGAAGGGAATCAATCAAATACTCCAACTCTGCCCCTAATACTCACTTCTTACTGTTGGGGTACAGGAGTAAAAGTGCTCACGGCTGGGGAGACACAAACTTCAGAATTTCTCGGGACCAAAGGTTTAGTTCCAACAGTTATCGTATTGTTTTATCTGTCCGTAAACCAATGACAGCTGATTAAAGAAGACTTGCTTACCAATTGGATGAAACTAGGAAGAGGGTCATTGTTAAACTCCAGGGACTTAAGTTCATCATCACCCGAAAGAGCTGTCATCAGGGCGGTGTTACTCTGGTAATGACAATGGTGCCCATATTTATTCATCCAACAGGACGTGATTGAGAGTCAGCTCTATTTCAGTCACAAAATCTCATTCCATCTGGTGAACGGTCTCTGTGAAGACCTGAGGAAATGTATTCCCTAATAGAAAGTGAAAAGGGCACCAAGAGCAAAGAACACAAACACAGCAGCAGTGGATCTTACACTTAGGGTCTGAGTGGATGCTCGTGGACTTTCCTAAGCAGAGACCGGCTCATGAGAGTTTCTGGATAAATCCAGGGTGGAGCAAACGCCAGATTATTCTTACAGCTCCACCCAGTGCTTGAGAGTCCGCACCTGCTTGCTAATCTCACAGAGCACATCACCAACCACCGGCAAAGGCAGCACATGCAGTGCCACCGTCCTACGGCACTGGCCCTAACAGGCCCTTATGCCCTTTCTCACTGGTTCATGTGGCCATTCTACGTAAGGAGCACAGCAAATGCCGTACACAACAGATGTTTTAAGTAGCTACTTCTCTATATCCAGAGCTTTAAAGGATTGAGTAAGAATCTGACTGTCATTTGCTTTGGATAAAGGCTAGTTACAAGGATATGTGTTCTCAGGGCCTCTGTTCTTTGGAATATGGGATACTATTTTTGATATACATTCCTCTTGGGCTTATCTCTCATTTCCTACATTTCCCACCTACTCATCCACTTGAGGTTAGGTTTATCTGAAAGGGATTTTGGCTTATGCATCTATAATTATGCCTGTGTCATTTCTTTGTAAGGATAGGAGCAATATGTTAGCCTCATCAGTGAAAATTCGGCCCTTTCCACCATCAGATTTTCAGCTTCCATTAGGATCATGAGTAAGCTCAGCAATGGGAAGAGAAAAAAATAAACTCTCTAAAGGTCAGCCTTCTTAATTAAATGAAAACAGACAGCAGCATTAGAAAATGAAATGACTATAGCCTGTGCTCTTTCTGAGGAGACCCTACAGAGTATCCAGCTGATGCTGCCAAAAGCAGGGCAAGCTGAATTATTCCCAGAAGGGTAAGAGGCTGCAGCATTACAATGGTGGTTCCTTTTTTTTTTTTTACATCTTTATTGGAGTATAATTGCTTTACAATGGTGTGTTAGTTTCTGCTTTATAACGAAGTGAATCAGCTATACATACACATATGTTCCCATATCTCTTCCCTCTTGCGTCTCCCTCCCACCCTCCCTAACCCACCCCTCCAGGCGGTCACAAAGCAAGGAGTTGCTCTCCCTGTGCTATGCGGCTGCTTCCCGCTAGCTATCTACCTTACGTTTGGCAGCGTATATATGTCCATGCCACTCTCTCGCTTTGTCACAGCTTACCCTTCCCCCTCCCCATATCCTCAAGTCCATTCTCTAGTACGTCTGTGTCTTTATTCCCGTCTTGCCCCTAGGTTCTTCATGACCTTTTTTTTTTCCTTAGATTCCATATATATGTGTTAGCATACGGTATTTGTCTCTCTCTTTCTGACTTACTTCACTCTGTATGACAGACTCTAAGTCCATCCACCTCACTACAAATATCTCAATTTCGTTTCTTTTTATGGCTGAGTAATATTCCATTGTATATATGTGCCACATCTTCTTTATCCATTCATCCGATGATGGACACTTAGGTTGTTTCCATCTCCGGGCTATTGTAAATGGAGCTGCAATGAACATTTTGGTACATGACTCTTTTTGAATTATGGTTTTCTCAGGGTATATGCCCAGTAGTGGGATTGCTGGGTCGTATGGTAGTTCTATTTGTAGTTTTGTAAGGAACCTCCATACTGTTCTCCATAGTGGCTGTACCAATTCACATTCCCACCAGCAGTGCAAGAGCGTTCCCTTTTCTCCACACCCTCTCCAGCATTTATTGGTGGTTCTTTTTTTTGCAAATAAATGGAATTGATTGGGTGTGACTGTGGCCATAACGGAGGTTTCAAATCCCGCAACTGTGCTCCGTGTCCAGCCCACCTCATTTTCACCTTCTCTTTGAATCAGCACCACCATGGCTGCCATTCCCTTGCACTTTCTGCTTTGGCTACCATTGTGCTTCACCTGAGGCCAATGTGAAGGAGAAATCAGTAAAGAGCCTTGAGCTGGGTACTTTTCACATTTAGGAGTTCACATAAAGTCTGGGAGGGAAGTATCACCACCTCCTTTTATAGAAGAGCAAACTGAAATTCAGAGAGGTTAATTATTTTACCCAAGGTCACACAGCTAGTAAAGTATCAGGCTAGACTGGACTGTCTGTCTCCACTGCCCATTCTCTTTCCATAAGAGCTAACGTTTGTATTGCTCTGGTTCTGTTCCCACTGTCTCCATTCAGGAACGTCCGGGATGGTGTCGGAGGATGACATCACACCTTCCCAGGATAACAACAGGATTATTCTGTCTAGACTGTCAGCTTATCTCTATCCTGCCTTTCCCTTGATTTTGTCATTGCTGTTTTCCAGTAGATCCCTAGACCACTTCTAGTTGGTCAGGTGCTCTGAGAAGTCCTCACAGGAGTAAATGAAGCTAAACATTTTCAAAAGGAGTAAGAAATCTGTAAGAATTGAGAATGACAGTTTGTTCTAACTCCCCTCCTTTGAAGGCTACCTCATTCCTACCTTGCCCCAACAACATCACTCTGCAGAGTAACACCACGGCATTGCTCTCCATTTCAAAAATTTTTGTGCCTATTTCGGGATCTGTGATTCTACGGATTGATTATAATCAATCAAATAAGCAAATCGATAGTAGTAATTCTTGTTAAGTATGTAGGGCCTCTTAAGTTCTTAAAAACTATCACACAATCATAAAAGAGGTAGAGAAACTATCCCAACTCCAATTGCCTTTAAGTAAAAGTAGTTCCAATTAATTATACTTATTAAAACTCTTGGATTTGAAGGTTTTTTCAGAGAGTGGGTTTGCGTTGAGCCACACTACACAACTCCACCGGGCACTAACTACGTTGAACTCTGGGGGAGCCACTGAGATAGTGCAATGCGGTGGCATCTTCCAAGAAGGAGGCAGTGAAGTGATAAGGTTTAAAGCCCTGGGTTGTATCTCTGGCAGCAGTCAGAATTGCCAGGGGAACTTTTAGGACCAATGCCTGAGCTCTATTTGAGGCAATTAAGTCAAAATCTCTGAAGGTGGATCTAGGTATCAGAAATGTTTTAAAACCACTGGTTTAGAGTGTGGGATCTAGAGCTTTGGAAGCTGAATTTGAATCCCAGTTATTAAATTCTCTAAGCTCCATGTACTTCACCTGCAATATGAGGTTATGAATTGTCCTTACTTTAGAGGACTGTGAATATAATCTCTATCAGTGTACCTCTCTTCTGGTGAATATTTTTAAATGATTAAGCAATTTTTATTATTATTAAGAAACATATTGCTGCTGCTCTAATACATTAATCTTTTTAAAAACAAAAAAGCATAATGTACTCTCATTTAGGTTCATTTTTTTTCTCAGAGATTCGAAAGGGATGTAAAATATGATTAATAGAGAATGAGTCAGAAGATCATTCATTCAGTTAAACCTGCAGAAATCCTACTAAACTCTGAATGTGGAGAGTCCACTAAAGATAACACCTGGCTAATGTCTGGAGTCTTGCCCTTGGCTAACTTATCTTTCCATCTGAACCACACTCTGCTTTAGCGCATACATCCACATTATTTCAACTCTCTCTCAAATACCATGCCTGAATTTCAAATTTCAAGGAAGATGAATTCAAAGAGGTCCATACTGAGACACATTATAATCAAACTTCAGAAAGACAAAAACGGAATTTTAAAAACACGAGAGGCAATTCATCATATACAATGTATCTTCAATGAGATTATCAATGTATTTCTGATCAGAAACTTTGGAGGCCACAAGACAGTGGGCCAATATATTCAAAATGCTAAAAGAAAACAACTGTCAACCAAGAATCCTATATCTCGCAAAATTATCCTTCAAAAGTGAGGGAGATATTAAGATATTCCCAGACAAAGAAAAGTTGAGGGAGTCTGTTACCACTAGACCCACCTAGCAAGAAATGCTCAAGGGAGCACTTGCAGGGTGATAAGACAGGATACTAGAGAGTAACTGAAAGCTATAAGGCAAAATAAAGATGGCAATAAAGGACAACATAAGGACAAGTATAACAGCTTGCATTGTTGTAACGACTGTGGAGTTTGTAACAAGTGGAGTTTGTAACTACATTTTTGTTTTCAATGTGATTTATGAGACTAATACATTAAAAATTAGGGTCTCAATAGGCAATGAAAGATAGATTTCATACAAAGTATCTTTTCTGACCACAGTGGAAGACTGAAATCAGTAAGAGAGGTAAAACTGGAAATTTCACAATTTTTTCGAAATTCAACAACTCATTATTAAACAACCAATGGATCAAAGAAAAACTTACAAGTGGAATTAGGAAATACTTAGAGACAGATGAAAATTAAAACACAATTTGCCAAAACTTATAGAACGTAGAAAAGCAGTGCTTAAGGGGGAAATTTACAGCTATAAATGCTTACATTAAAAAAATTAAAACAAGAAAAATCTCAAATCAACAACTTAATTTTACAACTTAAGGAACCACATAAAAAAGAACAAACTAAACCCCAAGCTAGCAGAAGGAAGGATATAATGAAAGTTAGAGTGGAGATAAACAAAGTAGAGAACAGAAAATAATAGAGGAAATTATTGAAATCAAAAGTTGATTCTTTGAAAAGACCAACAAAATTGACAAATATTTAGCTAGATGAACTAAGAAAAAGAAAAAGGAGAAATATTACTAAAATGAGAAATGAAGATGAGGACATTACTATTGAGTCCACAGAAGTAAAAATGATATGAAGAGATTACTTTGAACAATTGTACACCAACACATAACCATTGGATAACCATTAAAATTTAACCAATTAACATTTGATAAGTATTCTTGGGACATACCATTAATACAAAAGCTAAGTTGTACTGTGTTAATCTAGGAATCAAAAAAAATCTAAGCCACTCTAAAACTGTTATGGAATCAAAAATCAAAGTGGAGCCGGTAGAACTTGCTGGCATTACAGTGGATATATGTCATCTTAGTTTTCTTATCCTCAAGCAAGTATGCTTTCTCTGAGAAGAGAAAGTGAAAGAAAAAATAAAGAAAAATGAACAAGAAACTGAGAAACACAAATTAATAGATAAATAATGGAAAAATGGGAAAGGAAAGGAACCAGGGAGATAAGGAAAAGTAAGAAACAGTCACAGCAACTTGTAATCAAGCACTAAGAAGCCTCTGCATTTGTTTCTTTCCTCCAGCTGCAAGGCTTCAGCTCTGGACCAGCTCTCAAATTAGTTTTACACGTCACTTAACATTTCAAGGGACACTGCAGGCTGATGTGTCTGCCAGATCCTTCTCAGGAAACTGAGGGATTATGAATAGAACCATCATGAGAAGAAAGGAGGGCACAAACCAATGGGCTTTATCATCGACCCTGAAACAGACACATTTAAATCATGGTCATTGAAAGAAAGTCTCTGTGATTAAGTTACCCAAGACCATTGATGTTACAACCCCTGTTTCTCACCTGTGCTCACATGTTAGAATCACCTGTGGAGCTTAAATACCTATATATATATCTCTTGACTCCCCAGAAATTGAGATTTAATTGGTCTGAAGTAAGCCTTGATATTTGGGGTATATTTTGTTTGTTTGTTTGTTTTACCTCCTAGATGATTACAAATGCAATCTGTGGCTCAGGATCACTTTTACAAAAGAAAATTTATAAAGACAAGTATTCAGATATGTTGCCAGCTTATTTATTGGTTAAAATAACTAATTTTGACTGTTGTGAACTATTTTTTTATTTCCCCCCCAATCCAGCAGCATTTTCTGAATGCTTTGATCTTGTAAAAAATTAATAAACAGAAACCTCAATTAAATAGAATTGAGAGACCATGAGGGGGAGCTCACACTCCCTGCGATGAAAGCAAAGCCCAACAGGAAGAAGTCTCCTCTTCTTTCCCAGCAACGACTCAGCCAATGAAAAGACCATGGACCCTCCGTTTACTAGAGGCCTCTCCACTTCCTTTTCTTCTCTGTAAAACTGTCCTCCTTCCATTGCCATGGGGGGATTGCCATGGTTGCAGAGCCCAAATTGCAATTCTCTGCTGATCCCAGATAAACCCGTCTTTGCTGGGGAAATATCTTGCAGTCTATATGTTTAAGGTCAACATTTCGGTGGCCAATAGAGGGACCAGAGAAGACTCCCAATGGTTCTGGGGCTGGTGAGTAAACAGGTGTGGTACCCACAGTTGAGCCCATTGTCATTCACTGCTTTTCTTGCCAACACTGGGTTTGAAGTATATCCTTGTCCTCTTTGCATTTGAAGTTCTCCAGGCTTTATTCAGGATCTATATAAAATTTTCATCTTTCTGGTTAAGGCCATGTTCTGTATGCAAATACTCATTTTTTTATTTAATCTTATCTTGAGATCAAACTTTCAACTGATGCTGGCTGAAACTGCCTTTGGTCCAGTTCCTTTGGAAGGGGTGCTTCAAATGAAACTCTACCAGGTTTACAGCCTTAGGCCTATTCCTTTGGAAGAGCTATTTTCTGGAAACAGGCTGAAAAGCCCTTGGCCTGGCTCCTCTGGGACCAAACTGTTTCCTTTGAATTGGTTGGAATTGTCTTGCAAGTTGTTTGAATTGAGCCATTTGTGCTGTAAGCTGTCTAAGCTGTTTGAAAATTTTTCTTTCTTCTAGAGGAAAATCCTCTAGGAAATGGGATCCCTAAGTGTTTTGAGGGCATCCCCCCACAAGGACTCCAGCTGATCTTATGTTTAAAAACTAAGGTCCTTCCTCATGCACATTTTTAACTAAAGGGAGGGGCCTGACCTAAAGCAATTTAACATATCAATGGCCATTATGGGGAACTTTTGAAATCCTCAAACTTAATTTCCTTGAAACCAAATTGGACTACAATATCACAAAAATTTCCGGAACTGAATTGAATGCTTATTTCCATTTGTAATTTGAGGCTTCCCAATGTTTTCAGGAGTCTAAAATTGCCTCTCTACAAAACAAGATGTTAAGATTAACTGAAGCAAACAAACACTTAAATAAAGATAAAATGGCTCTCAAAGCCTCAGGCTCTCCTTTCTTGGCTTCTTTGTTTCAGGCTCCACCTCCTGTGCCATCTTCTTCCTTCCCTTCTAAGCAGCCTAAGCTTCCGCTCTACCCTCAATCCCCCCATACTAATTCTCCCACCTAACTTTCCCTTTTCTCTGAAACTCTTCCCCACTCTCTAAAATTAAGGCATCTGAGGATATAGAGGCTAAACACTAATTTCATAGTCTCCCTAAACTAAAGTTGAACTGTGATCCACAGTCAAAGATTTTCCCAAAGTAACTGAAGATCCTCACAGATTTTCTGAGGAATTTAATATAGTCCTTCAAACTTATCAGTGTGGTTTCTCTAATTTATATCAGCTAGTTCATGTGCTTGTTAGCAAAGGCAAGGCCCAGCATTGGATGAAAATCACTAAATAGGAATGTCATCCATTGGAAAAGATACCTCCAGAAGAACTCTCTGTAACCTCACTGAAAAGACTCCTATCAAGTATTGCTAACCAAGCCTTTTGTTGCCAAATTCCAAGGAATAAACTCTTGGATTCACGTGACACACTTAAAGAAAGCACCAAACCCTGACTGGGCCTGCACATCATCTGGTGACTTGAACGCACAATTTTCCTGAAACTGAAACAGATTTGGAAAAATATTCAGACACAGGCCTGTTGGAAGTTTGTCACCAAACTTTTGAAGATAACATAATGCTTCAGATGATCTCCAATGTCTTATGATGTTGATAACATACGGACATTAGATAAAAAGTGCCTTAAAGTTCTCCCTCTTTGTTACTAGACTGTGACTTTAACAGGTTTCCAATTTGTGCACTTTCTGAGGCACTACACCCAGGAAATGCCCTTCTTGACACTGAGAGACAAAAAGATGCTGAAACTAGAAAAACCTGACTCTTGATTAGAGACAGCTTCAAAGAAAAAATCTTGATCAAAAGGGGGAAATATAAAACATTAATAAACCTCAATTGAGTAGAGTTGTGAGATCGGAGGGAAAGCTCTCACACCCTGTGATGACAGCAGATCGCAACAGGAAGAAGACTTCTCTTCTTTCCTGGCAAGGACTCTGTCGATGAGAAGCCATGGACCCCTTGTTTACCAGAGTCCACCCAACGTCCTTTTCCTCTCTATAAAAGTGTTCTCCTTCCCTTGCCCTGAGGGGACTGCCATAGTTGCAGACCCCAAACCGCAATTCTCTGCTGATCCCAAATAAACCCATCTCTGCTGGAGAAATATATGGCAGTATGTTTCAGGTCAACAACCTCATTTATCTGACAGCATAAAGCAATTTACTAAATTGTTTTTAACACACGTTCAAGGCACTATGTAACAACTTTTTTTTCTTATTTCATTTAATTTTAGCCACAACCCTACAAGGAGCTCAAGTCACCCTGAATCCAATGTCATTCAGTCGTTGATCCAAAGTCCAATATCATACCTCTTTTATTGCTCTTCTCAAAGGCATTTTAGTATCTTGTACTCCACAATTAGTACTATGTTGTTTGTATGGAATGAAAATCAGTGACAATATCATCCTTTTATCCTGCATTTGTGGAAGAAAACTTACCTATCCCAGAAACAGAATGAGCTGTCTCCTGCTACTATTCTCCTCATGTCTTCTATGGGGGAAAATTTCAGCGGTATTAATCACTGTGCTTTTGAGGACATACAGTGTGATTATACATATCTTCCTAAATCCTTATGTCTTATTTTAATAGGCTGTTAACATTCTTAGTTGTCATCATAGCAAAGCTTTTAGATTCTTTTTTTTTTTTTTTCCCATAATCAAAGCACCTCACAAAGTGCTTAAGTGAATGACGGGATTTCCCAAAGACACGTTCAAGCACTACTGATAGTATTCCCAAAATAGAGATGTAGGCATGAAGTAGTGGAAAGAATCCTGAAGCTGCACTCAGAAGATACAGACAAAAACTAACTTGGAATTCTCCCAAACTGCATGACCTTAAGCAGTCATTTAACCCTTACGAGTCCTGGTGTCTTTACCAGGGAGATGGTAGTTCCTGCCCCAGCCAGACCACAAAGTGGTATAGTGAGCACATAGGAGGCCCTATTTAGAAGGGGCATTTTTTTTTTTTTTGACAATGCAAATGGATATGTTTATGCCCCTTCCCTCTCTACCCCTCTCCATGAGGTACCTGGACCTTCAAAGCACCAGCACCACAGACACAGCTCTGTGGGAGTAGAAAACCCAAGGTGGCAGAGTGAGACACTCAGTGAAGACAGGCTGAGGCCAGAGATTAGCCTGGGATAAAGGAATTAGAGAAGACAGTGATACAGTAGGGTAAAAGAATCAGAGAAAGGTAACACATACCTTCACTAAGCTTGCTAGAAGTCCTTTTGCAAAATATTGAGTCTACTTTTTGTAAGGATACATGTTTGATGACACGTTTAAGTTTTCTTTATGGAGAAATCAAGGGCTTCTAAGAAGAAATAGGGACAAGGCTAATCAGAAAGGCTACAACAGAAAACTTCTTTGAAAAGGCTAAATTATTTTGGGAGAGAAAATCAACACTTGATCCCCAGCTGCTGAAAACATATGACCAATGATGACCAACAATACAGTACCAGAAACAAAAGGAAGGAAGAGAGCCCTGGGAAGTCCAAAATGCTTATTGACATTTGTGTAACTTTTTCCATCCTTATAAGGAAAAGCAATAGTAAACTAATCGACTGGAAAAAAAGAAATGTATGGGTATCAGAATCCCCTGGGGAAATGTGTAATACAAAGGCCTATGCCCTATCCCACTTCAAGGAGCCTGGGCCTCTGTGGGATTTATTAGCTATCCAGGTGATTAAGATATGCAGCAAATTTGAAAAATAACTGCGCTTAATTTTCCTCTGCCAGATGAATGCATTTGCCCCTTAATTAGTCTGCTTGACTCCGGCTTCTCTCTACGACAATCCTTTCTTCAGCCAGTCAACAAACCTGAAAGATTCCAAGCTTAAAAAAAAAAAGAAAAAAAAAAAGTGACCACTTTTCACACTTAACAATAAGTCCAAACTTATTATGCATTTAAGGCCCTTCAAGATTTGGCTTTTGTAGCCTTTTCCAGCCTCATGTTTCATCACTCCAAATTACATGCACATTTCCCTAATGTACAACACTTCCTCAGAGTCCAGGTTTTCTTCATAATCATTCACACATTCAAAAATTATTGAGGTTTTACCATCATTATAGCATTTGATCTAATGCAGGGGATAAGGTGGTGAAGAAATGGAAATCATACCCGTTCTCAAGGAGTGAAAAATATAAAATTGACTGCATTTAATTTCATCAGAATTGGAATAAATGCTGCAAAAAGTAACTTGTACGGTGTTAGGAAAGCATATAATGGGGGCCTCGTGTGGCCTGGGAATTTTCCGAGGAATCTTCCTCAAGGAAGTGATTTTACAGCTAATGTTTGAAGTTTGGATCGAAATTACCAGATAAATAGCAGGAAGTTCAGAGGAGCCTTTAAAGACAGGGAACAGAATGTGCAAAAGTCGTGTGATGGAGAAGAATAATATTTTCAAGGAACTAAAAGAAGGCTGGATAGGTTAAAACTAAAAGAGGGCCTTCCCTGGTGGTGCAGTGGTAGAGAATCCACCTGCCAATGCATGGGACACAGGTTCGATCCCTGGTCTAAGAAGATCCCACATGCCGCAGAGCAACTAAGCCCCGTGCGCTACAACTACTGAGTCTGCACTCTAGAGCTCGCGAGCCACAACTACTGAGACCGCATGTGGCAACTACTGAAGCCCTCAGCCTAGAGCCGGTGTTCTGCAACAAGAGAAGGCACCGCCATGAGAAGCCCACACACCACAACGAAGAGTAGCCTCTGCTCACCGCAAATACAGAAACCCAGCGCAAAGCAACGAAGACCCGACACAGCCAAAAATAAATTTATAAATAAATTTATTAAAAAAAAAACAAAAAGAGAGAAGAGATGGGTAGTCAGAAACAAAGTCAGCAACAGGGGCAGAAAACAGTCAATGTAAGCCCTTATTAGTCATACCTTTCCTTTATCCTAAGGAAAATTGAGAGTTATTGCACACTTTTAAGCAGAGAATTGTCTCAGATTTGCATTTTGAAAACTTATGCTGACCACAGTGTAAGGAATGGACCACAACGTAAGGACGGGCAGTAGGGATTATATACTACTTTACAGAAGGCTGTTACTGTGCTCCAGGAGAAAAAACTTGGGGCTTGGACTGGGCTCTAATCACCAGAGCTGCAGCAAGAAAAATGGTGAGAGAAGACAGATTGAAGGCATGCTTTACACGCTACTCAAATAACCATCTTTTTTCCCCCATCTCATCTTTTGGTTTCAACTGCAAAGCCTAGATTAAGTTGGGTTTTCCTACTCCAGTTATCTTAGCACTGGGCATTTATTCTTGCTATATTTTAAATATTGGATTATATATCTCTCTCCTATACTAAAATGCAAGTCATTAAGGGCAGGGGCTATGTTTTATCTTTATCTCCACTGCCTGACTAATTCTAGGTTTCAATAAATATTTGAAAGAACTGACTATGCATTGACCAGCCGTGTGATCTTGGCCAAGTAATTTAACTACCATAGACCTCAATCTCATCACTTAACAAGTAATGTCACCCACTGTGAGCCCTTGGAGCCAAATCCCAGCAAGCAAATATCTTTTTCCTGGCACTGATGATATACTGAAATTGAATCAGATCCCAGCAGGAAAGATTTAACTGCAAAGGATTTCATGAAGGGATTTTTATAGATGTTGGAGCAGGGTTCAGGAACCAAAAAGAATTCATGAGTTGCCCAGGAACTCTGATAACGGGAAGGCTCTTTCACACCTACACATAAAATAATAAGGGAAACAAAAAGTGTTAATGAAGCCTCATAGAGATGGAGCTATGGATGTGGGTCTGTCCAACAGAAGTTGTGGCCAGAACAAGGGCAGCCCCTGCCAGGACTCTGGCCAATCAAGGAGTGAGCTGATGTGGCAGGAGGAATCTAATACATCAAGTTACCTCTTCTCCCAGGCTTCAGGATCATTTCCAGTGCCTCTCATTGACTGAGCCCATTTGAAAGCCAGAGGGTAAGAAAATCCAGGTGATTCTATTCTTAGGTTGATCTCCCAGGCTACGGAGCAGGATATAGAAAGGAAAGAATGGATCTAAGGAGGCAAATGGAGAATCATCAGCACAGGAAGAGAAGGTTTACACAAGTCTAAGAAAACCGTGGGAGACTGAATTTAGTAAGCCAGAGAAGTGAGTTAAATAAAGCCCTCTAAATAATGAACTGGGCCAGATATGAGCAAAAATAAGAACACTGAGTACTCAAACAGGAGATTACAGAACCATGGAAATAATGGCAAGAAAGGATGAAGTAAATGGGCAAAGGGAAGGACAGTACAGGAAAACACTCAGACCTGGATCTTTTGCTGTCTTTCACATTTATGTCCACATCTACATTTGAAGGGTAATGATAAAAAACTTTCCAATCAAGAAATCAAGTGACCTCAATATTCACACATCAATGTATGTAATGTTACTATAACTGAAATAAAATCTTTTTACTATTTAGGACTCAGATCCTCTTGTCTCACAGACTCTACTTAATTTGATTTAAAATATTTAATGACCTAGGAGGGTGAAACCAAATGAAATTCAGTATATCAGATACCAATGTAAAGATTCTTCCTATTAACATACAATAATTACTGTTGATCTACAGAGAAACTACTACGTGTTAGGCCGGGATGAAAGGCCTTGCAGATCTCATCCTTTAATACTACAAAACTGCTTATGGAAGATACTGTAATCCCCAACTTTGCTGAAAGAGCCTGAGGCTTAAAGAGAAAGGTAACACACTCTACGTACGTGACGCAGATAAAAATGAGAAGACTGAGGTTCACACTCTGGTCTCTGGATATGATATGCAGCTCTCATCCTTTCCTCTATATACTGTAGCCTAACAAAGCAATGCAGCAATGCAGAGTTCAGGTTAAAGTGGTTGATAAGTTCCATGTTTAGCTATAGGAATACTCATGGGAATTTACTTCTTTTTCTAATTAATTGAGAAAAACATACCAGACGAGGTGAAAATTGGGAGCTAATCAGTTCAGGGAAATGAAATAGCTTGGTTAAGCAAGAGTACATGATACCCAATAGATGCTTATTACGGAGGGAAATGAGTCTCACCTACAGTCCTAGGGAGAGTGGACAGGCTGGGCCTGAAAAACGTGGTTTCGGCAAGATGGAAAGATTGGACGTGAGATTGCACAAGGAGATAGTTAGCCATGAGGAATTGTTTGGGGGAAAGTGTGCTTTGCAAGTCTGCCTTCCTGGCTGACTTCAGATGTTTGTCTACATCATCTACATACTTGTTTTATTGACTTATTCAAATTTCTTCTTTAATTCCAAAAGCAAATTTGATCACTTTCTACATTCCATGCACACGACTAGGTGCTGGGGCACATAAAGACAAACGGAAATACTTTTTCCCCTTCTAGAGTTTTACATCTAGTGGAAGACAGAGCCATAAAGCAACAATGTAATCTTATGTGACAGGTGCTAAAATGGCTGCTGAGGATGATTTGGAGACACAGAGGAAAACATGTCTTTATCATTAAGAGATCAGAAGGGTTCCTTTTCAAAAACTTGGTTTTGAAGAATGAATATCTAATGGGTAGAGAAAAAAATATCAAGAAGGTTTTTAAGTAGAGCGAATGACATCTATCTGTGTGAAATCCTTGAGGACAGAGGCAAATAGTTTAATACGACCGGAGCGAAAGGTGCTTGGGAGACAGGATTGGAAGATAAGCTGAAAGAAGCAGGCAGGTGTCAAATCAGGAAGGAACTTGTATAGCAAGCTGGGGAATTTGAGAGTAACCACAAAGCGCTGAGAAACCACGGAGAGATTTAAATCAGCAGGGTGATAAAATCAGATCCAAGCTTAGTAAAGATCATATTGTACAAAGGAGAAAAGACAGCCTCTTCAATAAGTGGTGCTGGAAAAACTGGACAGCTACATGTAAAAGAATGAAATTAGAACCTTCTCTAACACCATATACAAAAATAAACTCAAAATGGATTAAAGACCTAAATGTAAGACCAGATACTATAAAACTGCTAGATGAAAACATAGGCAGGACACTCTTTGACATAAACTGCAGCAATATTTTTTTGGATCTGTCTCCTAGAGTAATGGAAATAAAAACAAAAATAAATAAATGGGACCTAATTAAACCTAAAAGCTTTTGCACAGAAAAGGAAACCATAAACAAAATGAAAAGACAACCTATGGAATGGGAGAAAATATTTGCAAATGATGCGACTGACAAGGGCTTAATTTCCAAAATATACAAACAATTTATACAGCTCAGTGTCAAAAAAAAATCAGAAAATGGGCAGAAGACCTAAATAGACATTTCTCCAAAGAAGACATACAGATGAACAACAGGCACATGCTCAACATCACTAATTATGAGAGAAATGCAAATCAAAACTACAATGAGGTATCACCTCACACCAGTCAGAATGGCCATCATCAAAAAGTTTACAAATAATAAATGCTGGAGAGGGTGTGGAGAAAAGGGAACCGTCCTACACTGTTGGTGGGAATGTAGATTGGTGCAGCCACTATGGAGAACAGTATGGAGGTTCTTCAAAAAACTAAACATAGAGTTGCCATATGAACCAGAAATCCCACTTCTGGGCATACATCTGGAAAATATGAAAACTCTAATTCAAAAAGATACATGCACCCCAATGTTCATGGCAGCACAATTTACAATAGCCAGGTCATGGAAGCAACCTAAATGTCCACTCAAAAAATATATATCATATTGGATGCAACGTAGAGAGGAGACAGGAGGCACAGAAACCAGCTGGAAAGCTTGGTTCCCAACCTGGGTCATTGTGCAAATGGTTGTGATCATGGCTGACATACGGACACAGGAGAAGCAGACTGGATTCGAGAGAATAAGTTTTCAACTTAACTGTTTTCTCTAAGTTCTCATCATTCCTCCTTTAACATGTTAAGAAGGAGAAGGGATAAAGAGTGGATACGATGATGCTTGCATTTATCTTCTGTCCCGGAACTGAACGTAGGCTTCCCAGGAACTGGGTTTTTTGTAAATATACAAAATTGGGAAAGACAAGAGATCAACTGAGCTTTAACGGCTAGGGGCAGTGGGGGTGAGAGCCACCCATTGTCACACCTCCCCCACTAGTGTTTACTCCTCATGATTTCAAGAGTTTGGAAAGCATCTCTTCACAGTCACGTAATGATGATCTTTGAGGGGGAAATACTAATGCTCTGTGAGGAATAAATGAACTCACCAAGAACATGGCTTTCACTTTGGTACACTTACCTTGGCCAAGTAGTATCTGTTATGCTAAGACTTGTGGGTGGCATGCAGGAGGCTCATCTGCCAAGGCAGAACGGATTTCTTACCTGCCTCACTGCGGGTCAAGGACAGTATTGATGTGATTGGAGTAGTTCAATTAGCAGAGCAAACAGATTCCTAGACTGGTGAAAAGGAGACACAATTTTGTCCTCGACCTAGAGAATTACCTAGGCAACCAAAACTTCAGCTTCTCTGTCTCCTAAATGAGACTGTCAAGTGGTGCACTACCCAAATGAGTGAGTCTGAAACCCAGCTGAGTCTGATACAGTTTGGGAGCCACAGCTCCAAACAATAAAGATTTTAAGGAGCTTTGGTAAACAGGTACATTTCACTTGGGGCCCCTCCCCCTAAAACAGGGGATGAAAAACATTGTGAGAGTCAAGCAAAAGTTACAATATCTCAGTAAATGAATGTTAGGAATTTAAGAAAAGTATAATATTGATGTAATAAATAATGCTTAATGACAAAAATATTGGGTTATTTTACAGTACTGCTCAAATGGGGAGAAAGCACTAATTAAAACACTTTCTTTTTACTCTTCTGTAGCAAGCAGGACTCTCTGGTTGCAAACATAAGAAGCGAACTCTATAATTTAAGGAGAGAATTAAAATTGTGGAAAGTCATGGGGGTGCCTCGTAGGAATGAAGGGAAAGATGATGAGGAAGCCGATAGAGACATGAAACATTTAACTCTGGGGACCTGGGTAGCAGGAACCAGCAGACGTCGCTCCTGCGGGGCAGGTGAGAAAAATGAGTTCCTTATCAAGTCGAGTTACAGCTTTTATAAATGATGTTCAGGGAGGGATGAGCCTGCATTTAAAAAGTGATGTTTCAGCAGAGGAAAGCACGTACTTTAGAACTACAAGCAGAGTCCATCAATATGCATATACTTTAGTTCTTTAGTAAGCGTTGATCCCTTGATGAATTACACTCATTTAAAACTGAAAACATGGGCTTCCCTGGTGGCGCAGTGGTTGAGAGTCCGCCTGCCAATGTAGGGGACACGGCTTCGTACCCTGGTCTGGGAGGATCGCACATGCCGCGGAGCGGCTGGGCCCGTGAGCCATGGCCGCTGAGTCTGCGCAGTCTGGAGCCTGTGCTCCGCAACGGGAGAGGCCACAACAGTGAGAGGCTCGCGCACCGCAATGTGAAGTACATCAGGCAAAATGACTGGTGGTAAAATCAATTCATGTTCATCACAACCATCTGGAGCAATATTTTGCAAACCAACCCAACTTTTTTAAAGTTAACTTCAATGTGCTAAGCTTATACTGGCAACCTTAAAAGGAAGTAATTTATGTCTGTAATGTCTGTATCTCTATAAGCTATTTATTTTTTTAAGACCATATGAAACAGCACTAAAAAAAGCTGCAGTTGCTACACCACCTTTGACATGACATAGTGTGAGCATAATTAATATTGCGTACAAATATAATCTCAAAATAGTGGATTGTGAGCTCACTGCTTAATTGTTCTGAAAATGATAGGGTATGTTTCTTTTAGGCTAAACCACCAAGAAATTTTTTAAATTGACCTTTAATAGAAATCATACTGTATTTTTAGTCTAGAGAAAACAGAGTCTGTGGGAACCACCGTCTTCCACCCATGTCTTGGCAGTGGGAACTAGTATTCCAGATCAAGAATATTTACTGATCTCCATGGCAACGATATGCTTTATCTTGGATAAATCCTCATATCATAAGGACCCAGTGGTTCTTTAATAAATATCTTAACCTTAATAAAAATCTTAACCTTAAAATAACAATCTTGATGTGAAATATAAATGCTTTAACGAGAAAAATAATTTTATAGACTGTTTCTGTAACACTACGAAGTCTTATATAGCCTGTTCGTCAGATTTTCATTTTTGGAATAAATCCTCACTTCTGAGTAAAGACAGTTTGAAGTAAAGACCTTTCAAAAAAGTGATTGAGTTAAAGTTGTGCCTTTTAATTTGTTACTTGGCAGAGTATTAAATGGAGCGTAGCATTGCTGGGGCTGGCGCTTAAATGATGTCCTACATACCACGTGTAGCAACACTCCACGGAGATATCACCCAGGTGCATGAGTTGCCTAGGTTTAGCGATCATTACCCTCTTGTCTCCCAGGTTTGCAACAAGAAATTAAATCCCTAAAAAGTTCATCTACAGGGAGGCTTGACCATTTTCCAGCTTGCTAGGTATGCTAAAGCATTCTGGCTAAGATTCCAAATAACACAAGAAGATGGAGTTATGCCCGTAAAACGCTTTAGGGTCCTCAACAGAAAAATGCTGTATGAATACCAACTAGTGGTATTATTATTTTGTCTCATGGTCAGACCTGACGCTTTTTAAGCCTATAGGATCACACACACACATTTTAACAAAATCTGTGTTACACAGAATGTACTTCCATACAACTACATTATAATTTTTGTTTGAGAGAGTGTGGGTGGTGATACAGATATTCTTCCTTTTGACAGCTTCCCCTCCGATATTTCAAATGCATTAACATTCAGCAGGTGAAACTCAAATACTTTTTATACTTCAGAACCATTCTTTTTTAAGATTGCAAGTGATTTTTAAATCAAGGTCAAATGAACTGCAACTAGATGTGTCATTCATTGATTTTTTTTTAGTAGAGATTTAACATTTCTATGCATTTTAACACCCTCCCTTGGTAATGAATTGGGAGCCAGCTCTCTAGGTCCTTGAAGGCCTGCTGTTCTTTCTCATTTGTCAAGTGATCCATGAACAAATAAAGTAAGCTGGCATTGTCATTAAGAGGAGTATTTCAATACTGGACCCACTGATTGTGCTCTGCATCATTTGCCTCTACCCTTTGCATTATAAAGGCAACCAGATGAAAAAGAGTGTTGTACATCTAAGCACTGTCAGAACAGTTCCAACAAGTGTAAAGTCTGCCCAGGCTCCAGCTTGCCTCCCCAGGTTCTAAAATAAGTGCCTTTTTTTCAACCGAAATTGTCTAGTGAGAGTGCTGGTTGGGAAGGATTGGGTGTAGAAAGCAAATGACTTTTAATCTTATTGAAGTGAAGAATTTCATCTTATTCATATTCATATTCCATGTGGTAACTGGCCCAATCAGTGCCTTACATAATTATAGGAATCCCCCAAAAAAAGGAAAGGGGAAAGATTTCTGAATCATTAAATGGTCTTTTTTGTAATATAACTAGGAGGAGGGTTTCTATTTCTTTTAAACTTTATTGATAAGGAAATCCTAAAACAAAGCACAAAGCATAAGTTTGGGGAATATTGCTTACATAGGTATGTGTCTGTCTTTCTCTGTGTCTGTGATATGTGTGTATGATACATGGAGTATGACTATAAAATAATGAGGCTTAAAAAACACATATTTTTGGGCTTCCCTGGTGGCGCAGTGGTTGAGAGTCCGTCTGCCAATGCAGGGGACACGGGTTCGTGCCCCGGTCCGGGAAGATCCCATGTGCCGCAGAGTGGCTGGGCCCGTGAGCCATGGCCACTGAGCCTGGGTGGCCGGAGCCTGTGCTCCGCAGCGGGAGAGGCCACAGCAGTGAGAGGCCCGCGTACCGCAAAAAACAAAACAAAACAAAAAACATTATTTTTGACAATATTATCTTTGTGTCACGGTGAAGTTTAATTAAATAATGTATGCTAAAGTATTTGCAAATTCTTTTTTTTTTACATCTTTATTGGAGTATAATTGCTTTACAATGGTGTGTTAGTTTTTGCTTTATAACAAAGTGAATCAGTTATACATATACATATGTTCCCATATCTCTTCCCTCTTGTGTCTCCCTCTCTCCCACCCTCCCTACGCAAATTCTTAAAGTGGCGTCCAAATAGAAAATGTTACTATTTTAGGTTGTTCAACAACAAATAATTAATTGAGCAGTTCCTATGGTCTATAGCAATAAAATTGTAACCTTGGTAGGGACCAGGAAGGATGAAATGACTGGGCTCAAAGCTATACAACCTACAGAAAAGGGAGAACAACTAATATAAAAACTGATGGCAAACTGTAGAGGCAAAGCAAATTAAAGACTAATGATGAAGCATTCTTACTTGTCCAATACATAATTCGACTTTGGAATATATTGCTTCTTTTATCTGAAAGAGCCATTTTTATCATTATAATTCCAAATCATGACAGCTCAGAAGTTGTCATTAAGAATAAGAATAAAATGAAGGACTTTCTTCCTCCTCCAATTGCAGAGTCTGTGGATGTAGTGTGAACACGGCAGCAGAAAAAGATGGAACACAAGATAGATTCCCAATAACTTCATACCTGGACTCACTATTGATTCTGTTTGCACTTATTCTCAGCTGCCATCACTCAGTCTCACAGGTGGACAACACCTCTCATTCAAAATAAACCTTCAGTTCTTGATGGCTCCATATCAGGTTGCTGCCATTGCCAGCTGTTTCTTGACCAGAACACATTGCTTTAAGATTTGCCTCTTTATGTCCTTAGAGCAAATGCACAAGCACAGGAATACGCTGAAGCATTTTATGACACTTACCACGTTATTTGACTCTGTAACAAATTTTTAAAAATCACAATGACTAATGCTGTCATTGAAGAGCTGTAGTTTCCATTTACCTGTACCTGTGGATAAGAAATTTGTTGTTTTTTGGACCAGAGATTTTCTCCCTCCACTGTGGTTAAAATTTTACATGCAGGAGGAAAAGACTGAAGAAAAGCTGAGTGATTTACTGAACTTGTTTCATTCAGAAAGCCATCTCATTAAAGTAGCTTGTAGATAGTTCTAACGTATCTTAAATAATATAATCTCTGGTTGGGAAAAACATACATCTTCATGTAACATCTGTGCATTTTTCTAAACACTTGCCATTGCATTTTTCCTGTGTTAATGAATAGCTTAGTTGACATATATAATAAAACTGATGGGCTTAGACGGGTGTAATGAGCCTCCAGACATGGTTAGCTCCTAAGAAATGTTTAGTAACCTGCAATTTTTTAAAAGTCTCTTGATTTTTCTTTGGGACCAATTGCCAGGTGTGTTTGGAGAAATGCTTCCCTACATTTTCAGCCTCATCGTCACCACTCAATTCCCCCAAGTTAGTACCAACCTTACTGGCCCTACTCAATCTGATCCCAACTAGCCTGCTCATTCATCACTGCCTTTAAATCACCGCCCCGCCCCCGAAAAAATATTCCCTGGGGTCCAACTAGGCTGTTGAGAGAGAATGGTAATAAGGCATTCCAGTGTTTTCTCTCCACTCAGTTGTCCAACAATTGCAGTCAAAATGCCTCGAAATTGCTTGCTCTTATTTCAGTTCATCTCTTCAAGCTCTGCCTAATATAACTCAACAAAACTTATGTCAAAAAAGTAAAAAATAAAAAACCCACTTCTTCATTGTGCTTTATTTTAGCATTAATGTCTCTGCCTGTTCTATAGAGATAAGCCCATGGACATAATTGTGCTTAATGAGGCTGTCTGTAAAGGAAGTTAAAATAGACTTTAGGGCTTCCCTGGTGGCGCAGTGGTTGAGAGTCCGCCTGCCGATGCAGGGGAGGCGGGTTGCATGTGTGGAGCAGGGGGTATACAGGAAATCTCTGTATCTTCCTCTCAATTTTGCTGTGAACCTAAAACTGCTCTAAAAAATTAAACCTTAAAAATAAACATTATTTGAGTTGGGGGTTTTTGAGCACAAGCCACCTGTTCTCCTTGCTTGGTCCTGCAATAAACCTTTCCCTGCTCCCCAAAAAAAAAAAAAAAAAAAAAAAAAAAAAAAAAGACTTTAAATGATGCACTATTATAATTAGTAAAGCTTTTTAAGCACTGATTTTTTTTTTTATAGTCAGGGTCTGGTGACAAATAATTTGGATAAGAGCAAAATCTGAGTGAATTAAGGGAAGTAATATTCCCTTAGGAAGTTATTTATTTCTTTAGGAATTCATTTATTTCAGAATAGAACACTATGTTAGGTATTATAAATAGATTACAAAGTGCATAATAGGCTCAGATTCTGAAGTCAGGAATATTCGAATCCACTTAAAAAGGAAAATCTACAGTCCCAATAGAAAGCAAAAATAATTGAATACTGTTTTGTCTTGCTTATTTTTTTAGCGAGGTATAGAACTAAATTCTGTAATAAGTATAATGTTCTGCCCCCACCCTGGAGTGAGGTCCTCGTATGTCACATAAAGGCAAAGAGTATCATTGGGCACCTATGATGGGCTGGAGGCCTTGGTGCTCAGAAGGAATTTGAGACCACTTCAGGCTTTCTATTCTTTTGTTCGAGGTCTCCTAAGTAGAATCTTGAACACTCTCCTTGCAAATAATAATAATAACAAAACGTTTCTTGCAGGTCATGGGACATGAGTTTGGAAAGAAGAGGAGGCAAGAGAGCCTGTCATTTACAAACGGCACAGAATAGGAGAATCAAGCCCTTCGAAGAGAGCGACAATGAGATGGATTTACCCAAGATCATCTTCCTGGATACGGCCAGCTCAGTTAGAGCCAAGTTTCCAGTAATGACTTCAAAGCACCAGATCGCATAATCTGAAATACAAGGATGTATAACACAAATAATCAAATATTTTAACAATAAAGACAGCAAATGAATTAAATATACCTGTTATATAGGATTATTAGAATTATTTAAGAGACCTCTTAGAGGCAATCTATTATGTTAAGTACAATGATTCTGCTTTCCAATGCTCTGGACAGAATTTAAAATGCCAGCAATCATATTAGCATGGCAGATCCATTTTCAAACTAGCTGAAGCCCCAGCACTTCATTCTGACCAGTGATTACACCTCTCTGTCTATTCTTTCTTCTCCTCTAACATATTAAATTCAATAGTTGACTTAGAATGCAAGGTGTCCCTTTAGGAACAAAGAAGGCATTAAGTATTTTCTTCCATAGGGTGCCAAATGAGAATACCCCAACCTGTCTCTGTAAACATTTGCTTCTATGACTGTTCTGGTATTCTGTTATCATCAAATCTTATCAAGTAGGAAAATGAAGTCTTATAAAAAACAGCAATTATTTTTTGGTGTCGGTAATATCATTCCTTTTTTATGTTTTAAATTTTTAATTTTTCAATAAAAATTTTTAATGAAGTATAATTGATTTACAATATTGTGTTAGATTCAGGGGTATAGCACTGCAATTCAGTTATATATATATATACACACATATATATGTCTATATTCTTCAGATTCTCTTCCCTTATAGGTTATTACAAAATATTGAGTATTACATACTACTATATATAAGATAGACAACCAACAAGGACCTACTGTATAGCACAGGGAACTCTACTCAATATTCTGTGATAACCTATATGATAAAAGAATCTGAAAAAGAATGAATGTATGTAGACGTATAACTGAATCACTTTGCTGTATACCTGAAACTAACACAACATTGTAAATCAACTATACTCTAATAAAATAAAAAAACAAACAAACAAACAAAAAATATATTGAGTAGAGTTCCATATACTATACAATAGGTCTTTGTGGGTTATCTATTTTATACATGGTAGTGTGCATATGTTAATCCCAACTTGAGCAATTTCGACAGTGCCATAACTCCTCTATCTAACAGACCCCAAACCAAAATGCTGCGCCTGCCACTTGAGGCCCTTTGGGTTTCCACTATCCCCTTCAATCACCCCGAGAGTCAGCCAAAAAAGTGGACCCCTCACAATTAGCCAAACACATCCTGTACCATGTTACTACTACTCCAACTCTTCTGTCTGCCTGGAATCCCTGCCTTCTCACTTACCATTTATTCACTCAGGAACTCAGGACACATATACTTGGTACTTGATCTGTGCCAGGATTTATGCCTATCTCAATCCTATCCCTCCTTAAGAGTGAAGAGTCTAATTCAAAGGCAAAATTCCAAGCAATTATTCCATGAAATCTTTCTCTATCCTTCGAATCAAGAATAATTTATTCATCTGTCCATTTAGTCATTTATTCAGTTTTATATATTGTACTGAACACTTATTGTATGCTAAGTCCTAATGATACAAGTACAAATGAAATGTATTGTCTGACTTTATGAAACTTGAAGGCTAATTGAAAAGCAAACCAATAAAACAGTAATTACCCTACAATTATAGAGTGGAATGTCAAAGTATGCCACTACCTAAACTATACGGGAAACATCTTCTTCCCAGAGGAGGGAACAGTTGATCTGAGCCTTTAAATTCAAAGGGAGTTAGCTAAATAAAGAATGAAGGATAGTCTAGGCAAAAAGAAAAGGCATGAGGGGGAATAGCATAAGAAGTGTGAGGAAAACCAAGGTTTTCTAACTGGCCAGAATGCATATGCACACCAAGTCATTTTCAGTGAATAAATGAAAGAACTTTGGTGGGTGAGTGACCAGAGATGAGAATAAGATGTGAACAAGTAACTGTTGAAACATTTTGAAAACTAATTTAAGATATTTACACTTTATCCTGAAGGGTTTGGGGAAGTATTGAAAAATGTTGAACAGGGAGGGGCAAGATAAGAATTTGGCTTTAAATGGTGCCCTCATCCACCCAAATACTTAAGCCAGAAATCTGAGAGGCAAACATGCTACCACTGTCTCTCTCAGTCTCTCACATTCAATTCACCAAATCCCAGATTTCATTGTTAAATATATCTCAGGCTTCATCTACTACTTTCCCCTCTGCTGCCACCGTCTTAAACCGAGGGCAACCAAGATGTACTCAGGAATTTCTCAAGAGCATGTTAACTGGTCTCTCACATCTATCATCTACACAGCAGCATGATTGATCTTCTAAAAATGTAAGTCCGATCACGATGTGCCTCTGCTTAAAATGTTTCATTGATGTAATTCTAAAGAATGTGATTAAAGAAGATCTTACTGAGGACTTTATATCTGAGGTGAGAACCACAAGATTTACAGAAGCCAGCTATTCAAAGAACCAAAGGAAAATCAGAATGATGTCATTAATAGAGTGAAAAGGCAACCCATAGAATGGGAGATATTTATGGTACAGGGCTTATGTGTATAGTTAAAATAACAAGGCATGGTGGCAGCTCCTCCACAACAGAGAAGTGAAGAATAACAAGTAACAATAATCAAGTCCTGTTATTGAATGAATGTCTGTGTTTGCCCAAAATCCATATGTTGAAGCCCTAATCCCCAATCATATTTGAATGTGATGAAGGTTTTAGGAGGTGATTAAGTTTAGAGGAGGTCATGAGAATGAAGTCCCCATGATGGGATCGGTACCCTTATAAGAGGCTGAAGAGACCAAAGCTCTCACTCTCCATCATGTGAGGACACAGCAAGAAGGTGCCCATCTGTAAACTAGGAAGAGGAGTTTCACCAAGAACCCAATCATGCTGGCACCCCGATCTCAGCCTTCCAGACTCCAGAAGTCCTGCACTTCCACTAATGTTTGCTGTGTAAGTCACCCAGTCCATGGTATTCTGCTGATGTAGCCTGAACTAAAACAAGTCTTAAGGAATATAGCAAGATCCCAGTTTGTGTTCACCTATGTATCAGTAACCAAGATGCTGAATCTAAATAAAAGGATGAGCTACAGGCAGAAATAATGCCCACTGTTAGATAGACATTTTGTCATCTATTGGTGATTTCAGTTCAATAAAAAGATATAAAAATCAGGGCTTCCCTTGGTGGCGCAGTGGTTGAGAGTCCGCCTGCCGATGGACACGGGTTCGTGACCCGGTCCGGGAAGATCCCACATGCCGCGGAGCGGCTGGGCCCGTGAGCCACGGCCGCTGAGCCTGCACGTCCGGAGCCTGTGCTCCGCAGCGGGAGAGGCCACAACAGTTGAGAGGCCCGCGTACCGCAAAAAACACACAAAGAAACAAAATCAAAGTGGGTCTGCAGTTTTAAGAAAGCCTAGGCAGAATGCCTGTAGGCCGGGCAGTCAGTCTGCAGCCTGCTCGCTGGGGTACAGACCCGATACCTGCTGAGGACCAGAGATAAAAGCCACACCAGTGGGTGGACTGAGTCACTCAGTGTTTGGATTTGTGACGCTTTCATCTGGGAATGCCACCAGAATTTAATAGTTTCACTTCCTTCCAGACATTTCAGTGCTTGATTGTAGAGTAGAAGAAAGTTACTTCAGAGTTCCATTAGCTAGTATGCTTCTGAGATAATAAAATATAACCTATTTTAGTAAAAATGAGTACAAATATTGATGATGTGATATTTTGTTAGAATCAAGGCAGATAGTCATGGAAGACCAGATCACAACTTCACCTATTATGTAAGAGGCTACATTTTAGACATCTTATACTAATGTACGCCTCATGATGTAATACATCATTTGCCAATTTTTGCCCTGTTCCTAGCTCCAAACCTCATGTCTTTAATGACTGTTTGCAAGTATTCCTGCCCTTGGGATGTCTATAAGTGCAATAATTAGATGAGGGAATTTGTGCAGCCCTGCAGAACAAAGGGGGTGTTTAAACAGCTAGGAATCTGTGGAGAGACCACAGCAGAGAGAAAGATAGGATTGAAAGTCATCCAATCAGTCTGGAGAAGGAAATGACAGAAAACACACTGGCTGACAAGAAGGAAAGTCAGAAGAAGAATCAAACAGGGAGTTTGGAAGTTTATCTCCATAAATGCTGAGGTTCACATTACATAGAAATGACAGGGAAAGCCAGCTCTCTACCCTATGCTTGGAGTTTTAAGAGACTGAGCCAGGTCAGAAAATTACTAGCCATGGGACTATACTGAACTCATACAGCTTTGCCAATAGAGCTATCTCTTTCCATTAATCACACATTTATAATACATAATGAAAACTACAGCCTTACAAGGTTAGTGGTCAATTTCTCCATTAGGTGAAAGAGAAATAGTGATGGTCAATAGTAAAGTAGCCAAAACATTTACTAAGCTACAAATCTCTTTAAATAACAACAACAAGCTCACTCTTGCCCTCAGATTGCTCACTTTCCAGGTTGAAAAGATCCTCTGGCTCCCAACTGGCCTTAGTAAACTGGCCTTAGTGTAGTCTTGTTAGACCTATAACATATAAAAATGTAATAAATCTGTAATATATTTGCCAAAAATAGCACAAAGGAGGCAGTGGGAGCAAAGATATATTGGGCTAATAAAGTGACTATAGGTGGTAAAGTAAAAGTTGTAACAATGTACTGTTGGTTTTGGAACATTAATAGTTATAATACATATAAGAAAAATATTACAAAAAGGAGGAAAAGGAATGAGCTATATAGGAGTAGTATTTCTCTGTATTGCTGTAATTAAGCTAGTTTAAATCTGAAACTGATTCTGATGAGTTAATATGTATATAGTAACTCTAGAGCAACCACTAAATAATAATTCAAAAACATAGTAAAAAATCATTAAAGGAATTAACATGTTACATTAAAAAATATTCACTTAGTGAAAAAGAAATCAGTAAAGTAGGAATAGAGGAACAAAAAAAAAGACATGAGACATACAGAAAATAAAAAGTACAATGAAACATGTATATTCAACTATATCAATAATATTAAATGTGAGTAGGTTAAACAATCCAATCAAAAGGCAGAGATTGTCAGACTGAATTAAAAACAAGCAAATGAAAGACATGATCCAGTGACATGTCTACAGAAGAAACACTTTAGATTCAAAGACACAAATGGATTGAAAGTTAAAGGATAGAAAAATGATAGATCATGCAAATAGCAACCATAGGAAATACTAAGTTAGACAAAATAGATATTAAAATAGAAAATGTTACTACAGATAAAAAGGGACATTTTATAATGGAAAAAGGCCAATTCATCAGAAAGATACAACAATTGTAAACATAAATTGGCAAATGTTTAGCTAGCTTGACCAAGAAAAAAAGAGCCTCAAGACATTAAGAGGGGACATTATTACCAATCTTACAGAAATAAAAAATGATTAAAAGAAATATTGTGAACAATTGTATGCCAACAAATTGATAACTTAGATGAAATGACAAATTCCTCAAAAGACACAAACTACCTAAACTAATTTAGGAAGAAATAGACAATCTGAGTAAAATTATAGCAAGTGTAGAGATTGAATTAGTTTTCAAAAAACTACCCATAAAGAAAACAAAGACCCAGGTGACTTCATTTTCCGTCTGAAAATGAAAGGAAGAAGGCAATTCCATCCACAATAGCATCAAAAAATACCATACTTAGAAATAAATTTATCAAAAAGTGCAAAACATACTCTGAAAACTACAAAACATTTTTGAAAGAAATTAAAGATGATCCAAACAAATGGAAAGCATCCCATGTTTACATATCAGAAGATTGTACACTGTGAAGATGGCATTACTCCCTAAACTGATCTACAGATTCAACATAATTCCTATCAGAATTTCAGCTGACTTCATTATAAAAATTGACAACATGATTCTGAAATTCATACTGAATTGAAAGGAACCCAGAATGGCCAAATAATTCTGGAAAAAAGAAGAACAAATAGGAGAATTCACACATCCTAATTTCAAAACTTACTACAAAATAATGTAATGAAGACAGTGTGTTACTGGCAAAGGACAGACATATAGCTTAACAGGAATAAATTGAGACTCCAGAAGTAAACCTATACATCTGAAGTCAACTGATAATCATCAAGGTTACCAAGACTATTCAATGAGAAGGAACAGTCTTTTCAACAAATAGTGCTGGGACAAATGGATATCAAGACACAAAAGAATGAAGTGCATTTCATAAAGAAAAGTTAGTTCAAAATAGATGGAATACCTAAATGTAAGAACTAAAGCTTTAAAACTCTTAGAAGAAAGCATAGGGACAAACCTTCATGACTTCTGACTTGGCAAAGGATTCTTAGCTATGATAACAAAAGTATGAGCAACAAAAGAAAAAATAAATAAACTGGATTTGATCAATATTTAAAACTTGTACTTCAAAGAGTGCCATCAAGAAAATGTAAAAAACAATACACAGAATGCAAGAAAGTATTTGTAAATCATATATCTGCTAAGTGAATTGTATCTAGAATGTATAAAGGACATTTACAACTGAGTAATAAAAGGACAAATAACCCAATTGAAAAAATGGGCCAAAAATCTAAATAGGCATATCTTCAAGAAAGAAGATGAAAGAAGCCAGTCACAAAAGACCACATATTGTATGATTCCATTCATATAAAAGTCCAGAATAGGGAGATCCATAGAGACAGAAAGTTGATTACTGGTTCCTTAGAGGTGGGGAGGATGAAAGGATAGGAATGAGATGAAAGTGTTCTAAAATTGATTGTGGTGATGGTTGCACATATCTGCGAATATACTAAAAACCATTGAATTGTATGTACACTTTAGTTCAGTGAATGGTCTGGCATGTGAGTTATGTCTCAATAAAGGTGTTTTAAAGAAGATGTTTGGACACTGTGCTAACAGACAAAATTTAATTACTATGTCAGTGGTGATGCTGGGAACAAGGCAAGAGAATCTATTTAGAAGAAATGACATTTGAGCTGGTTCTTCAAGGGTAAGAACTGTATTTAAGCTCTTTTTCTCATTGCTAGTCTTGAAAGATAGAATGGGTTTTTTTGCTATTAATTTGCCTTGAAACCCTTTGAAAACTTGCTGTGTGCCTTAAAAATCTTTAGTAAAAGATTCCCTCCATATGCTTAAACAAAAAAAAATATTTTAATCACCAAAAATTGAATATCTGTGATCTTTTTAAAAATTACAATCCTCACCTCCCTCTTTAATACTAATAATTTGTGTTGGACATCCGCTCTAAATGATCTGTGCTAACACCATGGCCTGCTGCTTTAGGTAACTGGAAGCGTCAGGTAATCTGCCCAGGTAAATCAAAACAATGTTGATATTTTTGGACGCTCTGTTTTTCTGTCTCCTTTGAGTTGACAGTCTCTATCCAGATGGGCAGTGGGCTATTTGAGATTTTTATACCTTACACAGCAGGGAGGGCTGCCAGGCTAATGGTCACTCGTTGAGAGTTAACTGGCATTTATCCATTTTTCACTCATTTATCAATGCATTTATCACTCATTTATCAATGCAACAAGCTTGTGAAGGTTACTATACAACAGACACTGTGATGTGTGTTGGGAATACAGTTGGGAATACAAAAGCAACATTTTGCTTTTGACTGGCTTCTTTCATCTAGCATGTTTCCAGACTTCATCCATTTGTAGCATATGAATCAATACTTCATTCCTCTTTCTGGCTGAATGATATTCCATTGTATAGATATACCCTATGCTGTTTATTCATTCATCTGTTAATGAACATCTCAATGGTTTACACCTTTCAGCTATAATGAATGATGCTGCTGTAAATATTTGTGTACAAGTTTTCATATTGACATTTGTTTTCATTCCTCTTGGGTATATACTTGGGAATGGAATTGCTGGGTTACATGCTAATTCTATGTTTCATCATTTGAGGAACTGCCAGATTGTGTTCTGAAGCAGTTGCACCATTTTATATTCTCACCAGCAGTGTATGAGGGTTCAATTTCTCCACATGCATGTTACCTTTTTTGCTATCTGACTATTTTTTTTGTGTGGTATGCGGGCCTCTCACTGTTGTGGCCTCTCCCGTTGCGGAGCACAGGCTCCAGACGCGCAGGCTCAGCGGCCATGGCTCACGGGCCCAGCCGCTCCGCGGCATGTGGGATCTTCCCGGACCGGGGCACGAGCCCGTGTCCCCTGCGTCGGCAGGCGGACTCGCAACCACTGCGCCACCAGGGAAGCCCTATCGGACTTTTTAATTCTAGCTACCTAGTGTTTGTGGAGTGGTATCTCTTTGTGATTTCGATTTGCATTCCCTAATGACAGCAACATGATTTCCCTGTCCTCTAGGAGTTCACAGTCTAATATCCAAGGGTGGAGAGGTTGGAAAAACCTACAATATGCCATATGTGCTTTAGAATACCTGGCGGTGAGGTCTGGAAAGACTTCAGAAAGGAAGAGACACTGAGCTGAATCTTAGAAGCCTGAAGGTATGTTCTTCTGGCAGACAAAGGTGGAGTGTATGCATGTGTACATGCCCTTGGGGGAAGGTGCAGAACTTTCCGATGAAGGGAACATCTTGTGTAAAGTACCCCATAGTGAAAGACTGTGCCCAGATGCACTATGCTATATCCTTCGCCGTGGCGTTAGACAAATTGATGTCAATACGTTAAATCCTGACTTTCTCATTTACAAGTTTCACGGAGACTAATTTAGCCTCTTTCATTGGAAGCAATGATAGGCCTTGAACCTCCTTATCAAGAGATCTTTTCCTTATATACACACCCCAAGGTATCCTCCAGAGTTGAGGAAGATCTCCCTGGCCTAGAGTACTGATTATCCAAGCTAAGGCAGGAAGCTGGCCCACTTCCACAGCCAACCTCACCGAGAACATGCCAACTCAGTTTGGCCAACCCAAAATGGGCAAACACATTTTGGAATATACAAGCTTCTCGTACCTTGGATGTTCCTAAGAATTCCCGAGGTTTTAAGTTAAGCCAGTCAAACTGTCTACAAGTTCTTTGAACAGAAAGGAGAGTCCCGCGCCCTGTTACACGTAGTCACTGTGGGTCCTAATGTATCAACCACCCCGCTAATTAACTAAACAATGCCTTACATTCATATCATCCCTTCCAGTGTGGGAAGCTATCCCACACACATTAATTCATAGGATAATTCTAGGGTAAGAAGGTCAAGGGTTCGCTTGAGGAACTAGCAGATGAAGAAACAGAACTGTGATGTGACCAATGTCAAGGAGCTCGTAAGTAACAGAGCGAGGACCAGAGCATGGTCTTTTCATTCACGTCCTGAGTTCATCATCCAGAATCCACTCTTTTGTATTCATTATGGTTTTATTTTTCTCTTCTGATAAGAAGTCTGAGGTGGGCAGATCAAGATCACTACAGCAACTCAAGATTGCTGGCAAGAACTGAAATTCTTTTGTCTTTCTGGTCTACCTTCCTTGCTTTGCAGGCCTTTGTCCTCCTGCTTGTCCCCTCCTGGTCATCAAACAGCAGGTGCAATTTCAGGCTTTGAGTTTGCTCTCTCAGAAGGAACTAGGTGGAAGGGGTAAGAGGAAAAGACGGGTAAAAGCTGAACCTGTCCGCTTTTTTTTTTTTTAGCAGTACGCGGGCCTCTCACTGTTGTGGCCTCTCTCATTGCAGAGCACAGGCTCCGGACGCACAGGCTCAGCGGCCATGGCTCATGGGCCCAGCCGCTGCGTGGCATGTGGGATCTTCCCGGACCGGGGCATCCCTGCATCGGCAGGTGGACTCCCAACCACTGCGCCACCAGGGAAGCCCCTGAACCTGTCCCTTTTTAACAAATAAATAAAAGCTTTCCTGAAGTCACGCCCAGGGGCCTCCTGTTTACACCTGCTTGGCCAGAATGGTGTTACATGGTTGTCCCTAGCTGCAAGGGACAAGGAGAAAAAAGAGTTTTGCTTTTGCACTTCTGTAGTAGAAAAAGGCAAGGAAGGGAGGGTATTGAATGACTCCTGGGTAAGGTCACCTTCTACCAAGCCCATCACTGAGCTACGTTTAGTCAGCTTTTTAAAAATCATATCTCAATTTTCACTAGATATAAATTATTATTATTATATAGAGTATATAATAATATAAAGGGAATAGATTATTATGCAGATAATGTATAATATATTATACATAAAATGTATATATAAATTTATAAATATTTATATAAATACATAAATATAGTATTTGCATATATAAAAATTGCTGGGAGGGAGGGAGGGAGAGGTTGGAATAACAGAATATTTTTAATAAAAAACAATGTTGCCTCCTATTGTTCTGGCCTTTCTCTCTTTTTTCTTCTGTAGAAATGTTAAAACCTACACAAAGTAGAGAAGGTAATATAATGACCTCTCTATACACAGGTTGATAGGTGTACCTATAGACTACCTGCAAAAATGATCATTTTGTTAATCTTGTTTTGTCCGTCCCTCCCTTTTTCCTCTGGAATATTTTAAGCAAATTAGCTCCATTTCAATATACCAAAATGAATTTTGCCTGTATGCCTCAAATTTCTTTTTTCTCCTTTTTTCTAACAAGAGATTCCACAAGAGTTTTGACAGGATTTTGAAAAAGTTAACCAGTGGGAAATGTTATTTGAAAGGTCTCTCTCTCTCTCCATATTTTGACCTCTTATTACACGAGTAACAACAAATTGAAAGAAAAAAGAGAGAGAGAGAACTTTAAAACCAGAAAAGCTAGATTTCAAAAGAACTGGGACTTCCTAGGGGAGTACGTCTCACCTCTCTACTAGACAGAGCAGGATCTATCCCCCTCCACACCCATCCCACCACTTAAAATGAAGGTCACAGTTATGTGTCAGTTAAAGTACTACTGACAGTTAACAAATGTAGTAATTAGTATTCCATTCAAGTTTACATTCTTTAACATTAAAGAAAAAAAGTTTCCTGAATCTCAAACCATATGCTAGATGTTCGCTTAGTAGGAACTGTCCCAATTATCCTAAGTGAGAAGCTGTTCAAATAAGAACCTGGCCCTTCCTCCTCTCTTAGAGATTTTGATTACTTTGACCAGGTGCTACTGCCTTATCCTTTAAGACAAACAATCCAGAGTATTAACAACTATGCCAAGTTAAAGAAATACCTTGTGTATTTTCTCATCCCTATACAATGTTATCCATTGTTCAGCCATTCATTCATTCATTCCCTGATATTTTTCAGGTCTCACATATATATCTTATCACTAAAATCTTTAAGGATGAAAACCCTAGTAAGGAACTGTAATCATATCTGTTTTCACAGAGCTCAGGAAACCCATCTCCTAAAAGCTCTATGTGGGAATCAGGTAAAAATTGGTTGTTCTCTAAATGTCTGGAGAGCAAAAATGCCAATCTGAACGTGTATTTGCGAAAAGGCATAGTGGCAGGATGGTGGGGCGGGAAATGGGCCTGGCTGGAAGGATCTCTATATGTGTATTTTTATCAGCCATGTGTTGGATGAAGCGGAGTGCTGCCAGATAGCTTCTTTTCGACAGCTTGGAGTTACTGTTGGGAACAGATCCATGTATGGAAGCGAAAGCCGAAAGGCACAGATAAGCAGAGATCCAGCTATGCAAACCATGTTTAGAGACACTTAAAGGACAAGCATCCCAGGTCCTTTCTTTCTGGTAAATTTGGAGAAACCATCACCCCGGGTCTTTTTTCACATCCAGCCCATGCGGACTGATCAGCCCGGCTCCACAGAGGTAGGTGCAGGGCTTTTGTGATGAAACGTTATCTAAAAGATCATTCGTGAATATTCCCTCCCAAGCTCTTGATGTCCCTTAAGGGAAGCTGCCAGATAATATTTTGGAAAAAAAAAAAAAAGAAAGATTTGGGTTGGGGCTGGTGACTAAGAGGTATTTAACAGCTCTGCCTTTGCAAGACAGGGCAGCTTGTTTACAGAGGGAAAGTGGCAGCGTGGAATTGCTCCCAAATAGAGTCGCTCTGTCCGGGGTCACTTACTGTTCGGATTTCTGGGGATACGAATCTCCCTCAATATCGCCAGCACCTTTGAAATGGGCCCCAGCTTCTCGTGGGTTCCGATGCAGTGTATTTTAGGGGAGGGAGGGAGGATTTGCCCTTCACCTTGCTTATGTGTCCAAACCCAGCATAAACTTAACATGTGTGGCTAGTTCTTCCTTAGACCTATAGGAAGAGCTGCTTGTAAACGACGTTATTATTTTTGGCAGCTGAAGTCATTTTTGCAGTGTTTCTCAGCAGATCGGAGGTTGATTACATCCTGTTCAAAGATTCTTGGGTTGTTTTCACAAACATGGGGTCTTGCGTAAGTTGAAATTGCTGAAACCAGCTTTAAGCCCTAGACTTTTCTCAGTACCTTCGACATTTTCTTTCTTTTTGGCTAATGACTGAAAACTATGGAGCTTGAGGGGAAAACTATATGACTATAGTTTTGCCATCGTTAATTTTCAGGAAACGGTAGATAGTGGCAGAATCACAAAAGCTAGATGTCTCGGGGTCCAAAGTAAAAGCATGGCTATGAAGACAAGAACAATATCAGAATCGCTATGACTCTAGTCTAGTTTCCAGCATACTGGTTAACCCAGCCAAGGCATATCAGTTACGTGTTGAAATGCTATTCCAGCTAATTACCAAATTGTAATCATTAGATCATTAAGCAGTTCTTTTAAAATTGTTAGCAAAACCTGTGAACCTCTGCAAAACACAGAAGTCAGGGGGGAAAATTGCAGGTCATATCTATAAAATGTGTGTGTGTTTTCAAGATTGAACTAAAAGAATTTTTACACAAGATAATGGAATTTAAGTTCAAAATTTCTCTTGCTGAGAATATTGTGTCTATATTTCAAGGAAGATTTGAACCAACTCTTAAGTTTTTTAATCTTAAGATAGAATGTGAGAGAAAATAAAAGAAAGAAAAATTGAATATAATTTTTTCCTTCTCTGATGACAAAACATGACATGGAAAATGATTAATAAACAAGTGTAAAAAAATAATAGAACAGCTTGTAATACTGACCAAGGAGATGTTCTTTGGATAAATTAGATAGTTGGGAAAAGGATACAGGTGAAGTGACTTTAGTTATGTAGTGGTTTCTTTCAAGTTGTGGACGTTCTCTAATACCAAAAAAAAGTGGCAGGGGAAGAGAAAAAATGGGTCTGGCAGGGGAAGAGAAAACATGGTTCTATTTCAGTAATAATACATTATCATCACTAAAATATTATTATTATAAATTTTCATCAAATTACTCCTGTTCATGTCTAGTCTATTTAAACTGACAGCATGTTAAATTAACAACACATTCAAATTAATCCTTTCCACATCTCTAAAATAGGCTATTTTACTTCATTTAAAAATATTGGCTTGGCCCAAAAGTTCATTCGGGTTTTTCCGTAAGCTGTTAAGAGCAAACTTTTTGGCCAAGCCAATACTAATATTCTGTATCTGCAGGAGAGAGAGAGGGAGAGAGAATAAACTATGCCTTCTTTTTTTAAACTAACAGAGCTAACTAAGCTGTCATAACTTTAGCTAAAGTGGAACAGGCCTACAAAAGGATGGTTTTAAAATACTTAAACACTACATACCAGCCGGCTTTCCAAAAGGAACAGTACCAGCACAGCAGGAGTTTTGTCAATTTTCAATATCTAAAATATGTAAAAGGTTATTCTAAATTATGTCACTAGTATTTGTGATAAGATGCAATACGTATGTGACATCATCTACTGTTTTCTCATTTGCTTATTGCCAAGTACATTTCAAGGGTGCACTTCTCGTGGGAAATGCCTGTTCCTGTTCCCGTTTTTCTTTAGCAAACAAATTTAAGAAGTGTAATATAAGTAATAAAGAATGACTTATTGCTATTTTATATATATAGTATATCATCTATGGGAAAAAAATTGACCATCAACTACTAATGACTTATGACTTCTTAAGCATTCGGTGATGACTGTATGTGTTAGAAAATCTTGAGATCGTATTTTGAGAAGAGAATTGGAAGTGTTGATAGTATTTTGTGGGAAAAAAAACGACATGAATGCTCTATGCTATAGTTAGCTGATGTAGAAGCAAATTTACAGTGGCCAAGGATAACAGGAAAGTTGAAATTTGTCCTAAGAGCATAGAGCACAGATATGAGGATTCTGTCGGTGAAGGGCCAGGTTGGATAGTTCCTGGGCCTGGTTGATGGTGCTGCAATGAGTAGGGGGAACAGATTTTTTAGGGGCTTTGATGGCAAACAATATCCCTGAAAATGTTGGGGGAGAATTTGTATGAAAGTAAGAATTTGTATGAACAATATCCCTGAAACTGTTGGGGGAGAATTTGTATGCTTTTCCAAAGGCATGGAAAATTGTGATCCAGAGGAAAGGTCATTAAGTTTCAAGGAAATGATAACAATGGTTACTCTAAAAAAAAAAATTCCCGTTCAAACTTCAAATAAAATATAATTTTCTCCAGTGATTAAAAATTGAGTGGTCCCAGACAAACCACTGAAGATTTCAAGATTTTTTAAAAAGACGTTAAGCATGAGACTAGCAGATGGTCCTGGTGAGGAGTTAAAAGGCCTGAGAGGCTGTATAGTTTCTCCAAGGTCAATCAATGGAAAGTGAAGGGATCCAGGTCACCTGATCAGAACCCATCTGCCCATACTGCTCCTCTTTCAATTACTTAAAATTACACTTCCATTTCAATTGTCCTGGTGGGATATTAGAAGAAAACTCCATGGCAGAGAATTGTTAAAGTAGTTTTCAGGTATATAAAGTAATGAAAGGGGAACAAATTCCCATGGCACTTAGCTGAGGAGAAAATGGCCTTTCCTGTTTCATCAACGTCTTCCCATGAGATGATCCATGGTTCTCAGCACTTTAAAATCACTTGGTGGGGGTGATGTCCACTGCGCCCCTGATCAACTAAATATGCTCATGGGGTCCAGGCAAAGGTAGTTTATCTTTTTAATCTATCCCATGAAATCCTAATGTGCAAGCAACATTGAGAAGCCCTTTCTTTTTGCAGTAAAAAAGTGGTAACCTCGGCTTCCCTGGTGGCGCAGTGGTTGAGAGTCCGCCTGCCAATGCAGGGGACACGGGTTCGTGCCCCGGTCCGCGAAGATCCCACATGCCACAGAGCGGCTGGGCCCGTGAGCCATGGCCACTGAGCCTGTGCGTCCGGAGCCCGTGCTCCGTTGCAACGGGAAAGGCCCGTGTACCGCAAAAAAAAAAGAAAAAAAAAGAAACGGTATTGATTGCTTTTTATAAACTAACATTTATAAATTGTTGACTGGACACGTTTCAGAAATAGAGGTTAAACTGTTATTTTAAAGAGAATGGACTGTACTCCATTTTCTTTCCCTCCCTTATTACCTACTTTCCGATAAATGTGTGTCAAAATTTTTACATCCTTCCCCGTCTTCACAGTTATGTAGCAAAGATGATTTGTATAAAAATGATAAAATGAGATAAAAATCGTTTAAATGAAAGTTAGTATTGTATTCAGGGACCCATCTCACAGACATATTAAACTGCATTTAAATTCTAATTCAAAATTTTAAATGAAGAACAAGAGCTCTACCTGGCATTCAACTTACATCGTAGATTATGCTTATGAGCGTCGGACCTTCAGGAATTCAACATAAAATTTTCACCAGTATTGTAGAGTTGTGTATTAGTTTTATGAAAATTATAATGAAATGTATTTTAACTATGGCAATACAAATGATAAAGAAGTTATTCACTTCTTTTTTTGCAAAGAGAATGTAATGAAAGATTACCTCTTTTTACTTTTTATCAGGCGTGTGCAGAGGAATCGAGGCCAAATCCACCTTCTACCACTCTATTTTTACTCTGTTACACATTCAAGATCATTTGTTATATTTTTTCCCCAGAGATGATTCTGCTGATATTAATTTAAATATTCTTTTGCCTTAAAAAGAAAAATATCTACTTTGATTCATGTAAGGGATAGGGAAAG
>NW_006769677.1:2612154-2632560 GCF_000442215.2 Lipotes vexillifer
GGGAAAGAAAATCAAAAGATTAGCGACTTAAACGAAAAATGGGGTTCCTGCAGTTCCCATAAATCTGTAGTCCCTAATAGGTTACACTTTTTAAACTATCAACGATCAACAACACTATCAACAAACAGCCATAATAATTAACTTAAAGCACATAATTTCCTAAGCAATTCAAAGCACTGAAAAACTAAAACAAAAACACAGTATGCTAAATACGAGACACCCAAAGTTTCGTTATAAAGAAACAAAATTGAAGTAACACTTATATACTTAGCTTTTGTTCAGTATGTGTGTCCCAAAGCCACAGTTTAGGCCCATGATCTTTTGGGGAACACAGACTAAATAAATAATTTAGAGAATATATGTCCTAAAGCTCTTTTTTTTTCCTCAATAATCCACTTGGGTCTAGATAAAACAAAATATACCCAATTTACTGGATAATTTTATCTATTTTTCAAGGGAAGAACTAATAAATATT
Source organism: Lipotes vexillifer (assembly GCF_000442215.2). NCBI lineage: Eukaryota > Metazoa > Chordata > Mammalia > Artiodactyla > Lipotidae > Lipotes > Lipotes vexillifer. The sequence continues at coordinate 2,612,630 of NW_006769677.1, forward strand.
CATTGACTGGTTTGAGAACCAGATCTCCAAAAGTTCAGCAAGGTTGTGACCTTCCAAACCACATCTTCCAAAATGGGATCTGAGAAGGAATTGTTCTTCAATATCTTTGGTGAAATCAAAGGTTCCATTATCCAAAAATAGCATCTGTGATATATTGTATAAAATGTATCTCCATCTCAGATATTCAGAGGACACGCTAACATGTCACTAGCTCTGAGAAATCCTGCAGAAAGATAATCTGGGCATGACCTTGTTGTTATGCTAAATGATGATTTAGAATCCAGATGAGAGGTAGCCCATTCACTGCCCTCCCTGACCTCACAGCATCCGTGGCAAACATCAATCATGTCACCGTCACTGACTCAGCCTAGATTCGTCTCAGAGTCATTCTCAGTGGATTGTTGCAGGCACTCACCACTAACTGACAAGAGTTAATACATAGGATGAAATATAGCTGTCATCCAATCATGCAAAAATCCCCTGGAAATATCAGTAGTTAACTCTGAAAGAATTGATTAAACCCAGGCCTATGGTTTTAACACAAAGGACAAGCTATTTAGTGGGTCTCTATGCAAAAAGAGTAGAAGGATGCCTAGCTCACAGAATGCCAATTTAAGTTCCAACTTGAACAGCTTCATCCATATACATGCATAGCTATTCTAAAAGTATAGAAAAGTCTTTTGAGAATTGTTTTTGTTGTTTTGGGGAGGTGATAAAGGCACAAATCACATGTTCTCTTTTGATTCAGCCTACTGAAGATATGTTTGTGTACTGTATTTGTATGCCTGTGTGCTTTTTTTAATTGTGTTCCCAGAGCACTTAGAATTGAGCTCTCCCAGTGTTTCGCACCAGTGAAATTATGTGGTTGTCACCATACTAAACTCATTGAGTTCCTGGAGCTACATTAAATACCAGGAGACACAGCACTGAAGAACTTAGTCTGGGGGGGCAGAGAATCACAGGAACAGGCTGTCGCAAAGCAGTTTCATAGAGAACTATGGGAAAAAGTTAATAGCACAGGCCAGTGGTGACCCAGGGAGGCGGCAGCATATGCAAAAGTCTGGAGGAAAATATGCCACATTAGGGATGGGAAACAACAAATAGTTCAGCATTGCAAGAGGTGGTTTTTTGGGTGGGTTAACTTGTTTTTTACTCTTTACTGAAGTGTAGTATACCCACAGAAACATGTGGCTGTGCAGTTCAACGCATTTTCATAAATAGAATTCACTCACGTGTCCGTGTATTCAGCACCTAGATCAAGAAACAGAACCATTACCAGCACCTCAGAAGGTCCCCTGATAACCCTTTCCAGACATTTTTCCCCTCAAAGGTAATCACTAGACTGATCTCTATCAGTGTTTTGCTATTGCTGAGATTTGAGGTGTGGATTAGCCAGCGGTGAGCCTGGAAATGCGATGGCAGAAAAAAACAAACAAACAAAAAAACTCCCTTATCTTGTTAAGAAGGTGGAACTTTGTTCTGAAGGCAGTGGCAGGGGAATGGGAGGTGAGGGGGTGGCAGTACAGAAAGGTCGAGCCAGGACTGTGACCAGATTTGTGATACCTTTTAATTTTGTATCTCCACTACCATTTCCTGACACAAAGTAGACAATTAATGTCTGATGAATAACTGAGTGGCTAAATGAATATTCTTTACTTACTCTAAGTAATGTATTTATTGTTGAAAATCATGTAAAAGTATTCAAATACTCTAACAAATCACACCTGCGCTAAGGATATACGAAAAAAATATTTTTAAAGGATTACTTCGTTCTTCTTGTAAGAACCAATGAGATAAAGCATGTAATATGTTTAGTTCCTAGCACATAATAATTACTCAATAAATGGTAGCTATTATTGTTATTCATTCAGTAAGCATTTACTGAGCATCTACTATTTCCAAACGCTGTGCTTTTGTGTATAAAATGATGACTCAGACATCATCCTTCCTCTCAAAGAATTCATTAATAAAGGTGCAGGATGTAAAGAAGAGAACCATTCCAGAGATTGATAACAAAACATTAATCCAGGACAAGTCAAAAAGCAACATATTCCTGTTTCACCCCTAGGTTCTTCATGACATTTTTTTTCTTAAATTCCATTTATATGTGTTAGCATACGGTATTTGTCTCTCTCTTTCTGACTTACTTCACTCTGTATGACAGACTCTAGGTCTATCCACCTCATTACAAATAGTTCAATTTCGTTTCTTTTTATGGCTGAGTGATATTCCATTGTATATATGTGCCACATCTTCTTTATCCATTCATCCAATGATGGACACTTAGGTTGTTTCCATCTCCGGGCTATTGTAAATAGAGCTGCAATGAACATTTTGGTACATGGTTCTTTTTGAATTATGGTTTTCTCAGGGTATATGCCGATTGCTGGGTCATATGGTAGTTCTACTGGTAGTTTTTTAAGGAACCTCCATACTGTTCTCCACAGTGGCTGTATCAATTTACATTCCCACCAACAGTGTAAGAGGGTTCCCTTTTCTCCACACCCTCTCCAGCATTTATTGTTTCTAGATTTTTTGATGATGGCCATTCTGACTGGTGTGAGATGATATCTCATTGTAGTTTTGATTTGCATTTCTCTAATGATTAATGATGTTGAGCATTCTTTCATGTGTTTGTTGGCAGTCTGTATATCTTCTTTGGAGAAATGTCTATTTAGGTCTTCTGCCCATTTTTGGATTGGGTTGTTTGTTTTTTTGTTATTGAGCTGCATGAGCTGCCTGATATATATATATATATATATATATATACTAGAAAAAAATAAAAAGCAACATAAAGCTGGGAGGGAAGGTAGAAACCAAGCTAAAATGTTTATGCCTTCTTCAGTGGATCAAATGTGTGCTGTGATGAAAGGCAGGATACACTGGGAAGATAAACCATGGGGTGATGAGTAGGAATTGCTCTAAAGAAAGGTTTTAAATGACTATAGTATAGCATTCATCTCTAGGGTTATATCTACCTTGTCTGTTTGCCTTTATATTTATACGCATTGGCTTAGGATGAACTAAATGGAAACGACCAGAATCCTATTGGGGAATTGATATGTATGCTGGGAAAGGGAAGGATTTTAATTCTTCTGAAATGGCCAGAATTAGGATGATGTCTAGAGATCATGAACCCAATCTTTGCTGTTTCATGGTAAGAGCTTGATTTAGGATGGAGAGTAAAGCAGAGTGAGAAGATACAAAGAAAGAATTCCTTTGATACTATGATCCCAAGGTTATAACACTATCTGAAACTTGGGCCGCTCACTGCATCCACAGGGGGATGATATATTCTTCTTATTAAACTTTGCTCAGGTTCCACCTGTGTAAGAGATGAGATGGGGCAACACTATTGAAATCCCTGCCAGGTGGGCAACAGGCAACTCCCAAAGGGCTTGATGAGGAACAAACCAAAAGGTGACAGATGTCCCTATACCTGTTGAAGGACTTGAAGGAACATTTCCCTTCCTTAGTGTGTTTCCCTGTCTTCCTAGGAGTCTGTACTGGGTGGTGTCTAGAAAGTCTCTGCTTTTAAGTATTTCTGGTTCGATTACAGATCAATTTTGAAAAACAAGGAAACGAGAAAGGTAGATTTAATCCATATGTTTCAAAACACTGCATGCCTGTCGAAAGAGAGCACTTGCCAATCAAAATACCTAGAACTGAGGGAGATTAATGAAATTGGCAAATTATTTTAAAATGTCAGTGTTCTAAAGTGAGCAAGGGTGAGCATTTATTTTTAACTGTTTTGCTAATATGTTGAAGAACTGAACATTATAGAAATGGTATACAAAGAGGATATACACACAGTGTATACACACAGTGGAGGTACTGGAGTGCTAATGTAACTGCAGTATTAGAGTTATAACTCAGACGATATAAGCACAAACAAAAAGCACAGCAGGATAAGGAGACAGAGAAAGAGGAGGGAAAGTGCTTTTAGAAAGGGTGGTCAAAGGAAATGAAATATGAGCAGAAACTAAATGCAGTGAGGAAACAAGTCAGGTGAGTAAGTGGAGAGATTTCCAGACAGAGGGAAAAACTGGCAAGTATATCTGGGCTTCCCTGGTGGCGCAGTGGTTGAGAGTCCACCTGCCGATGCAGGGGACACGGGTTCGTGCCCCTGTCCAGGAAGTTCCCACATGCCGCGGAGCGGCTGGGCCCGTGAGCCATGGCCTCTGAGCCTGCGCGTCCGGAGCCTATGCTCTGCAACGGGAGAGGCCACAACAGTGAGAGGCCCGCGTACCACACACACACACAAAAACTAGCAAGTATAAAGGCATTGAGGTAGGAGCATACGTGATCTGTTCTAGGAACTATAAGGAGCCCAGTGAGGCTCTATAAAAAGTAGGGGAGTGATAAAAAAAGACATCAGAGATATAGGCAGCAGCTAATTCATTAGGTCTTTGAAGCCCATAGACTTGGAAGACTCGGTTAGGGGACTTTAATTCCAAGAGTGCTAGGAATCTACTGGAGGATTATGAACTGAGACATGAAATGAACTAACTTACATTTTTGACACTTAATTCCAGCTGCAGCAGGGAGGATAAATTGTAGAAAGGCAATAAATAAATAAATAAAGCAAGCAAGCAGATGATAATAATAGACACCTTACAGGTCGAGTGTCTACAGAATTGGTCATCAGAATCAGAACATTTTTGAGAGTAAAAGGAGGAAGAATTATTATCACACTGGATCAACAGCAGTGAACTGGGAATGTCCCAGGCAAACTGGGACATGTGCTCGCCCTAATTAAAGGGCTGTTTTCAACAATAAATTAGTACTGAGTAGTTGTTCCAAAAAAATCAGCCAAAATCAGTAGCTACCAGACTCTTCCACCAAATACTAGTGAACTGAGTATTAATGAGCTATAAACTACAAGTAATTCTATGAGAGAATAAACTACTAGGTTAAACCCAGGTAAATTGGTTCTTACTAAAGGAGTTCTTTTAAGAAGCTAATTTGCTTTGGGAATACCTAAGCACTGTTGATCATATGCAGTGTTTCTCAGTTATACGTCTATAGATTTTATTTTTTCAAGAAGATAATATCTTGTGCCACCAGCCTTCCATAGAACTCAGTATGGGGAATAGCAGTGCAGGAGAAAGGTATGGTCCAGGGATAGTGTGGAGTAGCCGATGGATGGATATGATTCTAAGATCTGACCCAGGCATTTTAGTCCGATTACTGGGTAGAAAACTCAGTGGTGTGTGGAGCTCCAAACTGCAATTCAAAAGCAGTGTCATGCTGATTTAGCAGCTACCAAAATATCAGGGTTGTTCTTAACCCCAGTAGATGCAAAGAAGCCTGTTTTTCATTTTCCATGAAAATCTAATATTTACTGTGTGCTTGTGGTTCTATGGACTTAAGTTTATGCCTGGGAATTTTTAAAAGTAAAAGGTTCTTGGTGCCCTTTCCTTCTCTAGTAAGGACTTGGGATCAGAGTCAAGGACAGTGGACCAGAAAAACAGATTCTGAATTGCCATTGACACAGAGGCCAGAAACACGTGTGGAAAACTAAATATGTAAAATATGAAGGCAAGAAGATGAGCTCAGAAATGAAAGAAGAACCTAACCTTGCCAGGTACCCAGGCAGAAAGTTGTCCTGCATCCTAGGGTGGCGGATATTGCTTGCAGCTGCTTCCCATACACTCTGACGGGAGTTATGTGGGTGAGTCAGCAATCAGAATGCTTGGGAACTGTCACCAACTTCTAGACACTGGCTTACAAATGATCTGTAAATTCTTCAAAGGTGCTCAAAGAGTGCCTCTCTACATCTCTCCTTCTACTTAATATTTCCTTTGGCGGGGCAGGGTGAGGGGATGGTTACCCTCTATACTCCTGTAACTACTACCAACAATAGTAGCTGACACATAAAGCAATTTCTACACATCAGGCACTTTCCTCAGTGCTTTTACATACATTAACTCATTAAATCCTGACAATAACCTTATAAGCTGTATCCTCTTATTATCCTCATTTTCAGGTGAAGAAAATGATAGAGGGAAGGACTAAGTAAACCTTCCTAAGGTCACACAAATAATAAATAGTAGAGCTGGACAAATCTGGTTCCAGAGCCAATGCTATTATTCACTCTACTGTGGGCAAGTTCTTCACAGAAATTAATGGAGAAAAGATGACTTTTTTTTATCTAATTCTAGTCCTTATGATCACATAGAACATGATTCCTATTCCGACTGTCATCACTTGAAGTCTCTGAAGACCAGCAGTTATTACATTTGTCTCAAACTTTATGGCTCCAATTTCTTAGTGGGTCCCCTTAGGACATGTGTGTGAATTCCTACTTAATTGAATGCCTGAAAACTCATCTTCGAAGGTGTTTTTCCATTCTTTTATTTATTTAATTGATGTGTTGTTGGGGTTGAGAGCCACAACTCAGTCCAAAAGTACTTGCAGGTGATTTTGAGGGCTCCGGGTGCAGGAGGTTGAGACCCACCCTTTTTTTTTTTTTTTTCCATTATAGTTTATTATAAGATATTGAGTATAGTTCCCTGTACTGTGTGGTAGGACCTTGTTGTTTATCTATTTCATATATAGTAGTTTGCATCTGTTAATCCCAAACTCCTAATTTATCCCCCCTCCCCACCCCAGTCTCCTTTGGTAACCATAAGTTTGTTTTCTATGTCTATGAGTCTGTTTCTGTTTTCTAAATAAGTTCATTTGTATCATATTTTAGGTTCCACATATAAGTGATATCATATGGTATTTGTCTTTCTCTTTCTGACTTACTTCACTTAGTATGATAATTTGTAGATCCATCCATGTTGACACAAATGGCATTATTTCATTTTTTTTATGACCGACTAGTATTCCATTGTATATATATACCACATCTTCTTTATCCAGTCATCTGTCAATAGACATTTAGGTTGCTTCCATGTCTTGGCTATTGTAAATAGTGCTGCTATGATCATTGGGGTGCATGTATCTTTTCAAATGAGAGTTTTCTCTGGATATATGCGCAGGAGTGGGGTTGCTGGATCATATGGTAACCTTAATTTTAGTTTTTAAGGAAGCTCTATACTGTCTTCCACAGTGGCTGCAGCAATTTACATTCCCACCAACAGCGTAGGATGTAGAGACCCACCCTTTTTAAATTGCATCTATTAAGATGTCTGTGGATCCTGAATGCCATCCAGTCTGTTTTCATTTTTCAACTTTGACATCTATTGCAAATGTAGTGAGAATGGCTTTCATATCTTTATCCTATACTCTGACAAAGTATTTAGCCAAAGGCAAAGACAGTGCCATGCAACACATCAGTCACTTTCCATCCAGCCTGAGTCAGCAATCTTTGAGCACCGTTATTTAGTCAGGACTCCACCTAAACGCACTATCAGACAGTCCATATTCTTCCATTTGGTCCAAAGTGCTTCTGTGTAGTTATGCAAAGCATCCTGATGAAGGTCAGAAATCATGTACCAACAGCATTTTTCTCTTCAGTTAGTTTAAGATCCCTCAGTGTCATGAGGTTAGTCTGACTTGACTTTGAACATTGAAACTCTGTTTGCTTATTTGTACTTTCATGGCTCCTTTTCCAATCTCCAGAGTTCCTCAAAGAGTACTGACTGATTCAACATTCTCTTATAAAAAGGTTTCATACATTGGAATGTAATTTACTTATGCAAAATATCTGAACAAATTTAGAGGAACCAGCTACTATTTTACCATCACTTTTATCTTTGACTCTAGTTTCCCGTTACTAACATTTACTGTCCACCCTCCCATCCATACATTCAACTGTCTATTCAACCTAATTCCACAGGTCCCCTTACTTAAACCTAATATGTTTCAGATTAAACTCATCTTGCTACTACCCACCTCACCAGTGTTTCTGGTTTATATAACACTTTGATTAACCTTAAACCAAGAAGTCAGCTTAGACTCCTTTCTTTGACTTGCTGTCTCCCCACCACAACAAATCAGTCCCTGAATCTTTTAGTTCATAACCGCTGAAGTCTCTCATATCCATTACTGCCTCTTATAGCTTATTACATGAGTTATTGCAACAGCATGCTAAGAGATGCCCTTCCCCCATCCTGGCCACTCCCAACTATCCTCCACTTGGTTGCCAAAGTGATCTTGTTAAACAAAATCTTGATCTGGCATACACATATGTAAAATCTTTTAATGAATCCCTGTAACTTCCAGGATAAAATCCAAATTCATTAGCTTGGGACCAAAGACCTTTGAAATTGTAGCCCTGCGTACATTCCTAAGCTTGGCCCTCTCTATCTCCCAATAAATGTTCTGTGTCCCGGCTTCACCAGACTACTTACATTTCACTGAAATAGTCAAGAGTGGCTCAGATCTCCATTTTCTCACATGTTCATTGCCGTCTTTCTTCAGTGTTGTTTTTTTTTTTCCCTCTTTTCACTTAACAAACCCTGCACTTGCTTTAAGACTCAATACAAGAACCATTCTCTCTGTGATGCTTCCCTCCCCATTATCCGATTCTGATTTGTATCCTCCCTTTGTGTTCCTACTGCACCCTGCATATGTCTCGTGATAATACTTAGTATTGTCAAAGTGTATTTTTCTGCCTCATTTGACTCTAAGCAACTTGGGGACACATACTTATCTTACTCATCTTTACATATGAAGGACTTTACATATGAAGGCACAGTATCTGTCATACGATGGGTGTAGTCCATAAATGTTTATTGAATAATGAAACGAATAAGTCAAAATCATTCTCATTGGATGAAGAACTAGAAGAAAATGTATACAAAGGAGTTATGTTTGTCTCTTGTCTTCCACACGCCCCCAGCAGGAGGTCTTCCTCATTTAGCTCCAACCTGTTGAGCTAATTTTAAAAATCTTATTTGTTATTTACATTCTAAGGTCCACCTGACTAACTTATAAACATATTTTTGTAGCGTTACTCATTCACATGGTGTGTGGACTTGGGTGCTTAAGTCCAGAATATACAGTCTGTTTATTGTAAGGCTGCCCAAACTCACCAATCTCAAAAGCTGTCAACCTTACCAGCCTCAACATGAGAGGACTTACACGGAAGAGAGGGTGATTGAAATATCTCTCTTTTAGATGAATATTTTCCTTTTAATGATTTTGTCTTCCAATGTTCAAAAATATTCTGAGAATAACCTTTCAAAAATCAAGCACTGGTTTATCCGGTTATAAAGGGCAAAAACAACACATGACACAAATGAACCTATCTATGAAACAGAAACAGAAACAGAGACATAGAGAACAGACTGGTAGTTTCCAAGAAGGAGGGATTGGGGGAGGGATGGAGTAAGAGGTTGGGTTAGCAGATGTAAGCTTTTATGTATAGATTCGTTACATGGTGGTAACGAAAAGCTTCCATTAGCATTTTTAGCAGGGTTATCCAGATCTTAATCCACGTTTTGAAGTACTCGTCATGAGCAGTATTTTCGGTGTTCAGACAGTTCTGAAATCCTTTCGGGTAATATTTTGAAAAATGGGTTTTAATCAGACAAAACCAAATACAGCTTGGGTAATACCTCCATTTGCATCTGGAAACCTGCCTCAGCTTACCAATGTGCACATGGGAAATACCAAGCATTTCTAGTCACATCATCTGTTTATTTAGAGCAATGTGGTATCCCATTTAGATAACATCTAAAAAATTAGATAGAACCTAAAATTTGACTTAAGCTTTGTATTTTTTCCATTTATTAGAGTTAAAGGGTTTCCTGCCAATGAGGAGAAGAATGGTAATGAGTAAACAGTGAGTGCCTCATAATTGTTAGAGGAGTTTTCCCCCGAATTCTTCAAATGTACCCCTGAGTGGGATTGCTTTATTTAAAAAAAAGAAAAAAAAGATAAAATGATACTATTTGAGGACCAAATAATTTCTGACACCTAACAACTGAAGAATCACTGACAGTCCATTATGACAAAGTTTAACCCTAACAACAAAGGATGTAAGTCTTTATAAACAGGCACCAGTTTCAAGGCTTGGAGATTAAAAGGAAAACTATTACATTCAGAATTCTATGTCCTGGCTCCAAGTTCCAATTTTGTCACAAAACGAATAATTAGCGAGACACTAATCTCCAGACCTCTGTTTCCTCTATGGGATGAGGTAGCTGGACTTGGTAACCACTGGAATCCCTTTCTGCTGTAAAGTTCATGGTCAAAAGTTACATGAGACAATGGAGTCATAGACTTGTAACAAGGCTCTCATTGTACATGTTGGTTTTTTTTTTTTTTGTTTTTTTTTTTGTGGTACGCGGGCCTCTCACTGCTGTGGCCTCTCCCGTTGTGGAGCACAGGCTCCGGACGCGCAGGCCCAGCAGCCATGGCTCACGGGCCCAGCCGCTCCGCGGCATGTGGGAATCTTCCCGGACCGGGGCACGAACCCGTTTCCCCTGCATCGGCAGGCGAACTCTCAACCACTGCGCCACCAGGGAAGCCCCTGCATGTTGGTTTTTTATCTGCTGATACATCTGTGATTTGTTCCTAGGCCCACTCTTTGTTCTTGATATTACTTATCATTTTTACATAAATTGTCCTAGTCATTGTCATCTGATGAAAAATAAGGAGGCATAATTGGGAAAGAAATAAAAACATGCTTTAAGAATTTGTCCCGGACTTGGACCCTTCTCTTTTCTCCTAAATTTTTAACATAGGATGCTTTGTTCCTCAGAAGACACTTTACTTTCAGACACAAAGAGAATAATTACAAAAATTATTATTATGACTCTCGTTTGTTGAGCTACTACATTCTATCTAGACAGACAAGCCAGAATTTGAACATATGTCTGCCTGACACTAACATTTATGCTTTATCCACCATGTCTTATGACTCAGATAATCACCATGCAAAACGGCATTATTTATTTCGTGACCATTAAAGAGATTGTGCCTATGAACAATCATAAAATTGTGTATCAACTGATATATAGCTTTTCAACTTTATCTTCACTTTATTTATCATGGTGCTCATGTTAAAGGTAAATAGACAAATCTAGTATCAAATTTCATCTCCCAGCAGTATGACTTCTCACTCAAGTGTTAGCTTCAGTTCCTCATTTGTAAATGAAAAATAGTAATGTAGGCTTCACTGGTTTTGGTGGGAGAGGGATTGGCCAAATGAGATGACGGGTGAGAAAACATAAAACCATGATATATGATAAATAGTTCCCTTTCATTGTTTCCCCGCGTATTTCCCTCTGCATTTTCCGTAGACAATACAACAAAAATCATCAGACAGAAAGACAAAAATTCTTGCCGCTGATCCCAGCTCTGCCAATGGCTGACACAAATTACATTCATGAATGCGAGACATGAACTTTCTTGAACATCGGCCAAAGGAAAGATGAAACTAAATAACCTCTAGGTCCCATTTGGCTTTACATATTTATAATTTATTTAATCTCAAAACAATTTCTCACGCTTGTGTTTCCTCTTTGGAACCTGGAGTTTATTTTTAGTGTATGCAGTAAAAACATTTTTCAAAAGAGCTATTGGATTGAGGGGAAAAAAATACCCAGGTACCTAAAAGAAATAACAAGGAAAATGGGTGTATCATCAAAAGGCAGTGGGACAGCCAGACCTGTCAGGTCTCTGTGTTATTAGAACTTGGGCCAAATGATTCAAATATTTGATTGTAGTGATTGCAGAGGCCTGCAGAAGGGAGAAGGCACATTTGGGTAGATTGAGTCTGACCTCACGTTCCTCAAAGCTGAAAAAAGGGAAAAAGTATCAATTAAAAAAAAAAAAAAAGTTGGGCTTCCCTGGTGGCGCAGTGGTTGAGAATCTGCCTGCTAATGCAGGGGACACAGGTTCGAGCCCTGGTCTGGGAGGATCCTATATGCCGCGGAGCAACTAGGCCTGTGAGCCACAACTACTGAGCCTGCACGTCTGGAGCCTGTGCTCCACAAGAGAGGCCGGGATAGTGAGAGGCCCGCGCACCACGATGAAGAGTGGCCCCCGCTTGCCACAACTAGAGAAAGCCCTCGCACAGAAATGAAGACACAACACAGCCAAAAATAAATAAATTAATTAATTAATTAAAAAAAAAAAAGTTGGGAGAAAGAAAATAAAGAAGGAAACCCCATTACAGATGCAGTATATAGGTCCCGACGCCTGTCCACTGGCATAAATAATATGGGAAAAGTCACTGGATGATGATGGCGGAAGAACTGGGGTCTAGGCTAGGTTCTCCAACTCACCAGTTCTGTGATCTTGGTAAATTTATTTTCATTTTCTGGATCTAAGCTTCTTCTACCATAAAATAAGAGCTTGAATTGGATGATCACCAAAGGTCCCTCACAACGGTTGAATTTCATGTACAGGAGAAACACAGATGTTATGTATTATCCTTTTTTATACGGAGAGAACCTCTTTTGTGTTAGTTTGTCTTTGGGCCTTACAAATGCAGAATATAAATTCTATATTTTATCATGCAGCTTTTTATTTTCACATTCTTATATTAAAGAAATATAAATTTGGTAAGAAGTATAGTGAATGGCAGTGTTTTCAAGTTCAGATATGAGAAAAGATTGCTTATCGATTCCCCATTGTTCCTGACTTGTAAATATTCTTATTTTGAATCTAGTATAACAGATGTTTCTCTATAATACGATTAGCATCTATGTTCATGTGTTCCAACTAGATGTCAGTCATCATAAAGCTCTACTGTGCTTTATACAGTAATTTTTGCTTCTTATCACTGATATTACTAATACCTTGTGTTCAATATCTTTGCTAAACTTACAAGTCTTTCATTTCAAGTTTTATTCTTGGGCATCCCTGGCTATATGAATAGATAGTTGTGAATCCATGATTCTTCCCATTCCCCACAAATCATCTCAAAATTATCATGTTATATGCAATTGCACACTTTCGGCATATACACAGCATTTTTCATTTATTGAAGTTTCATTAACTACTTAAAAGATACTCATCTTTGTTTCCTCAACAGTTATTGGAATGCTAGGTATCTAGGAAGTTCTAATCAGTATTGAATAAATTAATATATTTGTGTTTATAAAAAGAAGCACAATTTATGTATTCCATGTATGAGTGGAAGATTCAGAAAAACAAACAGAGGATATGAAAAGAGTAAATGAAGGTCTGAAAACTACACAACAAAAATTATTCTGTGTTTATTACCTTCTGAAATACTAAAGTTTCTATTTAGAATCCAAATCAATAATTGAAGGTTAAAACAATAACAAGAAACCCATCTCTCCATGCTTTCCAATGAGCCACATATTTCAAAGTCAGGTACATTACATCTGCCCTCATACATAATAAACATTCCAAGTGATTTATGATGTTAAAATGTTGCATATTTTCCTTGGATATGAGTAAAATATCCACACACTTTCACTAGTTTCTTGGTGAAAGAAAAACTTATACATATTTAATGTCATCAAAGCTCTCATGAATGTGTCTTGGTAGGAGAGGAAAAAACAGATTTTTGTGTTTGTTTTTAACACAGGTTTAATGGCACAATGTAAAATGTTAGAAGCATATCATCACATCCCTCTTTCCCCAGCCCCTGGTAGCCACCATTCTACTTTCTTTTTTCTTTATTATATTTTTAAATCTCCATTTTTGCCCCTCTCTCAGACCTCTGGTAACTCTCAGACCTGTTACTATGAATTCAGCTTTTTGTTTTGTTTTGTTTCAGTTTTATTGAGAAATAGTTGGCATACATGACTATATAAGTTCAAGGCATACATCATGATGGTTTGATGTACACATACTGTGAAATGATTATCACAATAGGTTCAGCTAAATTCCATCATCTCATATAGATACAACAAAAAGAAAAGAAAGAAGAAAAGAAAAAATTTTTCTCTGTGTAATGAGAACTCTTAGGATTTATTGTCTTAGTAACGTTCCTATATATCAGTGTTAGCTACAGTCATCATGTTGTACATTACATCCCTGGTGTTTATTTACCTTAAAGCTGGAAGTTTGTAGTACCTTTTGACCGCCTTCCTCCGATGCCCCCTCCTGGCTCCCTCTGCTTCTGGTAATCATCAGTCTGATCTCTTTTCCTACGAGTCTGATGTTTTTGTTTTGCTTGGTTTTGGTTTTAGTTTTTTTTAGGTTCTACACATAACTCAGATCATACAGTATTTGTCTGTCTGTGTCTGGCTTATTTCACTTAGCATAATGTCCTCCAGTTTCATCCATGCTGTTGCAAATGAGTTCTGGAGATGGATGATGGTGATGTTTGCACAATAATATGAATATCCTTAATACCTAATGAACTAACAATGCATCAAAAATGGTTAAGATAGTAAGTTTTATGTTATGTGTATTTTGCCACTATAAATTAATTTTTTAAAATGTTTGAAGAAATGGCCATCATGTGAAGGTGAGTGAGTTTCCTAGCTTCACATTGGGCTGTAAAACCTGAGGACCGCCTTTTTAATAAGGTGATACCGTATTGGCTTCTGGGTAATTTAGAAAAATGTTTTGTTGGCTGAAGTTTGGGGATTGTTCCTATGAAAGAATCTCGCCGACCAACGTTCTGATTCTTTCCCGGACCGGAGACCAACCACATGGAAAGTTGTCAGGAAGCCACGTAATGACCCTTGTTAAAGCAGAAGCCTAAGAATTAAGTACTGCATCTGTCTCAAGAAAGAGAACTGAGTCTGTCTATTCTTCTGCCCTCAAGCTTTCTTCTAGCCCCTCTCTTTCTTCAACCAAAGTGTTCTAATCCCACAGTGAAACTGAATCTCTTCCCCAATCCCCCTCGCAACAATATGCCACAGTCCTCTTCCCACCAGCGTAGAAAAGGCTGCTCTGGCATCTTAAAGGAGTAACACAATGTCGGAAAAGTGAGAAAAGACTTTTAGGTTCATGAAAAGGCATAGAACCATGACCTTGGGAAGGCAAGTTGTCCCTACTTTCCTCGGCCCTGTAACCCACCTTATGAGGTCTCCGTTTCCCATTTGGCACCTGGTCTATATGTCATGCTGACCTTAACACAAATACTTTTGTTTTCTTTGTTTTTTGGCCACGCATGGGGGATCTTAGTGCCCCACCAGGGATCGAACCCACGCCCCCTGGATTTGAAGTATGGGGTAGTAACCACTGGACTGCCAGGGAAGTCCCAACACAAATACTTTTGCATATATATTTATTTTTGGTTTACAAGGCTCATGTAATCCTATTTACGCACAGCAAAATTTGAGGTACATTATACTTTTGTTTTACAGATGGTGAAACTGAGCAGATAGACCTGATTTCTAACTCAGTGTCTGTTGTAAATTACCAGCAATGTGTCCCCATAGGCTAGTCTCTTTAGTTTTCTAAGCCTCAGTGTCTATCTGTGAAACAGGGATCCTGATAACCTCCTAGGTTGATGCAGCAGCTACAGATGTTTGCAAAGCACTTAATGCTGTGCCTGACGCAGAGTAAGCACCCGATCAATGACAATTATCCTCATTAGAGTATTACTGTTACTATAATTATGATTATCTTGTGGGATTCTAACATGGATCTTCTCATTTCAAACCCAAGATTCTTTCCTCTATCACAGAGCCACAGTCTCCTACAGCACTGCAGTCTACCCCCGTGCAGAGGGAAGGCTCAGTCACAGAGCACTGTGTATCCTCTCTCTGCTTTCACTGAAATGTTACAATAATGCTATACTCTGTGAAGATATTAAGAATTCTAAGACATGAACACAGTCCTGAAATATCTCATTTGAGTAAAGAAATCAAATGCTATCTAATACTAAAATGACACCAGGAAAGACCCCCTGTGAACTTAAGTAACCTTTACGAGTAAAGATGATTTGGGGTAGGAGAGGAAGACAAAATATGAATGAGGAAATGAACGGCTTAGTGCAAAAATCTTTGCTTTGCTTTTCCTCTTCCCCATTCACAATCCCCCACCCCCAGACAGCCTTTGGTTACTTTACTTAAAAAATTAAAAAAAAAAAGTTGGTTTTGTTCAAAAGTACACTGTCAGATGAGACTTCCCTTTTGACCGTTAAAAGAGGACATGCTCATTCTTTCCACGGGCTGAGCAGGCTCTCAAGAAAAAAAAAAAAAGAAACAACTCAAGAGTGAGCAGTTTGTGAATTCTGTTTCAAGAGAATTTGCCTGCACATTTATGAAATGAGATGGCCAGTGTCAATCCTAAGAGCATTTTGATGACCCGAATCTCCTCAATTCTGTCTCATGGCAATTCCCCGTCACTTACAGTCTTTAACCAGCTTTCTCGGTGTGCTTGGGGGAGATGAGAGAGGAGGAATATGGATTTTAAAAGCCTTCACTTTATTTCAGTCTGTCTCTGTCCACAGAAGGTGTCCCCCTTGTGGTAACAGCAAAGGCTAGTCTGGCATTTCATCTAATCTTGTGTATTTCACACATGTGAAGACCTTTCATTTCTCTCTATCCCACCTCTTTAATAGCTCTTGCTTCTGAAAGGATAAAAGTTTATTCAAAGACTCATTCCTACCTGTAAATTAATGCTAAACTCAAAGCCAGATATGTAGTCAGCTGGCTTTAAACTTTTTAACCTCACTTATTATCATTGTTATTTTAAATGTCTCCTTCCTTGGGACCGGTTGTATTGTTTTTCCATGAAGTCGTATCAGAGATTAAGATGGTGTTATCTGTCCATTAAAAGTTTACTTACTGGAGCATGAAAAAGTGATTAAGCACCAGTGTCTGCTTCAATGCCATGGCTGACCATTAAGCTTTCTCAATTAGGCAACCCAGCCCTGCCTTTTTAGCAGCAGTGGGAAAACTGGTCTGAGTCAGCAGGCACTGCAAAGGGCTTCTTTCACTCCCTCGGATTCAGAGTAAACACCCCACCCGAGTAATGAGAGTTGACAGTTTTCCTTCTTTTTAAGGTAGTATCTCAATTGAAACTCTGGTTCTCTGTTTTGAGTAGTGAATAGGAATTGACTGTTTTTTCCTCTGTCTACTGTATCAATATATCCAGCTATCTTCTCCCAAACTGCAGGAATAGTAAAGGTTTATATGCTGCTTTATTCAAGCAAAATAAAAGGTTATTAAGAGCTCTGAGACATTAGTTTTAGAAAGGAAATCCAAACTAGACGCTATCTTAATTGGAGGATTAAAAAAAGGGAGACAGAAATGTGAAAAATATCTCTCAATCAGCCATTTTCTATAACTAAAGTAATTTCTGGGATATTTAGGGAAAATGTACATCATGGATCTAAAGTGTTGAAAATTGTCAGATATTAAGGAAAGAGTCTGAGTAGTGTAAACCAGTATTTAGTAGTATGGATCCCTACATCTTACATATTTTGTCTCTAATGCCACCTCCTCAAGGAAGCATGACAGCATGGGATTTTTCACCATTGACAACTCAATAGCTTTGTATATTTCCTACACACAAAACATGCTGTTGAGTGAATAGTTGAAAAAATAAAGTGAATTTTTCAACAATACTTTTTAAAACTTATACCACCTTCTTCTCAAAAACGATTTATGCAACTTCCATTGAAGGTTTTACATACAATAGACTAGAATGATACCAACAGCAAACCTCATTCATATGGTGTTCTTGGACATAATTCCCATTTTCTACGTATTCTTTATATTTTTTACGCATTGATATGTTATCGTCTGTGTTTTCCAAATCTGTGATAATTTTAAAAAGTCAAACATAGAATTATTTGTTAGAGACAGATGTATCTTATTGTCTCATGGTAGAATTAGGTTTCATGGGAGATGATCTGATTAAGAATCCAGATCCAGGGACATGCTGAGATACCTTCTACCATATTTGACACTCACACCCAAGTAGAAGATATCAATACTCTTTTTTGCCATCTATACTATTTCTCTTGTATCATGATTGTATTTTCCTAGAAGGCATTGTTTGAATAAATTTGTTGACCATTTGTTGAAGAATCCATAGCATAAACAACTGTATTGTTTTGTATTTTGCCAGCCTGTCAAGGTGGAGAAAGTTAAGCAGACAATTAGATGAAACCAAAGCAACGTTTGATTGGTTCATTATCATTGACATTTGGGAAGGGAAATGAAATGATAAAATATAACTGCCTCTGCCAATTATTGGGCTCTTCGTGTTTTCTGAGGCACTGGGCACAGTCTAATGGGAATAGTGCGTTTATCGTGCCCTGTTATCTTAGGACAAACTGCCAGTCAGTTAATCTTGAATCTTGGGATCCTTATGAAGTTCATACGTGGCAAAATTCCCACTTTTCAAAGCAGTAACTTTGCCATCTGGGGAATACTGTACTTGCTTTGGCCACCACATTTTTAAAGAGTTAGTAAAATATAAATGATAAGTAAGGCAAAACATCTGATCAGAACTTCAGTGATGAACTGGTGAAAGAGCCATGAATGTTTAAATTTATTTGAGAAGGCATAAGAGCTTTCTGCTGTTACAGAAAGGTCCATCTTACAAAAGTTGAGGGTTTTGTTTAGAGTACAACACCAGCAGCCAGAGGAGACTTTATAGTATGGAAGGGTCCAGGACAGCACCAGGAAGTTTCCAGTAATTTAATAGGTACAGCAAACCGTTGGGTTTCCTTGAAAAGAAGTGAGTTTCTTTAGGGTGATTAAAAGTGTTCAAAGAGTGTCAGACAACTAATTCTGAGATGTGTTACTAAAGAAAATGCTTTATTATAAAATATTTTGTACAATATAGTCTTTAAGGGCACTTCTAAGTCAATTTAGAATTATTTGATTAGATGGCAGGTAGCAAGTTAACAAAGGAATGTAAAATTCAGAAGATAAGTTCAGCTTCACACATAGGTGAAAACAAATACTTATTGAATGAATAAAGGAAAGTTATTCTCTCTCTCTCTTTTTTTTTTTTGCTGTACGCGGACCTCTCACCGTTGTGGCCTCTCGCGTTGCAACGGAGCACAGGCTCCGGACACGCAGGCTCAGCGGCCGTGGCTCACGGGCCCAGCCGCTCCGCGGCACGTGGGATCTTCCCAGACCGGGGAACCCGTGTCCCCCGCATCGGCAGGCGGACTCTCAACCACTGCGCCACCAGGGAAGACCAGGAAACTTATTCTTAAGGGGCTGCATGTATGAAATTGGCACTCTCAGATGAGATAGAAGAGTAGGTTGGCCAAGAAAAATGGCCCCAAATCGAACTACGGCTATTTTCTAATTTGCACAGTTAAGGGAAGAACAAAATATGTTCTCAATTATTATTTGTTGCAATCATTCATGCAGTCATTTCTTGGGCATCTCATATGCGCCAGGCAACACCCTAGGTATACCTACTTTGTGTACCTGCTATGCTTGATGCTGGGAACACCAGAGTGAACATTCTCTGCCCTTGATGAGCTTACACTGCAGTGCAGGGCTAGATATTAAACACAAATTTTATAATTTTCACTCATTACAGTCATAGTAAGTATATTTCTAGAAGTATAGGGTATGTAGCAGGGGTCCCTACCTCCGGATGATCAGGGAAATTTTTCTTGAGGAAATGACATGAAGCTGAGTGAAGAGAAAATAGCCACCAAACTTTAAGGCACTTATAGAATGAATATAACAGTTCTGTACCAACAAAGTGAAAATGCAGAAATATAGACAATAAAAAAGTATATAATACCATGTGAAGACACATGAACTGTGTAAATAATATTTGCAACAGTCATTTGCTATTTACACTAGGTCATCACCACGTATAACCTATTTTCCAATAAAGAAATTATTAAGCATGTGGCTTATGGTAAGGGTACATGTCCAGCATATAAAGAATTACATTTTGGAAAATTTGGGCTATTAGTGAAACATTCTTAAAGATCCCTTCCACCTCTAAAGCTATGATACCTATGAGACAACCAACAATGCAATTGATTAGGAGAAAGATGGAAAATGTTTGTGAATCATTAACATTAAAATTACAAGTAGGGCTTCCCTGGTGGCGCAGTGGTTGAGAGTCCGCCTGCCGATGCAGGGGATGCGGGTTCGTGCCCCGGT
>NW_006769677.1:2632926-2639995 GCF_000442215.2 Lipotes vexillifer
AAAAAAAAAAAAAAAAAAAAAAAAATTACAAGTAATCGATACAGTACCGAGGGATTTTTAGATTCCATGTCATTCTCCGTAGTATTAATCACTTCATGGGCTTTCAATAAATAATTATTGAGCAATTGATCTTTCTCTAATACTTGAATTAATTTATTTAGAAGAAACAGATTTTCTCTTTTCTGAAAGATAGTGCTTTGTTAGTTTAATTATTAATCCCCCCAAAGCAACTATTTTACAATGTTGGCTGGCTGATTTTTCATGATTAGTATGGGTTCTCCAAGCATGAACTTGTTGATTTTGCTCCTAGAATCAAACATCTGCTCCTTCCTTCCACACCACTTACCCTGTAAAAGTGATTTGCTTCATACTCTCCACCAATTTCCTTCGCATCTCAGAAGTTTGCATTTGCATTGCATCTACCAACCGGCCCATTTGTAGACGAGCAATTTATTTATCATTTATTCATTCAACAAATAACTAAATGCCTGATATGCTCAGATCATATATTAAATTTTCTACCAGGTATGGTGGAAAGGTAACATATATAGAATGCCTTCTCTCCTTTGTTAAAATTTCAGCATTGATAGATTACTTTTTATTAATATTGTTTTCCAGGGAATCTCTTTGAAGTGGTAATATTACAGAAAAAGCAACAGTTTTAGCCACTAATAACACAGTTAAAATTATTCAATTTTAAAAACGTTTGTTTACTGTGTGGTTTTTTTTAATTTTTATTTTATATCGGAGTATGGTTGATTTACAATGTTGTGTTAGTTTCAGGTGTACAGCAAAGTGATTCGGTTAGACATATACATGTATCTATTCTTTATCAAAATTCTTTTCCCATTTGTGTTTTCATTTGATGGGAGAAATCAGAGCAAAATGACAACAATGATCCCTGAGATAAAGAGGGGAAGATGACCAAGGTGAGGGAGAACTATCACCAGCTTCATTGTTTGCTTAGCGCCCCCTGATATTTAAAAGTAACTGACCATTTGAACAAACAAGACTAACAGGGAATGATCATAAAAGCAGCATTGTTTTTCCTCCCTGTTCTTTTAAACCTAGATAAAAACCTGGGCAGTAAGTGGTAAAAGGCGATTGTTAGTAGAAGTTCTGCAATCCCTTCAGGACATTAACATTGTCCCAGTTCAGAAAGCAGGATGCCTGGTTCCACATAATGATCAGTTTCATCTGATATAAGGTTGAGCCCTTTTCCCTGGGCCCTGTTGAGAATGGCTGCAGGCTGATGACTTGCAGAGTGAAGGCTGGGAGAGAAGGGAGGAAGATGGCTGCGCTCTCCTTGCCTGCTGGCTTCTCCACTCCCCCTCCTCTATTCTTGCTAACCCAATCAGGGTTATATTAGAATTCTTTAAAAGGATGATTTCTCATAATCTGGCAGGTGTCTGACTCTCTCGGGGGTTGTCTTGGATTCTTAAGAGATCCCAGCAGGGGATACACTGAATTATAATTCCCAACATGCAAGCAGTTCATTGTGTTTTTCTCGGGCTTGCCCTTCCATCTTCCCCTGTGTCCTTCCCCTCAGGTTCCATCACACACCAGGTGGGGTGGCCCTAAGATACAGAAGCTAACATGACTCCACTCCGGCTCTCTTGGGTTAGTGGCCCACATCTAGTCCATGAGAAGCACTTAACACGTCCTCTGAATGTTGCCTGTGGTTGTTCACTTAAGTCCCAAGGGCAGACTTCAGCCCGCTCTCCCTCTGCCCTGCTAACTTACATGACAGTAACTGACTCTCACCTTTGACTTTTTGAATGTATGTCACACATTATGTTCTCCAAATTCCGGAAGGCACATTTCAAACTCTCAAGCCTTTCTCACTAGGTTTGGGTGTTGAGGACAGGGAATGCTAGAGGATGCTGTTTATGTAGAATCGTCAGGGAGGGCCTCTATGATAAGGTTACCCAAAAATAATTTATTGTAAGGATACGGCGAAGCTCATGGCATCCCTGGGAAGCGTGCAGAAGGAGGCTTGGAGTGTGGGCAGCCATACCCCAACCCACGCTACTTTATCACAAACCGTCCTGGATGCCAAGCTTGCGTCACCTCTCCTACCCCCATATTGGAAAACGCTAGTCCTTCCAAAGGCCACTGTAAGCATTGCTGTACCTAGAAATTGGATGTTGCCGCTGCTTGCACTAGTCCAGAACGGATGCTCCATTGAGAGGCAGAGCCAGGTGCCTTTGGCTGATGGCAGGTTATGTGCCCATATTCTAGGTGCCCAGGGGCCAGTGAAGCAAGTACCTAGACTCTTCAACATCTAGGGTGAAAAGCAAGTTCTGACTTAACATTTATTGACTGAATAATAATTGCTGAGCACCTATGATCTGACAGGCTCAATTATGCACTAGGCCCTGGGGTTGAGCAATACAATAAGATATCGTCCCTCCCTTCACGGAGCTTCCCTTCTAGAGGAAGATATAGGGTAATGTTAATAAGCGATGCAAGGAGCACTTTATTCAGGAGAGCTTCCCTGTTGGGGAACCAGAACACTTGCACATTCCTCCGTGCCAGACCCCACACTACAGGAAGACAGATTTCCTTTACTCCGTGTATCTCTTCATCTAGCTGTTGATTCGTATCCTTTAATATCCCTTTATAATAAATAGGTAATCCAGTGAGAAAAAAAGTGATGCAGGGGAAAACAAATCCTGATAGAAGACTGGAGAAGGCAGAGGGAGTTACCCAAACTCATAAGATAGAGAATTTTCAAAAAAGAAAGTAAGAATATCAAATACTTAGAAGCAAAAATAACCCAAGAAATGTCTACCACAGGGATCTAATTTAGAATAAGGTGACTATGGAAATCGTTTAAATGCAGTTCCAAAGGAAAATCTCTAACACTAATTTGACTGGTAGCAGTCTAGTTGGAATAATAATATCTCCTCCCAAAGTGACAGTTTGTGAGTGCTAATTTTATTTGGATGCATAAAAATAATACATTTTTAAAGCGTAGTCATATAATGTTAGCTACAGTTATTTCTTCTTTATACAATGAAATCTTTTTAGTAGAACAGTGGCTGGGGTCAGCATTTGTAATAAAAGTTTCTATCAGTTACCATTAAGTTCAGCTGCAAATGACAGAAACCGTAAACATTTCTTACATAAGAGAGTCGTCTCTCTCTCTCTCTCTCTCTCTCTGCTGAACATAATCTGAAAATAAGCAGTTCAGGGCTGATATAATGATCGCTAGGACTCCTTCTAGCTTGATGCTTTGCCAACCCTAGCGTGCTGTCTCATGATTCATCATAGCTGCTCAAATTCCAGCCATCAGTCTGCATTCAAACCAGCAGAAAGGAGAAAGGGGAAGAGAAAGAAACAAAGGGAACATGTCAGTTGTCTTTTAAGAGCTTTTCCGGAAGTTGTCACATGACATGTCTGTTTCCATCTCATCAGCCAGAACTTAGTCTTGTGGCCACACTTTACAGCAAAGTAGACTTTATAAAGCAGTTAAAGTTGAGGGGTCTGTTACTAACAGAATATTGGGCTAGAAGATTAGCAGTCTCTGTCAGTTTTTTTTTTTCTTTTGTTTTGTTTGGTTTTTGTTCAATGTGGCTATTCTTTTGTGGAGATTAGGATTCTGCTTTCTCTCCTCTCTGAATGCTGAAGCTTCCCACATAATTTCTCATGCTCCTTATAAATTTAAGACTATCTTACACACCCTCCCCCTTTATACACACCCTTGGTTTATGAAATTATAAGCTTCTGGGAGTCAGAGATGTAAATTCTTATACTTTTAATCACTCAAAGTCTTCATCAATTATTTATCATAAATAAATTTCTCAATATATATTTTGAGTGATGGTGTATTTTTTTTTTTTTTTTTTTTTTTTTCTTGCGTTGTGCGGGCCTCTCACTGTTGTGGCCTCTCCCATTTGCGGAGCACAGGCTCCGGACGCGCAGGCTCAGTGGCCATGGCTCACGGGCCCAGCCGCTCCGCGGCATGTGGGATCTTCCCGAAACGGGGCACGAACCCGCGTCTCCTGCATCGGCAGGCGGACTCTCAAGCACTGCGCCACCAGGGAAGCCCAGTGATGGTGTATTTTAAATTTAGATTTTAAAATATAAAGATATATGTCAATAGAGTAACTTAATAGTCACTAATTATGCATAAATATTTGACTAGTCATTGTATATTTTCATTTATTGTCATCAGCACTTTATTTCATCCAGAGTGTAACTGTGGCTCCTGTAACAGAAATAAGAAGCATTGCTTCTATGGCTTTCAGAAAACAGGAAGTATCTATAACAGGCATTATGTTGTCATGGCAAAAAAAACAAAGGCTCTGGAGACAAGCTGCCTGGATTCAAATCCCATCTCTGCCACTTACTGTGAGACCACAGCAAGTTACTTAATGTCACTGTTCCTCAGTTTTCTGATTGTGTAAAACAGAGACAATAACGAGGATAGATTGTCATGGTGGTACTCGGAAGTGGATGGTGAAGCTAAGGAAGCTTATGTCCAGAGGCCCTCATATCCAGGGGTCCCCTCCCAGGCCCTGGGAGAAGTCCTGGCAATATGTTCACATGATTATATGCTTTGGCAAAATTTACAAAAGTAAGATCTTTTTTGTTTTTTTTTTTAAAGCAGGCGGCCAAACTGTGTAAGTTTCTCTCCCTACAAAACTTGAAGGATCCCCTGGCAGGTTTGCATTGAATTGGGAGCCATAAATGACCCTGCACAGAGTGAAACCTTGGATTACACAGCCCTCAGCCCACCCTCCATGTGCGTGTGAGCCAACTGAATCAGAAACACCTGGGACCTTGTTTAAAAAATGCAGGAACTTGGAATATACACCTTCAAAAAGAGAATCTTTGGGGATGAGTCCTACAAATCTCCATTTTTCAAGTGATTCTAATGTGCCTTAAAATTGGAAACACTCTACTGCAATAGCTTTTCCAACTCTGAAATTCTTATTTTAAACTACACAACCCTGATTCTGAAATTGCCAAACCAAAGGCTGTGGAAGAATCAGAAACCTGACCCCCCTTGGTCAGGATTTGCCCCAGTCAAGGAATTCTCTGTATTTGGAGAGTCAGACAGGAGTAGAGACAGGACGAATTGGGAACCTGCTTTTCAGTATGCAAAAGCAACTTGTCTGAAAAGGTTAAGACTTCTGAACCATTTGTTTTCCATCTGTGTATTTTCAAGAATAAATATTCCATTCCCTCCCCTACCCATGAGCCCAGTGGTAAAGATTATGATAATTCTCTGCAGTATGAGATTTTATTAGCTCAAATTAAGCTACGTTGTATTTTTACGGACAGACAAGAGGAGTCTAAGAATTATTGACTGCTACTCTTTTAAGGACACAGCGCTAGATGCTCTACAAATGTTATCTTCTTGAATTTTTACAACAATCCAGCAAGAGAGGTGGCATTCCTATTTTATGAATGAGAAAACTAAAGCACAAGCAGATTAAGTAATCTTGGGTAAAATCACACAGCCAACATGTGGCAGGGATTTAAATCCAGGTATGGCTGAATTCATTGCCTGTTTTGACAACCTCCCCGAAAACTGTGGTGCTTACACATACACATGGCACTCATTTGCATGTGAGGTGACATTCAGAGCTTAAAACTTGAAAAGATATGATATGCCACAGAACCAATTAATTGCTCTCTTTTTTATATCCCTTATACCTCCCCACGTTAATTCATGTTCTTTAAAAAACTAAGTGCCTGTGCACGTATGCAAACACACAGACACAAACACACAACACACATACACAGACACAGGAGAACGTTTGCTTCCTTTTAGAAAACAACTCTATGAATGATGTCCTGCTTTTTTTTTAAATTTTTTTTTGACATAGTTGTATCTATGGGCAAAAAATGCACTCCTCTCTCCTCTTCCCACATTAAAGGATGTTAGTATAGTTAAAAGGTTATGGTTGTGACCTTTTGCATTTTCACACCCTTGTGTTTAAACATTGATGCAGTTATAGACACACAGATTTCTTTAAAATGTAAGATTAGACAGTGGGTGCTGGTCACGGGTGCCACACAGCATCCAGGTCTTCATCTCTGAGCACATCTCTGAGTTCATTCATTCCTGATGAGATACGATCTGGGAAAAGAGGTATTTTAAGAGCGGTCAGCGCACCAACACAACTTGAATATTTATGTGCCTGAAACCCCTTCGCCCTAACAAGGATTATTGGTTAGGATTCAACTAACACACTCAACCTCTTTCGTCTAAGCAAGGTTAGGGCAGCCTAACCTTTGGTGGCAAAAAGCCGTTCATTTGGGGAAGAGAGCAACTTTGGGCTTCCTCTTTCAAGGTTTCATGAGGTTTTTGCTTTGGTTCTAAAGAGGAGATGTTGTGGTCTCTCTCCTGGCACTAGAGAAAATCAGAATCGCAATTTGAATAAACAACAAGAAAAGGATTCTGTTCTTGTATTCTGGCCTTGTCCCGTTTTTCCCCCCATTTCTCAGTAAAATCAAGTCTCTGTGGAAACCTTATCACAGGCTCTCAGTGCATTTTCACAGCTACATCAACAGATCGTGGCGTCAGGAAGAAATCGACCAGGGCATTAATTACCAGCACATGGGTGGGGACTGGGGCTTAGCAGTTGCACAGATATGAAATTGACCACTCTGAGGAGATAAACAATGAAGGGAAGTGTAATAGGCCTGTATTTCTCTCCCAACATCAATGATTTTTAAAATGTTTTCCCCAAAAGCAGAAGTGTTAGGATGTCAAAGCACCCTGTGATCAAAACCGAGATGGAAGCAATAATTTATTGTTAATATTTTAGCAGTGATTTTCCCCAAATACAAATAAAACTAGTGTTATAAAAGATAACATGAAAACCCTACTTATCACCCCTGGAATATTTTCTCTTCCTAACCAAGACGAGAAACGTCTGTGTGTCCTCATCTGTAGAAAGTATGAAGTACTCATCCCTGTTATCTCTAGATCAGACTACATTGAGGAAAAGAGTGGTATCCAGCCAAGTGACCAAGAGGAAGATCTTTATGAGTTTATGAGTTTGTGAGAACATTTATGAATTCCCTAAGCCTGAGAAAGTTCATGATCGGA
>NW_006769677.1:2640005-2662757 GCF_000442215.2 Lipotes vexillifer
TAAACAGCAAATTAAGAATTTGGTGTTCAGGTTCTAGTGGGACAATGAATTCATTGTGACCATGGGCTGTAAACATAAAATAATTAGACAAGAAAAGTAATTTTAAATTTATGAGTTAAAATTACATACAAAAATACAAATTATGGCATCTCTTGAACACTTATTTTTAAAAGATGCCAATTTAGAATTGAATTTCTACCAAAAAGGAGCCTAAGAATTCAAAGATACTTTAAATGTCTATTCAACAATAACACATTTGAATGCTTGCACGTTCTGAATTAGAGGTCTGAATTAATGAAGACTGAAAGTTTTCCTGAGGTTTAAAATTACTTGGTCGATAATGAAATGCAATATCTAGGGAAACTGGTATAAATTTCCTTTCAGAAAATCCATCAAAGAACAGACTTGTAGTTGCCAAGGGGGAGGGCGGGTAGGGGAGAAATGGATTGGAGGTTTGGGATTAGCAGATGTAAGCTATTACATATAGAATGGATAAACAACAAGGTGCTACTGTGTAGCACAGGGGACTATATTCCAATATCCTATGATAGACCATAATGGAAAAAAATATTTTTAAAAAGGTATTTTAGGGCTTCCCTGGTGGCGCAGTGGTTGAGAGTCTGCCTGCTGATGCAGAGAACACGGGTTCGTGCCCCGGTCTGGGAAGATCCCACATGCCGCGGAACGGCTGGGCCCGTGAGCCATGGCCGCTGAGCCTGCGCGTCCAGAGCCTGTGCTCCACAACGGGAGAGGCCACAACAGTGAGAGGCCCGCGTACCAAAAAAAAAAAAAAAATTATTTTATATTATAGCTGAATCACTTTGCTGTACAGCAAAAATTAACACAACATTGTAAATCAACTACACTTCAGTAAAAATGCGTTTAAAAAGTCCATCAAAGTATAAAAATCATATTGAAATTCTACTCTCTCTGAGATACTTTGAAACCCATCAGACTCATTTTTTTCAGGAGAGAAAGAGAAATGCACACTAAATGTACAGGAGAATTTGTCAGGGAAAAGAAAAAACTACCTGAGCTTTCCACCACCCCCCCAAAAAAAACCCCATAGACTTTTAAATAAATAGTACATTTGACTAACTCACGTTGCTTTAAATAGTATTTCTTTTTTTTTTTAATGTTTGTATTTGCAGTTACAAAGATGACTGGCTATTACAATTTGTCGGGATGGTTTAGCCTCTGTAAAGGTCATATTGAGTTTAGTTGGCTTCAACAATATATAAACAGGGCATGAAAGACACTTGGTTCAGCCCAGCACCCTGCTGATTATGGCTCAAATAACAATTGTCCTCACCGTGACAGGTAGAACTGCCTTAAACAGGTGGCCTGTTTTGTTTTTCAGCAAAATGGTAATAGTGTGTGTATGTGTGTGTGTTTGTGTGTGTGTTTGTGTGTGTGTGTGTGTGTGTGTGTGTGTGTGTGTGTGTGTGTAGAGATTAAAAAACTGGGAGGGGAAAAGTGTTTCTATCATCTCCAACCAAGACATAGCTGAATATGAAAAGGCAGAATGAAGAAAGTGCCACTCAAACAAAATTAATAAACAGGAAAAAAAGTGTGAAACAACTCTCCAGAAACTGTATCACTGGCTTTTCACAATTTGATGCCAAAATATGTGGCTGAGAAGCAAGACTGGAATAATAACACTGCCATGTATTAATATAGCATCTTTTTCTGAGAAGCTCTTAATATATTGTGATCATTTGGTCTTTCCCTGAGCTGCCGTCCAAATAGCTCCTGAAAACTTTTGCATCACAACTACTCTGGAAAATCATTATGCCATGTCAAGCTACTCTAACTCAGGGATGGACAACCCAGTACTAAGCATTTTCTGGGGCCCCTTGAAATTTTATTAACCAATGTCTTTGCATACAGTTCCCACATTGACCAAATCTTCCCCTCTACACACACACACACACACACACACACACACACACACACACACACACACACACACACATAGGCGCACACACACATCTGTACTGAAATTCAGCAGTTCAACTCAAGGGCAAATTACTCATGTGGCTTAAGTGTACAGAGCAGAGAAAAATGCAGTAAAGTTTATCTTCAGCCAGAGGAAGGAAAACTTTCCAAGCCACCTGACCCCTTTTCTTCCTTCAGCAGAAGGTCAAGAGTCTTTTGCATTTGGGTGGTGCCTAAAAAGCTGAGGGATCATTTCTAAAGTACTGTTTAAGTGGCAAGAAGTTATCCTCTTTTTAATAATGTGGGACAAAGAAACAGGGAGGGGGCTGGGGGAGAGGAGCAGGTGGATCATTTTACAGATAAATAACCTGAAGCAAAGTGGATTGGATTGATTTACTTGCATATTTTCAGAGGGTTCTAAGACTGGGAAACTACGTAACCTCAGCTCTCAGCCTAGGACTATATCATAAGGTCTTGTCTTTTAAGATAATAGAAACCTTACATTTTCTTCAGATTCCATTGTAGTTCGGCCTAGAAAAATAAACTAAAAAACTAAAAATAAATAAATAAATGAAAAAAGATCATGGTGCCCAAGAAATTCACATATTTATTTGATGAGCTCACTATTCTCATTTTCAGAGAATTACATTATGTGTGTTTTTAACATTGAATGTTATAAATAATGCATGACACAGTTATTGCCAATATTTAGTTGGCTATAGGTAAAATGTACCCATAGATTAATTATAACCGTATTATCCAGACCAAGATATCAGAGAAATTAGTCTGATAACCTTTATTCATTGATATACTCGTTCACTCACGCCTTCAAAATTTAACGTGTACTTATTATGCAGTAGGCATTAGGCTTGGTGCTCTAAGGAAAGGAGTGAACAAGTGAACAAGATAGACTGTGGAAAGATGATTGTATTAGAAAACCTGAAATGGCTGATCACTGTACCTGGATGCTCAGAAATCAAGAGAGCGTTGCATATCCTCTATCCCAGTTACCTTCCCTGGGGAGTAAAGAAGTGTACATTTCCCATGAGATACTCTACTCTTCTTGATATGGTCATACCATCAGGACAGAAGTTCACAGTGGATGTGCCAGCATCCAAGTGTGTGTCCCACTTTTTGGAGGTTCATTCATAAGTTTGAAAAAGACATTAAAGTCCTTTGTCTATAGGAGTTAATCAATAAACTTCATTAAAAGAATGATTGAATTGTGTAGTGTAAGGATGGTAAAGAGGTTTCCTTCACTCCACATCTGGACTCTGAAAGTTGCTATGGTATCTCATGGGATGACCTGTTACCAGCTAAATTGTGTGTAGATGAAAATCTCTCCAAGAGTTAAGGTATTATGTTCAATCATCAGAATTCATAGTAGGGATCTAAGGACCAAAGTCCCAGCTACCTAAATTGCCACAATCAATTAGTGACAGTCTAAATCCTTTTGACTTTTTTTTTTTTTATTCCTCAGTTAAAATCTCAAATTTGGACTGGGATGGCCTATACAACCCAGTATTTCTCAGTCTTTATTTCTCATCACTTTTCCATATGCATTAAGCATTCTAAACAGACCAAACGTCTTTGTACATCACAGGAAGCAAGTTGATGTCTCATGCCACTGTGGTTTTGCGTGTCACTCCTCAAGCAAGTCTTCCTAGAAAACCTCTAGTGGTCCTTTAAGACTCAATGCAGCCATCGGCTTCTCTTGAAAGCCCTATTTGATCTTTTCCTCTGCATTTCCTCCCTCTCTGTGCAAAGCCAGCCCCCTCTTCCCTCTACATGGCATAACACCCCAATCATACCTCTATTCTGTATTTGCTTGCTTGTCCCTCTGTCTTCCCTGCATGTCAAGCTGGAAACTTCTGGAAGGCAAAGATTTTTACTTATTCACCTCTGCTTCTCTCCACAGACCCAGGTAGTAGGACTGCAGTAAATGTTCATTGGTTAAATGATTGGATTTAAAAAGTGAATGAAAGCAGCATTCCCATGAAAGTTGAGAACTCACTTTCCCTTACCTTCTCCCCTTCCTTGTTTAGAGCCGGACGCCTGGGTCTCCACTAGATCTGCAGCGTTTCAGGCAAGTTCCAGTTCTTAGGCACCTCACCATTGTCCCAGTTTGCCTGGAGGTTGTTCTGTACAACAAGAGTATACAACAGCAGGGGTGGTAAAGCATTCCCAGGGTGTGACAGCGACTTTTTCTTAGTCTGATATCAGAACCTCAACCATTCCTTATGCTGTCATTTTTTCTTTATGTCATTAGTTTCCCACCAGGAACTGAGGCCTCAGGGCTGACCCATGCAAATTGGGCCTGAACCACAATGTACTCCCCACATCATTTATGCCTCACCTCCTCTTAACGTCTGCTTTTCATCACCTGACAACACCTGCCTTAAAACATGCATTACCCAGACCAACCCTCACTTCATTTCTCTGCATATACTATGATCCGAAGCCTCATCCATGTTCTTTTTTTTTTTTCAGATTGCACGTTTTATTTTTTTTAATTTATTTTTTACATCTTTATTGGACTATAATTGCTTTACAATAGTGTGTCAGCTTCTGCTTTATAACAAAGTGAATCAGTTATACATATACATATGTTCCCATATCTCTTCCCTCTTGCGTGTCCCTCCCTCCCACCCTCCCTATCTCACCCCTCTAGGTGGTCACAAAGCACCGAGCTGATCTCCCTGTGCTATGCGGCTGCTTCCCACTGTCCATGCCACTCTCTCACTTTGTCACAGCTTACCCTTCCCCCTCCCCGTGTCCTCAAGTCCATTCTCTAGTAGGTCTGTGCCTTTATTCCTGTCTTAACCCTAGGTTCTTCATGACATTTTTTTCCTTAAACTCATTATATATGTGTTAGCATACGGTATTTGTCTTTCTCTTTCTGACTTACTTCACTCTGTATGACAGACTCTAGGTCCATCCACATCATTACAAATAGCTCAATTTCGTTTCTTTTTATGGCTGAGTACTATTCCATTGTATATATGTGCCACATCTTCTTTACCCATTCATCCGATGATGGACACTTAGGTGGTTGCCATCTCCGGGCTATTGTTGATAGAGCTGCAATGAACATTTTGGTACATGACTCTTTTTGAATTATGGTTTTCTCAGGGTATATGCCCAGTAGTGGGATTGCTGGGTCATATGGTAGTTCTATTTGTAGTTTTTTAAGGAATCTTCATACTGTTCTCCATAGTGGCTATACCAATTCACATGCCCACCAGCAGTGTAAGAGTGTTCCCTTTTCTCCACACCCTCTGCAGCATTTATTGCTTCTAGATTTTTTGATGATGGCCATTCTGACTGGTGTGAGATGATATCTCACTGTAGTTTTGATTTGCATTTCTCTAATGATAAATGATGTTCTCTAATGATTAATGAGATTAATGAGATTAATGAGCATTCTTTCATGTGTTTGTTGGCAGTCTGTATATCTTCTTTGGAAAAATGTCTATTTAGATCTTCTGCCCATTTTTGGATTGGGTTGTTTATTTTTTTGTTATTGAGCTGCATGAGCTGCCTGTAAAGTTTGGAGATTAATCCTTTGTCAGTTGCTTCATTTGCAAATATTTTCTCCCATTCTGAGGGTTGTCTTTTGGTCTTGTTTATGGTTTCCTTTGCTGTGCAAAAGCTTTGAAGTTTCATTAGGTCCTATTCATTTATTTTTGTTTTTATTTCCATTACACTAGGAGGTGGGTCAAAAAGGATGTTGCTGTGATTTATGTCATAGAGTGTTCTGCCTGTTTTCCTCTAAGAGTTTGATAGTTTCTGGCCTTACATTTAGGTCTTTAATCCATTTTGAGCTTATTTTTGTGTATGGTGTTAGGGAGTGATCTAATCTCATACTTTTACATGTACCTGTCCAGTTCTCCCAGCGCCACTTATTGAAGAGGCTGTCCTTTCTCCACTGTACATTCCTGCCTCCTTTATCAAAGATAAGGTGACCATATATGTGTGGGTTTATGTCTGGGCTTTCTATCCTGTTCCATTGATCTAGCTTTCTGTTTTTGTGCCAATACCATACTGTCTTGATTACTGTAGCTTTGTAGTATAGTTTGAAGTCAGGCAGCCTGATTCCTCCAGCTCCATTTTTTGTTCTCAAGATTGCTTTGGCTATTCGGGGTCTTTTGTGTTTCCATACAAATTGTGAAATTTTTTGTTCTAGTTCTGTGAAAAATGCCAGTGGTAGTTTGATAGGGATTGCATTGAATCTATAGATTGCTTTGGGAAGTAGAGTCATTTTCACAATGTTGATTCTTCCAATCCAAGAACATGGTATATCTCTCCATCTGTTTGTATCATCTTTAATTTCTTTCATCAGTGTCTTATAATTTTCTGCATACAGGTCTTTTGTCTCCTTAGGTAGGTTTATTCCTAGATATTTTATTCTTTTTGTTGCAATGGTAAATGGGAGTGTTTTCTTGATTTCACTTTCAGATTTTTCATCATTAGTATATAGGAATGCCAGAGATTTCTGTGCATTAATTTTGTATCCTGCTACTTTACCAAATTCATTGATTAGCTCTAGTAGTTTTCTGGTAGCATCTTTAGGATTCTCTATGTATAGTATCATGTCATCTGCAAACAGTGACAGCTTTACTTCTTCTTTTCCGATTTGGATTCCTTTTATTTCCTTTTCTTCTCTGATTGCTGTGGCTAAAACTTCCAAAACTATGTTGAATAAGAGTGGTGAGAGTGGGCAACCTTGTCTTGTTCCTGACCTTAGTGGAAATGCTTTCAGTTTTTCGCCATTGAGGATGATGTTGGCTGTGGGCTTGTCATATACGGCCTTTATTATATTGAGGAAAGTTCCCTCTACACCTACTTTCTGCAGGGTTTTTATCATAAATGGGTGTTGAATTTTGTCAAAAGCTTTCTCTGCATCTATTGAGATGATCATATGGTTTTTCTCCTTCAATTTGTTAATATGGTTAATCACATTGATAGATTTGCGTATATTGAAGAATCCTTGCATTCCTGGAATAAACCCCACTTGATCATGGTGTATGATCCTTTTAATGTGCTGTTGGATTCTGTTTGCTAGTATTTTGTTGAGGATTTTTGCATCTATGTTCATCAGTGATATTGGCCTGTAGTTTTCTTTCTTTGTGACATCCTTGTCTGGTT
The DNA here is from genome assembly GCF_000442215.2 of Lipotes vexillifer. Classification (NCBI taxonomy): domain Eukaryota; kingdom Metazoa; phylum Chordata; class Mammalia; order Artiodactyla; family Lipotidae; genus Lipotes; species Lipotes vexillifer. Next base: position 2,647,092 of record NW_006769677.1, read on the forward strand.
TTGGTATCAAGGTGATGGTGGCCTCGTAGAATGAGTTTGGGAGTGTTCCTCCCTCTGCTATATTTTGGAAGAGTTTGAGAAGGATAGGTGTTAGCTCTTCTCTAAATGTTTGATAGAATTCGCCTGTGAAGCCATCTGGTCCTGGGCTTTTGTTTGTTGGAAGATTTTTAATCACAGTTTCAATTTCAGTGCTTGTGATTGGTCTGTTCATATTTTCTATTTCTTCCTGATTCAGTCTTGGCAGTTTGTGCATTTCTAAGAATTTGTCCATTTCTTCCAGATTGTCCATTTTATTGGCATAGAGTTGCTTGTAGTAATCCCTCATGATTTTTTTTATTTCTGCAGTGTCAGTTGTTACTTCTCCTTTTTCATTTCTAATTCTATTGATTTGAGTCTTCTCCCTTTTTTTCTTGATGAGTCTGGCTAATGGTTTATCTATTTTGTTTATCTTCTCAAAGAACCAGCTTTTAGTTTTATTGATCTTTGCTATTGTTTCCTTCATTTCTTTTTCATTTATTTCTGATCTGATTTTTATGATTTCTTTCCTTCTGCTAACTCTGGGGTTTTTTTGTTCTTCTTTCTCTAATTGCTTGAGGTGCAAGGTTAGGTTGTTTATTCGAGATGTTTCCTGCTTCTTAAGGTGGGCTTGTATTGCTATAAACTTCCCTCTTAGAACTGTTTTTGCTGCATCCCATACGTTTTCGGTCGTCGTGTCTCCATTGTCATTTGTTTCTAGGTATTTTTTAATTTCCTCTTTGATTTCTTCAGTGCTCACTTTGTTATTAAGTAGTGTATTGTTTACCCTCCATGTGTTTGTTTTTTTTACAGATCTTTTCCTGTAATTGATATCTAGTCTCATAGCGTTGTGGTTGGAAAAGATATTTGATACAATTTCAATTTTATTAAATTTACCAAGGCTTGATTTGTGACCCAAGATATGATCTATCCTGGAGAATGTTCCATGAGCACTTGGGAAAAATGTGTATCCTGTTGTTTTTGGATGGAATGTCTTTAAATATCAATTAAGTTCATCTTGTTTAATGTATCATTTAAAGCTTGTGTTTCCTTATTTATTTTTCATTTTGGATGATCTGTCCATTGGTGAAAGTGGGGTGTTGAAGTCCCCTACTATGAATGTGTTACTGTCGATTTCCCCTTTTATGGCTGCTAGTTTTTGCCTTATGTATTGAGGTGCTCCTATGTTGGGTGCATAAATATTTACAATTGTTATATCTTCTTCTTGGATCGATCCCTTGATCATTATGTAGTGTCCTTCTTTGTCTCTTCTGATAGTCTTTATTTTAAAGTCTATTTTGTCTGATATGAGAATTGCTACTCCAGCTTTCTTTTGGTTTCCATTTGCATGGAATATCTTTTTCCATCCCCTTACTTTCAGTCTGTATGTGTCTCTAGGTCTGAAGTGGGTCTCTTGTAGACAGCATATATATGGGTCTTGTTTTTGTATCCATTCAGCCAATCTGTGTCTTTTGGTGGGAGCATTTAGTCCATTTACATTTAAGGTAATTATCGATATGTATGTTCCTATTCCCATTTTCTAAATTGTTTTGGGTTCGTTATTATAGGACTTTTCCTTCTCTTGTGTTTTTGTCTAGAGAAGTTCCTTTAGCATTTGTTGTAAAGCTGGTTTGGTGGTGCTGAACTCTCTCAGCTTTTGCTTGTCTGTAAAGGTTTTAATTTCTCCATCAAATCTGAATGAGATCCTTGCTGGGTAGAGTAATCTTGGTTGCAGGTTTTTCTCCTTCATCACTTTCAGTATGTCCTGCCACTCCCTTCTGGCTTGTAGAGTTTCTGCTGAGAGATCAGCTGTTAACCTTATGGGGATTCCCTTGTGTGTTATTTGTTGTTTTTCCCTTGCTGCTTTTAATATGCTTTCTTTGTATTTAGTTTTTGACAGTTTGATTAATATGTGTCTTGGCGTATTTCTCCTTGAATTTATCCTGTATGGGACTCTCTGTGCTTCCTGGACTTGATTAACTATTTCCTTTCCCATATTAGGGAAGTTTTCAACTATAATCTCTTCAAATATTTTCTCAGTCCCTTTCTTTTTCTCTTCTTCTTCTGGAACCCCTATAATTCGAATGTTGGTGCGTTTAATGTTGTCCCAGAGGTCTCTGAGACTGTCCTCAGTTCTTTTCATTCTTTTTTCTTTATTCTGCTCTGCAGTAGTTATTTCCACTATTTTATCTTCCAGGTCACTTATCCGTTCTTCTGCCTCAGTTATTCTGCTATTGATCCCATCTAGAGTATTTTTAATTTCATTTATTGTGTTGTTCATCATTGCTTGTTTCATCTTTAGTTCTTCTAGGTCCTTGTTAAATGTTTCTTGCATTTTCTCTATTCTATTTCCAAGATTTTGGATCATCTTTACTATCATTATTCTGAATTCTTTTTCAGGTAGACTGCCTATTTCCTCTTCATTTGTTAGGCCTCGTGGGTTTTTATCTTGCTCCTTCATCTGCTGTGTGTTTTTCTGTCTTCTCATTTTGCTTATCTTACTGTGTTTGGGGTCTCCTTTTTGCAGGCTGTAAGTTCATAGTTCCCATTGTTTTTGGTGTCTGTCCCCAGTGGCTAGAGTTGGTTCAGTGAGTTGTGTAGGCTTCCTGGTGGAGGGGAGTAGTGGCTGTGTTTTGGTGGATGAGGCTGGATCTTGTCTTTCTGGTGGGCAGGTCCACGTCTGGTGGTGTGTTTTGGGGTGTCTGTGGACTTATGATTTTAGGCATCCTCTCTGCTAATGGGTGGGGTTGTGTTCCTGTCTTGCTAGTTGTTTGGCATAGGGTGTCCAGCAGTGTAGCTTGCTGGTCGTTGAGTGAAGCTGAGTGCTGGTGTTGAGATGGAGATCTCTGGGAGATTTTCACCATTTGATATTATGTGGAGCTGGGAGGTCTCTTGTGGACCAGTGTCCTGAAGTTGGCTCTCCCACCTCAGAGGCACAGCACTGACTCCTGGCTGCAGCAGCAAGAGCCTTTCATCCACACGACTCAGAATAAAAGGGAGAAAAATTAAGAAAGAAAGAAAGAAAGAAAGAAAGAGAGAAAGAAAGAAAGAAAGAAAGAAAGAAAGAGAGAGATAGAGAGAAAGGAAGGAAGGAAGGAAGAAAGAAAGAAGATAAAATAAAATAAAGCAAGATAAAATAAAATAAAGTTATTAAAATAAAAAGTTATTTACAAAAAAATTTTTTTTTAAAGGGAAACAATGGACGGATAGAACCTTAGGACAAATGGTGGGAGCGAAACTATACAGACAAAATCTCACACAGAAGCATACACATACACACTCACAAGAAGGAAAAGGGGAAAAAATAATAAATCTTGTTCTCAAAGTCCACCTCCTCAATTTGGGATGATTCGTTGTCTATTCAGGTATTCCACAGATGCAGGGTACATCAAATTGTGGAGCTTTAATCCGCTGCTTCTGAGGCTGCTGGGAGAGATTTCCCTCTCTTTTCTTTGTTCGCACAGCTCCCGGGGTTCAGCTTTGGATTTGGCCCCGCCTCTGCGTGTAGTTCGCCGGAGGGCATCTGTTTTTCGCTCAGAGAGGACGGGGTTAAAGGAGCAGCTGCTTCGGGGACTCTGGCTCACCCAGGCCGGGGCGAGGGAGGGGCATGGAGTGAGGGGCGGGCCTGCGACGGGAGAGGCCGGCGTGATGTTGCACCAGCCTGAGGCGTGCAGTGCGTTCTCCCGGGGAAGTTGTCCCTGGATCACGGGACCCTGGCAGTGGCTGGCTGCACAGGCTCCCCGGAAGGGGGGCTGTGGATAGTGACCTGTGCTCGCACACAGGCTTCTTGGTGGTGGCGGCAGCAGCAACCTTAGCGTCTCATGCCCGTCTCTGGGGTCCGCGCTGTTAGCCGCGGCTTGCGCCCGCCTCTGGAGCTCCTTTAAGCAGCGCTCTTAATCCCCTCTCCTCAAGCACCAAGAAGCAAAGAGGGAAGAAAAAGTCTCTTGCCTCTTCTGCAGGTCCAGACTTTTCCCCGGACTCCCTCCCGGCTAGCCGTGGCGCACTAACCCCCTGCAGGCTGTGTTCACGCCGCCAACCCCAGTCCTCTCTCTGTGCTCTGACTGAAGCCCAAGCCTCAGCTCCCAGCCCCGCCCGCCCCGGCAGGTGAGCAGACAAACCTCTCGAGCTGGTGAGTGCCGGTCGGCACCGATCCTCTGTGCGGGAATCTCTCCGCTTTGCCCTCCGCACCCCTGTTGCTGTGCTCTCCTCCACCGCTCTGCAGCTTCCCACCTCCGCCACCCACAGTCTCTGCCCGCGAAGGGGCTTCCTAGTGTGTGGAAACCTTTCCTCCTTCACTGCTCCCTCCCCCTGGTGCAGGTCCCGTCCCTATCCTTTTGTCTGTTTTTTCTTTTGCCCTACCCAGGTACGTGGGGACTTTCTTGCCTTTTGGGAGGTCTGAGGTCTTCTGCCAGCATTCAGTAGGTGTTCTGTAGGTGTTGTTCCACGTGTAGATGTATTTCTGGTGTGTCTTTGGAGGCTGGACAGCAATGTAAGCCAAGGCCAGAGGGTAGAATTCTGTTTTGTTTTTCTTGGTGGGGTGAGGGACAGAGCCAGGAACTTGAAGTACAGGATTCGTGCTATGGGTACTTCGTTTCTATAGATTAGGGCTTTCCAGCTGGTAGACCTATAGATGTCCCTCAAGATATTCGGTCTTCTTATCCTTTGGGAAGGCCAGGCAAGTAGCTTGATCCTGGGCTCCTCAGACTTGGGCCTGGCTTAAAGGCAGGCAGGCTGGAGATGCTGGGCCTTAACGCGTCTCCTCTGGGTAGTGGTTCTCCAAGTGCAATTCCCAGACGAGCAGCCTCAGCCTCCCCTGTGTGTTCGTTCCGTTCCCCATCCATGTTCTTTTATTGGCACTGACAATCCACAGAAACAGCCCTCATCACCAATATTTCCTATCTCTCCTTTCTGCTGATTCAATTTCCAGCCAAGTCTTTTATTAGCTGTGCTTAGAAAATATCATTTTTTATTCAATCAATTATTAAGGCTAGTAGAGTTTAGCTATATGACCGCACATTAATTTCTAATTCTAGAAGAACTAGAACATGAGGTATTATGCTTAAGCCTAAAAGATGCTCAGTGTAATTAGTTTTTTGTTAATGATTCAGAAGGTTTGGGGGACCACATATTAATTTAGGGACATCATGAACGCCAATTATTTTCCCATAAATATGAAAAATAATCAGTGAATATAATGTTCCCAGAAGACAACTACTGGGCAACTATCTTGTTGTTTTTTGTGGGTTTTGGGGTTGAATACAGCAAACCAATTTGTTTCAAGTTGATAAATATGGTGCTTGTTCATTAGCAAATTTCTCTGTGAACTGTCAAGAGGGATGAGCTTTGAGCGGTTACGGGGCAAGGATGCTGGTCTATGACATCTCAAGCCTGCTGTGGCACAGGGTAGGGATAGTCTAGGAAGTGGATAAGACCTAAATAAAGGCAGAATAACTCAAAGTGAAGCCTTAGGAGTAGAATCCAGAGCAGGCAGAGGACCTACCATCTAGTGTGCCTGCTGCCTGCTTTCCTAAACTTTTGCACCTCTTGGCTCTCAGGACATCACATTCTCCTTGATGTCCTCCTAATTCAATGGCCATTTGTTCTATCAATACTGTTCTTCCTAGGTCCTCCTCTTTTTCTCAGTCTTTTAATGCAGGAGTGCTCTGGGCTCAGTCCTCAGACCCCCTTCTTCTCTTCTTTCTGCTCTCACTCATTTGATTCCACCAAGTCCCATGGATTTAGTGACCATATATACTCAATATTCCAATAATACTCAAATTTTCAGTCTCAGGCCACAATACTGATCTAGACTCATATACTCAACTGAGAAGTCAACATCCCTACTTGGATATCTACTAGGCATATCAAACTTAATACTTTCAAAGCAAAACTTTTTATTTCTAGCCCCAAACAGCAACTACATTCACCCACTTGCTCAGTAGAAAACTCCACTCGCCCTTGTCTACTTTCTTTTTCATATATCCATCCCACTTTTGATCCATCAGCTAATCGCCTTGTCTCTACCATCCAAATAGTTCCCAAACTGGACCAGTCCCCTCCCACTGCTAACATCCTAGTGAAAGCCACCAGCAAGCCTCTCCCCACTGTCTCCCTGCTTCCATCATGCCCCCAGGCTGATTCCCATTGGTGTACTCAGAGGGACTCTTTAACCCAAAACCTTCCTGTAACTTCTGGCACTGCTAGAATAAATTATAACAGCTTCTCATGGCCTTCATGTCACTTTTTCTGTCTCTAGGGCTTGCTCTTCTGGTTCCAGCCACAGTGGCTCCTGCTGTTCTCTCAAATGCGAATAAGCTAAGTTTCTTCTGACCTCAGGGAATTCACATTTTCTGTGACCTCTGCCAGGACTGCTTTTGCCCTAGAAATAGCCTTCTCTGTCACTTTATTCAGATTGCCTGCTGAGGGGGCCCTTCCCTGACCACCTTACCTAAACCCCTTCTTTGCCATTCTCTAGCCCATAACTTGCATAACTGTTTAATAGGCCTTATTACTACCCAACATTAGATTACATCTTTGTTTATTTTCAGTCTTTCCCAGCTGAAGGTAAGCTTCATAAGGGTAAGACTTTATTTCTCTGTCCCTGAATGAATGAACTGGCTCCAGTAGCTATCAAAATTCAGCCTCTTGGCAAATGCAGTCAGGCAAAGGAGTTTGGACAAAAGTGCCAGGTAGTCCTGGGACACTGAGACAGCATTCAGCTTTAGGCCTCAGGTCCAGAGCCTCTATAGGGTCCCCTTTGAGGAATACCAGTGAAGATAGAGTGTTATAAATGGGGCGATATGAGGAATATGTGAGTAGGAAAAAGTCATGATTCCTGACAGAGAATTTTACTCTTTCATAAAAAAATCAAAATTTTCCACAATGAACCTCAAAATGCTTTAATTGACTTGTAAATAATGTTGTTAATTTCTCATTACTTATTTGTTTCCATGCTTTGAAACGAAACAAGAGCTCTTAGAGATAAGACAAATCTGGGAATATGTTAAAGTTGTTAACTATATTTTGAATAGAAAATTACTTAGACAAGATAATTTCCCCCCCAAACTCTTTAAAAATTCTGAAGCATCATAGAATATTACATTTTGGGGGGGGAAACAAATTTTAGGAGAACCTACGGTTTATGGAATCATCTCAAGGAAGCCCTAAGTTTTCTTTTGGTTTTCTCCTAGTCAGTCATTCTAAGACAGCAGTTCTCAAAGAATGATCTAGGGACCCCTGATCATCTCAGAGACTATTTCAGGGGGTCCATTAGGTCAATGCTATTTTCATAATAATATGAAGATGGTGTTTGCCTTTTCATTCTCATTTTCTCCTAAGGGTACACTGCAGCTTTCTAGAGGCTACAGGGTATGTGATATTGCAACAGACTAAATGGAAAAGCAAATATGAAAATCCAGCTGTCTCTCTGAACCCAAACTTTAGAAATATTTGCACATATGGAAAACAAGATCATTCTTCTTGCTAAAAATTTTTATTTTGGAAAATGTAGTTATTTTGGTATAAATGTTATTTATGTTCATATGTAATGGGTATGTTATTTTTATTGAATGAATAACTAAATATTAATAAAGTCTTAGTTTTAGTTTCTAATACAATAAATATGTATAGGTAGAACCCACATAAGCAAAAGCTCTTTTGGATCCACACTGATTTTTAAGAGTATAATGGGGAACCACATAGTTACTGCCACTCTAAGACACTAAACTATCAACAGATAGGTTGCTAAGTATTCTATAAATTAAATTTATGACAATGAGTATATAGTAAAATAAATAGCCCCGATCACTTTAGTTAAATATATTTCTCAGGTCTCCAAGAAATCATATATACGTGATTTATATGTATACACACACACACACACACACACACACACACACACACACACACTTTGGCATCCATTATGTCTTTCTCTTTCCACAAATGTATTTAGTGTATACTCAGACAATTGTTTCAGCTTATTTGCACTTACAGATAACTAAAGCTTTACAAACATGAATCCAAATGGTAACCCATGGAGAGTTTTAAGGTCTAGCATTGTGGCCATGAGCTCACATTCCCAAACCAAACAACCTAGATTTATTCAACCCTTCCATGCTTCAGTTTCTTTAACTCCAAAATGTGGATAATATTAGCTCCTAAACCAAAGGGCTGGTAAGCAGATTAAATAAGTTCATATTTGTAGAGTATCCAGAACAGGGCTAGGCACATTTAATAAATGTTAGCTACTATTATAGTTAATATAGAAATGTTAGCTACCATTATAATCATTTCTGAGAATAATACAATATCATCACGAACTGTGGAGGAAAAAAGGAAGCTGACCTGAAAAACTTAGGAAGTATTGGGATTTCAAAGTAATTAGAAATTGAAAGATAAATTTACTCTTACCATGGAGATAGTATCAGAGATAGTATCATTTTCTGAGAAATCATACACATTTTCATCTAAAAGTATTGATAAATGGCCCCTTCTGGTGCTCTACCTAGTAACCATGTGATAAGGCTGCATTGTGCATGTTAAATACATGTCGCAAAGGAGAAATGAGACTGCACCTTATGAAGATCAGTAATTATAGAAAAGACATACTGTTAGTCTTAATATATCATCTTCTGACAACTCAGCTTCCCAAGCCAGGAGGCTATATTTAAAACCATACAGCTAGAGGACAATTGTCCTGACATAGCATGATGGGACTCCGTGAAAACCAGCCTTGTAGGAAGACAGTCTACTGAGACAGCCAGCCTCATCGTTTGCACTGAAGAAAGGACAGCAGTGGAAATAATCTTAAATGGAAAGTCCTAGATAATATGAATTATTTTTGTATTAGCTCTAGGATTATAGTTTGTGAAAGTTCTATGTTGGCATGTTTTCAATCCTAAATCAGTTTACGTGTATATCTACACTGAATATCAATTCAAATTAGAATTAGGATCACTGAATAGAGCTTTCAGGATGGCAGAATTTGGTCCAATGTAAGAATAAAAGAGAAAAGATGAAAGATGTCCACCCATCTTGTTTGAGGTAATAAGTTCCCCACCAATGGATGTATAAAAGGAAAAGTCTATATCTTTCTATCAGAAAAAAATCATAGGACCATCTAATTCAACTCTTTATCCATTGCATTAATATTCTAGTAAACACATCCATTATGCTTTGATTGTCTATAATGGAAATAAACTGCTCTGTGAGGCAGCCCATTTCATATTCTGAACAATACTCCTTTATTTATCCAACAAGTATTGGTGGATCAGACATTCTTCTATGAACTTGAAATATAGCAATGAACAAAACATATAAAACCCCTACCTTCACACGACGTATTATTTTGAGACAAGGCAGACTAATACATAATAAAATAAGTAAAAGATATATGTATCAGAAGGTGTTATGGGCTGTGGAGAAAACTAAAGCAAGGAAAAGGGATAAGGGATGTTGGAATGGAGGTGAGGGGATGTCAGTTAAATAGTGAGGGAAGGATATTCACAGAAGAAATAGAAAAGGTGGAAGTGAGGATTTGGGGAAGGTTTATAATTGGCCATTGATTGAAATTTGCTAACTAGAATGATACCAAATAAGTGTAACTTATTTACACTTAGGTATTTATTATGTTTTAGTCTTCAATATTCCAGGCTAAATATCTTCAGTTCTTCCATCATTTGCCATGTGCTGTGATTTCTAGATCATCCGTGTCTCTCCCTTGGGTATACTCAGCCCAGACCACTATACTCTAAAATGCAGAATAGAATGGGAAATTTACCCGCTACCTCCATTCTGTGTTCTGTCTTCTGGTGTGAGTGGTACTTCCTTCAGAACGCCTTCCCGACTCCCAGATCTCAACTATGGTCTCCTGTATGCATTACCTTAGCTGTATTATGCTGTGTTAAGCTCACCTTAAACTTGGCAGGCTCCAGGCTGCCTTCTAAATCACCAGCTCCACAACTACAGGTATGTATATTTCTATTCCATCATCATGCGTGACACAATGGCAGGTGCTCAGAAACATCTGTGGAGTTGAATGAGTCAATATCTCTCACAATTCTAGTAGTCTACAATTGTAATCTCCACTGATTATGTTCCAGAAGGGCAGAAACTTTTATGGTGTTTACTGCTATACCTGCAGCACTTAGAATAGGACTGGTATGTAGTAGGCACTTAAAAAAATATGTTTTGGAGGACTATACATCTTTGAAACAGCCTAGAAAAGTGTTGGGTGTAATTGACAAATAATTCTAAAAACTCAGCCTTATATTAATATAGTGCTTTATGTTTCACCAAATACTTTCTCACGTGTGTTTTCATATAATCTCACCAACTCCATGGGGTAGGTGGAATGGAATGCTCCATTTCTAGTTTCTAAAAGGAACGATTTTATGAAGCTCACAGAGATTAAAGATTATTTGGGGTGATGCGTGTTGTCAGGCTTGAATCCAGATCTTCCACTTTAATATTTTATGTTTTTTTTTAATTTATTTTTATTCTTATTTTATTTATTTTTGGCTGTCTTGGGTCTTCGTTGCTGCACGCGGGCTTTCTCTAGCTGTGGCAAGTGAGGGCTACTCTTTGATGCCGTGTGCGGTCTTCTCATTGCAGTGGCTTCTCTTGCTGTGGAGCACGGGCTCTAGGCAGTGGACTTCAGTAGTTGTGGCACGCGGGCTCAGTAGTTGTGGCGCACGGGCTTAGTTGTTCCACGGCATGTGGGATCTTCCCAGACCAGGGATCGAACCTGTGTCCCCTGCACTGGCAGGCAGATTCTTATCCACTGTGCCACCAGGGAAGCCCTATGTCTTATGTTTTTTATTACACAACATGTAAGTTAAGTTTACTGCAGGGTTGTCACGTGAAATAGGCATGTCTTTAACATATGCAAGTCAGAATGTCACCATTGACAGCACTTGGCTTTTCATACCGCCTTGATTCCTTTGCTTTTATGCCTGTGTTTATAATCCCTCTGGTTTAGATATAGGTCAAGTTTGTTCACAGTCAGTCTCAGGCCATTCCTTTCCCAAGATAGAAGAGTGCTCTGTCCTATGGACTTCATGCTCTACCCTTTTCATCTATTAGGTGATGCATCATAGCTGGATAAACATCTTCTAAAATTTCTTCATTTTTTAAGATTTGCCAGCATGATATAGAAAAGTGTATATTAAAGTTTTGTCTTAAGTTTCATTTAAAAATGAATCTTGCCCTATCTTGCCACAGTTATCTGATATTGTCTCTATTTATAATTTTTTTAAAAAACCTGTTTTAACTCATTGCAATTGCTGCAATCATTCTGGATTTCCTGTCAACTTTATTGCCTTGGGGTATATGAATAGGGTATTTCCAGAGAGCTGCCTGAGGTCAGTAACTTTTTATTTTAATGAAGGGTGTGCTTCCTCTGTATAACTGATGGAGAAACATTATTTTTAGGCAGAAATAGCAATTCAGTGTGCTTAGCTCACAATTTATTACCATCTCAGTACGTAGGGTGATCGGGAAAGTAGTCTGTCCCTATTTCACAGGAGCTGAAATTGTGCTGGTGCCATGAGAGTTTAGACATCGATGGATAAAGTAATCTGTTCCAGAAATGTGGTGGCAGAGAATTAAGTAAGATATTCTCTGTGTGGTTAAGACTTGTTGGATAGGACCTTCAAGGTAGGAAAGAAATGAATGAGACTAACACGGGAATGCAGTGGTCAAGCAGGCAAAAAATGGACTTGAGTAAAAATTCCTGGGTCCAAGTCCCAGTTTAGGATTTTAGTATCTGCGTGAAAATGGGATTTTCTCTCTCATCTATAAAATAAGGTTATCAATACTTGTACCAGAGAGTGGTTCTAAAGATGAAATAGCATGTACATATAGAGGCTCCAAGTACCACAGAACATTAGCAGTGGAAAGGTTTCTGTTTGAGCAACTGAACCTTCAGTGTAAAGCTGCCTTCAGTCTGGTTCAGTAGAAAATCAGCAATTTCATAGGTGATAAGAAGCATCAAATCTAGACATAAAATTTCAAAAGTTGGCTTAGTAGAAATCATAGTACATAAAAACCACTTATCTGTTTATAATCTGCACTATGAGATTTAAGAGTAGAAGAAACGGTGGTACCTGTTAGACTTAAATGACAATGACCAGGAATCTTCTTTATTTACAAATTGATAATTGATTTATTGGGTTTTTTCAATTAAAGAAGTGTTTATTGTTGATATGAATAAATACTTTTATTCATAGTTAATTTTGAAACTAATTCATGTATTAATGAAAGTAAGTAAAGCAGAGAGAGAAAATTGCTCAGTTACTCAAATGCTACCAGAAATCAATAAATATAAGTAACATTTGAAAGGATAGTCTTTTAGAATTTCTCTATGTATATGTCAACATACCTGTATCTATTCATATAAAATTATTCTTTTTACAAATAAAACATCCAACTATACATAATGATTTGTAACATGCTTTTAACACAATGTGTGTTCATGTCAATAAATATCTATATTCTGTATTGATATACAGATCATTCTGTTTATGTCAACATAGAGCTGTAATTCCATTTTTAATGGCTGTCATGGTGATCATCATGTGTTAGACAGCCTATTGTTAGACATTTAGATTGTTTGCAATAAGTTTTTCCTACTATAAACAATGCTGTGTTGAATTTCTGTGCATTTATATTTTTACATACTTTTCAATTATTTTCTTAGGATAAGTTACTCGAAGTAGATTTAAGGGGATGCACAATAAAAATAAAAACGTTGCCAGATTGCCTTCTAGAAAAACTGTTTAGATTTAAACATAAATGGAAATTTTTTAAGTTTCTATAAAGTATGGAGCTTTAATTAAATTAATGCAATTTCAAATTTTTACTTACATCCTGTTTTCCAAAGGAAATATATAGATTTATGGACTATTTCAAATAAGAGAAAATAGGGAATGTACACAGGGAGAATTTCGTGAAAATATTAAAACACTGTTCAAATAGAAATTCAGGGTAACCAAAGAATTGATGAGAGTGTAGGGGAGGAAAAATAAACTTTCCTCCACCCTTCTAGGCTCTTGGCTGAGATGCCTGTGATAAAAGATAGATTAAAAGGTGAAAAACAAACAGAAGTTTAATAACATGTATACCATCTGTGTACATGGGAGAGTCCTAGGAAAAGGAAGCAACCCCCTGAAATGGCCCAAGCCACCACCTTAAATACCATCTCCAGCTGAAGACAAAAGAAAAATGTTGTGATATCCAGGAGTGGCTTTAAAATAATCAAACCTGTAAGGTGGAGGAGAGATCTGTATACCACAAAATTGACTACTTGTCATTAACCAGTGAAGTTAAAGATGGATATTTCTCTGTGTACTTTTATGTATATTAGAGATTTACTACAATAAAAAGTGAAGAAAGTATTTAAACATAGATTATTGCATACAAAAGATTTATGCACACTGGGAATACACAAAATACAGTAGAGCTACTCTTAATTAAGAAGAAATTAAAAATAGAAAACTATGATTACCTACAAGCCCTTTCTGTTTCAGAAGGGGCTAAGAACCGTGTGGAAAGACATTAAAAGTCTTCATAATCAAAATAATTGGGTGCTTGTTGATTTTTAAAATAACTGTTTAGATGAATAGGAAAGAGCCTATTTCTATAAAAAGCAATAATAGTAAATAGTAAAAAAAAATACATAAATACCGCTTATTTTTTAAAACGTAAGTGCCACTAAAATTCGTGTTATCTCAAAGTTATCTTTCCAAGGAAAATGAATGACTATATTTTGAACACAGTTAAGAGAATTCCCAATCATGGAAGGGAAAGTTAATAATTACATATCACCTCTCTTAGATACAATGTAGATCAAATAATGGGAAGTGAACTTTGAAACCATGAGTAAGTACTGAGACTTTATATCATGGAATCTCAATGTTTTAATTGGGGGAAGAGACAGAAATCTGTTCCACATCCCCATTTTACAGATAATCACCCTGAGATCGAGGAAGCTGAAGCAATTTGCTTATAGTTATACCCATACTTAAGAGTAATTAATTTTTGCACAATCGTAAGTCACATATGAAAAAGTATTCAAATTTTGTTATCAAAAATTACTTCGTGGGGCTTCCCTGGTGGCACAGTGGTTGAGGGTCCGCCTGCCAATGCGGGGGACACGGGTTCGTGACCCGGTCCGGGGGGATCCCACATGCCACGGAGCGGCTGGGCCCGTGAGCCATGGCCGCTGAGCCTGCACGTCTGGAGCCTGTGCTCTGCAACGGGAGAGGCCACAGCAGTGAGAGTCCCGCGTACCGCAAAAAAAAGAAAAAAAAAAAATTACTTGGTGAAGATTACCAATGTAAGAGCCATAAAAATTCAATATCATTTAGTGTAACAGATAAAGATAATGAACATAGATACTAGTGAATCCACAGAAAACCACTGTTGTTTTCTCTGGAGAAAAAAAATGAAAATTAATCAGGATTTAATTAAAGTGGACAGCATTCTGAAGGGAATAACAAGGACAGAAGTTATTTATGTGAATGTCAAATGCAAAGAGATATTATACGTCTCTTTTTTTAGTTAAGGCAGAAATTGCCTCAAAAGAGCAAAACGGTAGCGAATCATCATTCTGTAGGAGAAAATAGAGACAAAGACAGCAGCCAGCAATGTTTTTAATTAAGAGGAGAAAGATATTTTAGAACAGTGAATGAAACAATTTAGACATTTGTCCTCCCTCCGGCCATGCGTAATAGTACTTAATAGCACCATCACCCCCTTGTTTAGGAGGGCAGTGCTACCGTGTGATCTATAGGGTGATGCTCTATAGGGCAAATCCTTTCATACTGAGTTGTTCCTTTAGCACTGAGACTGAGTTTCCATCAATCCCCACCACAATCTCAGCTTATACAGAAGGAGACTTTTTCAAGATGGGCAGCTTGGGGTTAACAGTAGAGCCTTTGGACAGGTGAAAATTGAAGATGAACAACTGAAAAAGCTGAAAAGTTGAAATTGACCCTCATGAGGGTCAGATAGATACCTTAAGGGACAGGATAAACATTGTGTTCTAATCAGCTCAGCCTCCAGCCAGCCGTGGGGATCCACTCTGCTCCTTTCAGAGGATTTAATTAGCTTCTCTCCTGGTGTGCACCAGGTGGGATTTCACTTTCAAATTAATTCACCTTTTTTTTTTTTTTTTTTTTGCGGTATGTGGGCCTCTCACTGTTGTGGCCTCTCCCAATGCGGAGCACAGGCTCCGGACGCGCAGGCTCAGCGGCCATGGCTCAGGGGCCCAGCCGCTCCGCGGCACGTGGGATCTTCCCGGACCGGGGCACAAACCCGCGTCCCCTGCTTCGGCAGGCGGACTCTCAACCACTGAGCCACCAGGGAAGCCCTAATTCACCTTTTAAAACACTTATCCTGCTTCTTTCTTTCTCTGCATATTTTGTTTTTCGGCCACCAATTCCTATAAAACCTATGATTAATCTCAATACCTAGACACTATTATATTTAATGCTCTCTTGGTCCATTTAGCAATAAGTTAATGATGTTAAGTAATCATAAATAGTTTTTTTTTCAGGTACATAATACATGTGAATGGAGAAATTAAGCATAAACCGTCGGAGATATGGAGACCAAGTCAAAACTTGCAGCATCTGTGCTCCTTGGCGGGGG
>NW_006769677.1:2662786-2677172 GCF_000442215.2 Lipotes vexillifer
GGGGGGCGGGAAGGGTGAGGATACATGCAACCACAAGCATGAACTATTAGATACTCCTACATGCCCCGCATGGGTCTCAGTGCGATGGAATGCAAGAAGGTACAGAATCGTATTTCTTTTTATTACAGAACATTTTATACTTATTGTACAAAATTATTCTCACAGTAATATTGAAAGAACGGAAAAGTTCTTAGCGTCCTCCATTTGCAAGGGAAGGAAGGCTCAGAGTGGTATTGACGAAACTCGGCCTCTGTTCATCGGTGCCAAATAGAAACGCAGAGACAGAGTTCTGGGTGAAATAGGAAAGAATCCTGTATTGCATTGCCAGGCAAAGGGGGCTGCAGCAGGCAAATGCCCTCAAAACTGTGTCTCCCACTTGAGGAGCCTTATAGTGTTCAAGGAGCAGAGCGTGATCAGCTCGTGGACATTCTTCTGATTGGCTGGTGGTGAGGTCAGTGGGAGTCAGCATCATCAACCTTCTGGTTCCAACCGGTCTGGGGTGTCCATGCTCCTGGGCAGCATCCGGTTAACGTCTTCCACATGGTGAGGGTTTCAGTATCTGCAAAACAGCTTAAAGGATGTGGCTCAGGGTAGTATCTAGAGCCCTTGAGGAAGAACTAGAGGCCCTTGACTTTAATGGTTAAAGTATTTTTATTTTGTCTTGCTTGACTGTTTTCCTTTCTTTCTGTATTTTCTCACTTCTCTGATTAAACTTATTCTTTGACAAGGTTTTCTTACAGACAAAAGGCAGGTGGAGGACATGGCGGCGGGTGTCTATTCTGGGAAGGCCTCATAGGGTCCTGCTCGGTTACAGTGGTAGTGAGTTTACCAGCAACTAGTTAGTAGCAGAACTGGAACTACATATTCTTTCCACTCTTCAATTATGTGGCAGGTAGACGACCATCCAATTGAATATAATAGCTGCAGAAAAGACCCTTGAGTCATTTTCCAAGGAGAGCCTCCAGTGGGACTCTGGGGAAGCTCTTCCCTACAGTGGCTTCCCGAAGGGCATTATCAGTCCAGAAAATTTTCAGTTTTAGTTATTGAAAGAGCCTCTTGTAATTGACTCATTCCCTTTCATTTTTAAGTTTCAATCTGATAATCATAATTGATTTAAATTTCTCTCCCAACTCGTGCCCTTGACACAGCAGGCTGCATTTGTAAATCTTAGAGAGTAACAAACTTGGAGAGGTTATCAATTCCTTCAGACCCATCTTTCCCCTTTTATAAAAATACATTGTAGCAATTTTTCCAACATACTGAAATAAAATTGATAATATAACCTATTTCCTGAATAATTTTTTTCAAGTTCTGCATACTATAACTCTAATATCTGCCAGTATTTTCTAATAAATCAATAAGTTGTTCAATTTATGAACTCAGTTTTCACCCTAGAAGATACAGTGGAACAGCCGATGCCTGTCCCATTAAGTAACGCCCCCTCGCCTAAGGGCAACAGCTGCAAAGGCTGATTATCAAGTAACTGGCATCAGTGAAGTGATTTTCCAAAATGGTGACTAGCTCTTGTTAAATTCCAAATGAAACAAAGTATAATCTTTTCTCATTATACACAGTAGCTACATTCCTGGAACAATCAACATATGTTAAAACATGCAAAAAATACTTGGTTCGTATGTAAAAACCTGAGTAAGGGGCTAGGCTTGGATAATAGTGTCCTTAGAACATTTGAAAAGTATGTGGAATGAAGGACAAATATTCATCGTATGGGGCCATCTCACACATTGCAAGATAATGTTGCATCCTTGGTCCAGCCCCATAAATGTCCACTGCAATGTCCATATTATTGTGACAAGGCATCCCAATGAATTTCCAAATTTCCCCCAAGTAGCAGTAACACCTTAGTCGAGAACCACTGTTTGAGAGACTTGAAGAGGAAGGGGATATGGTCTACCTTCTCCTCGCCCTCCTTCCTTTATATGCTTGTTATGATCTGGCAGGCAGGAGTGGAGGTAACCCCTCTTGTGGCAGGGTTGCAGCTCCTTCATACTGCTGACCCATCTTGTTGGTTACATGCTCAGAATCTTTAGATAGAGTCTGCCACTGTCCTCCTGGGGTAGAACCCTTTACTCCAAACTTTGAGGAACTTCTGTGTGACTGGAGGACTATTATTTTAGGTTGATTCCCCCCCTACCCCCACAATGACGGCTTCACACAAAATCCATCTCCTGTTCTGAGTCCTTGGGAGGTCTGCTGTCCCTGTCTCCCTTCCCCACTAAAGTCCTACTTCTGAGACCACTCCATCCCATTTCTCCCCGTGCTCTTTCCCCCACTCAAGGAGTACATGCTTCAGAAGTAAACTGAAGGCTAAGACTGGGAAATCAGTTGCTGGTCTTGCTTTTTTACAATTTTTTAAAGCAATTCTTTTGGGAGCCTCCTCTCTTGACCTCAAAAAGGAGGAACTAGCTGAATACTGTCTTACAACTCATTACATAACGGGTAGCTTACTGGGCATAATCACCAATTTGTCTGTATACCACAATGCAGAAATGTTCACTGCAAATAAACAGGTGAAAATGTAGGAGTGTTTCAAAGTTATGAAATGCATTGTCTCCTTCCAGAATTGAGCCAGTGCATTTTTATTCACTTTGGCTCTCGATATTTCTTCTTATCTATTACTACATGAGAGTAATTTAGAAGAACATATCTGGAAGGTATGTGGGCATAAAAAGATCAGGATTCCACTGAATAATCTGAACAGCCAACTGGTAGAGAATTTTGGACATTGTAGTGATTATTGATAATCATGTAGGAGAACCCTGATAAGGCACAATGGTGTTAAATAAAATCATGTCAGGAATACATGACTTGACAAATTAAGTCTCTCCCTTAATATCAAACGTGGAAGGAATTCTGGTTAACCATGTGTGAGCAAGGAGATTCGGAAAGCGAGGAGAAGTTAGTAATTGCAAGGCTAATTGTTCCGTAAGAAACTAAGGCAAGTCCTCAGAATGCACAGATGAGTTATCTTGATCTTAAGAGTGAGACCAAATGCCAAACTCTACAGCACTGCATGGCGCTGCCTACCCTCTAGGCCCTGCTAACACCCCTCTCTTCCTCACTTTCTGGGCTTTACAACCTCTAACCTACTTAGAGTACCTAGACTGCGCCTTCTCACCACAGGGCCTTTGCACCTGAAGCTTCTTCTGTCCAGGACTAAACTGAATTTACCCTCCTCTGCTCCTAGCCAGCTCCTAGCCATATTTTAGAGCTGAACAGACTCTCCTAAAAAAAAACAGGTCAGCTCCCTCTGGTAGAAAATTGTGTAATTTTGTAAATATCTCCTTTTTCCCCCCAAGATGAAAGCCCCATTTGTTCATGTGTGCACTGATGACCCCTTTATGTCTAATTCAGTACCCCGCTTAATAGGAACTTTAAAATACTCAAATAAGTGAGTGAATAAATAAAGAACTTTTATCTATGATTGTATAGCTAGCAGGTAAGTACGAAAACTCAAGCCCACTTCCATAAAATTCAAGTTCATATCTGCTCTGATCATAAGACACTGCCTCTCATAGGAGAAGGAAAGAAGGTTCCAAACTTGTCAGGAAATTCATTAGGTATTTTTCTAACATTACTATTTACATATAAATAACATTTTATTTGATTTATTTAAATAAATTTATTTAAAATTATTTAATTTTAATAATTAAATGTTTTAAATTTTTTTAAACAAAATAAAAACATTTCACCTTAAAACAAGGAGATAAAGATCAAAAAGCCTAGTGTATGCTCTCCATTTAAAAAATAAATCTTACAATAAGTAGTGTTTTAGTGTTAAATTAACACTAGATTTCTCATAATGACATATATACAATTTTCTAGTTTGTGTCAGATCAAGGGTGTGTCACAAGGGCTATCAGAAATACATACGAAAAATCAAACCAATGATTTTATCTTTCTATTGATATTTGTTAGCCAACAAATAAGACTGATTTGAGCAAAACAATGTTCTTTAGAATATATATATAAAATCAAAAGACAAAAAATTGATTAAATGTAACGATTCCATTCCAATTCCCTTCACTGATTCTGTATATTTCTAAAATAATATTAAAAGCAGCTGTAGTTAGGGGAAGCAAGAGGCTCTTTATAAAGTCCCTACTTCATCAGAATTGGCTCCCTTTGGCTTTCCCACACGGTGGATTTAAATTCCTGGAGATTTTCTCGTGGAAAGGAGGGTGGGGTACATGTAGGAGAGAGAAGCTTTTCACCTGCTCCCTGGTTACAATTCAGCTCTATGTGTCTTAGAAAGACAACCAGATATTCTCAGCTTTCTACAACCTATCTTAAAAGGCAGCCACACATCCAGGGGACTAGGCAGAGGGAAGAGTCAATTTAAGTTGCAAAGAATAAGGGGGTGCATAGTCTGTAGAGAACTTAAACACGATACTAAAACCAACTAAGGGTCCTCTGCTCTTTCTCATCCCCGTGCAGCTTCTCAGTGATGAAATGTTCCCCCTGCCTGCTGGAGAAGGCTGCCGTGCCCACTGCCAGCTTGAGCAGGCTACTCTTTAAGGAGAGTTTCTTCCCAGAAGACTCAGAGCCTTATAGAAGTCGGATGTGTTCCAATGGAAACCATCCATGATGAGTCCTCTGAAAATGAGAACCCAGTGTGTTTTTGTTTTTGTTTTAAATACTGGGCTGGGTGGGTGAGAATTTAGCTTAAGAGAGATATGGGGGTAGGGAGCCCTGAGTGGCAGGGAGAGTGCTGCTTGATTCAAGAGTCTTTCCTTTCTGAGCCTGTCCTTTCTGATGGGCCTCTTGAGTGGTGTGTGAGGCTCCCCCGGTCTTTTCTTTTCTGCTGGGCACACACTGATGTGGTGAACCCACTCTGGACTTGGGAATCGTCTGAAATGAGGATCTGCCTCTATTCTAATTCTGCAGGGAACACGCCGCTGCTCTGTCTTCTGAATTGGTCTTTATTTTCCCAAATGCTAGCCTGCCTTTTATAATTTGATTCTCAAGGAGGATTATATTTACTATGTCACTTGGAAATAGACTTGTGGGCATTCTCACGTTAGGATCAGCAACCGACATGAGTGTCCTTTTCTCTCCTTTTTCATTTGTCCAGTTGGCATACTTTTGCTTTCAATTACGAAAGTAATTGTTGAAAAATTGGGAAGGACACAAAAACACACAGACACACAAAGAAAATAAAATTCTCCTGGAAGCACAGTACCTAGTGATAATTATTTTTAACATTTTGATATATGCCTTTCTGAGCTTTTTTTTCCCTGTGATCAGTGTATTAATATTTAAGACATCAGTGAAACAAAATTGAGATCATACATGAAAAAAAAAAAGACTCTGCCAAGAATTGAGCCAAAGCAAAAATTACTATTTTCTTCCCTTTCTTCTCCAGTCGTTGTTTAGAGTCCTCTCACCTGGTCTTCTGTGGGGTGACTGTGACCAACTCCTTGCTGGTCTCTTTATTCCTGACCACGCCAACTCTTACATGTCATACACTCAAGATGCCTCTTCATAAGCACGTGTCTGGCTATAGGGCTCACGTGCTCAAAAATCTCCAGAGTCGAATTCTAGCTACTAAATTCCTAGAGGTCATGGGTGGTGTCTAAGCCATTTTTAGTCACCACAGGACTTAGTTCATGGCGGTGAATGGAGTAGTCACTTGCTAAATTTTGCCTGAATTATTTAAAAATTCAACTAGTAAATCTGCTATGAAATTTTCTTTAAATGACTGCCCTATAATTAGGCATGTTCCACAAATTTGCATCATTTATTCAACACATACTTTTTTTTTTTTTTTTTCGGTATGCGGCCTGTCACTGTTGTGGGCTCTCCCGTTACGGAGCACAGGCTCCGGACGCACAGGCTCAGAGGCCATGGCTCACGGGCCTAGCCACTCCGCTGCATGTGGGATCTTCCCGGACCAGGGCACGAACCCGTGCCCCCTGCATCGGCAGGCAGACTCTCAACCATTGCGCCACCAGGGAAGCCCAAAACATACTTATCGATCATTTAGTATGAGTTAGGTAGGCATTTGCTGTGTTGAATAATTTTGTCTAAAATCTGCTTTTCCTTGAGCAATATGTACATTTAGAAATTTTTTTTTGACAAAAGAAACGGGAAGACAAAAAATGCCTGTTTCAAGTATCATTTTTAGGCTTCACATCTATCATTTTTCATCTCAAAAGAGAGCAATGCATGGGTCATAATCTGCTTTTTGCTTTTAATTAGAGTTGCCTAATGACTGATTTTGAACCTCTCAGCAACTTCACTGATTCCTTGATTTTTGAAAAAGATAAAAAGAAAATATTAGTCAATATCTACACAATACATGCCTAAAGATAACAGGAAATAAGAGATTCTCTGACATGCTTACAAACTGGATCAAACAAGAGCTTATAAGTTATTAATTGCTGAGATAACTGACAAGGGGTCAGCTTACAGGCGCAAGCCTGAGGCTCGGTCAGATTGCCATCTCTTGTAGTCCGGTCTCCTGCAATGTCACAGACAATCTGTCATCACAGAGCAGGTGGCCAGGCAGGACTATGGGTGTGGATATGGTGACCATGTCAGTTGCTAACTACAGCCTGCACTACAGCTAGGAGGAGATGATAGCTATTAAGTTGCACTTTGCACTGGACAGGGGCCAAAGTGTTTACCCTATAACCCAAACCCATCTTTTGTCTACATAGGCCAGTCCCCCTATAGGGGACAGTATGTGTTTTATTAATTCATCTACTGTGAACCAAAAACTGCTCTAGATGCTGGGGTCTGACAGTTCAAAAAGAGAGACAGAGGCCCTGCAGTCTTGGACTTGGCTTTCTTGATCATCTGTTCCAATCTGCTCATCTATCTTTGTCAGGTCAATTACAATACCCACCTGTGTCTCTTAGAGACTCAAAAAAGGTCCTTAAACATTTCTAAGCTCCCTTAAATTTCCAAGAGGCATTCCCATTTTTATATTCTGTTAAATACCAATGTTCGTTGCAGCAGCAGAATAGAAACAGCATTATGGCAGATGTAAGGGGACTTTTTTCACTTGTCTTTACCACTAATTCGCTATTTGATCCTAGGCCCATGGTTCTCGGCTCTGGCTGAACCTAGAACCAACCAGGGAACTTAAAAAAATGCCAGTGCCCATATTCCACTTCAGACCACTGGGAACAAAATCTCCAAGAGTGGACCTGGGCTTCAGTATTATTTTGAAACAACACAACTGATATTTATGTGCAGCTAGTATTGGGCAAATCTCTTTGTACTTTCTCAACTTGTAAAATGAGGGTAATCATAATTCCCTCCTTAGCTCATAAGGATTTCTTATCTAAAATTTAGGTTGTAGATGTCAAACAATTTTAATAAATAATTTTAATATCCACACAACTAACATTTTTTTTTGGTCTACACTCAGAAATTCTTAAACAAATCCAAAGATGGCTAAGACTTTTGTGTGACAGGATAACATTTTAAAAGAAAGGGAAAATAGTATGTAGTTTCTGAACTTTTCTGACTCGTAATTGCTACGGACTCTTTAGGTCATGCTATGTAAGATTCTGAATTTTTAAAGAAACAAGAGCATATAGTTTCATTACTTCCAGACACTTCCAGTGGTAGCAGAATCAGCAGCATTAAAACCATGGATTAAGACATCCATAAATTCAGTCCATTTTCCCCTTAGGTATCTTGGTTATGACCATGTTCAAGGGCGACTGTCCGGGCACTGTGGTCACCACTAAAACACTGGCAGTTCTCAGAGATTCTAATCAGTGACCAGCAACTGAAGATGCAGTGAGAGAGCTATATATCATAGACAATGCCAAAGAAAAGAGATTTACTGAAAAACCTAAAGTACGATCTCTCAGGGACGTTGCTTCAGAACTGGATTGTAGGGAACAACTTCCTCGTACAGAGGACCCCAGGGACTTCGTCTTGAATCCCTATTGATGGAGTCCTTGAATCAATGGTGAGTTCGTGCAAACTTAGTAAAAAAGTTTCTGTCCTCTAGATAAGGTCCGCTGTTAAGAAAACTAATGCGACAAACAAAATCTTCCTCGGAGTGGAATTTGTTTAAAATGTCTCTATTGGAAATTAAACCCTCAGATTATAATAGAGAGGGGATCATAGGAAAAGAGGAACACATAGAAGAAGACTGTGATCCAGCAAGAATGCGGTACCTACCCCCTTTATTGATCACATAACGACACTCTGTACTTACAAAATCAGAAAGTGCACAAGCAGCTTCTTTCATTACAGAGAGGGAAAGTACTCTTGTACTGTAGGGGCATCCACTTTCCTGGATTACTCATTGTATAGAATTCTGCATAACAAAAACCTTAGCATAATCATTATTAGTAATGACATGGCCTGATTATGTTGAACCCAATTACATAGAATATTTTTTACTTTATGGGTATCATTTTTATGGAAATTTACCAATACTAACAACATTGAGTAATTACTATGATCAGGAACTATGTCAAGCGCATTATATACATTTTATACTTTTTCATAATTTCTTGAAGGCGATTTGTGATCTAGGTTTTCCAGACAAAGGTATTGTGACACACAAAGGTTAAAAAACTTCCCAAGGTCATACAGCCAGAGGTGAGATTCAAACCCAGGTAGTATGACTCCAAAGCTTTAATTCTTAGCCAGTCTCTGTTCTTTTCTGACCCACTAGTTGATCTAGATAATGATTCTGCCATTGAGTTACTGACTGGTAACCTCACCATTGATAAGGTTTTGGGGTACAAACTAATGTCCTCAATGTTCTAAGGGGCAGAAATGGAAACTGAAAGTATCAGGATTTTGCACAAGCCCAACTGTTGACTATAAGTTCCTCAAATGCAGAAGTGAAGACCTCTGGTGTCCAAAGACTGTGACAAATTCAGAGGAAGTGGGTGACTTTACAGTGACGGAGCACTGAGGAAGGATGGGTTATAACTTTGAGTCTACCGGGAAGGCTGATTCCACCCACCAGCAGGGCCACTGACTACATGGGGTTCAACTGGTCAAAACAAAACAGAGAAGCAAAAATTTAATTTCAGGAACAAGACCCCAGGGAGGAGGAACGGTAGCACTTAGAAGTCACCAAGAATCCCCACAGTCACTCTTGAAGCAAACCCAGGATCCAATCAGCAGCAAACAAAACCTGGTCCAGCGGTTCCCCTGAGGTTCCTGGGTATGGGAAAATAGCTAATGCTAAGCTCCACTCTCTTGCTGGCCAGGCTGCAGATGCTATAATGCTTTTTTCTTATGTAGAAATCAGTATCAGACTGAACCCATGAAGGAGCAGATGATAGGTGAAGACGGGCAGAGTAGGAAATGAGGTGGGAATAAGCTAGAGCTATATTAACACACTGAAGGAGCTCCAAGAAGTGAAAAAACAAAACAAAACAACGATGGTACCTCTGACCTAAGTAATTCAAGGTACTGTAAAAGTGAAAGGAATTACAACAAAGTACTTGTTTTCCCCATGATGAAAAGTGTTGACTGTTTTAATACAATATTAAATATTAAAAGTAAAATTTGGGGTACTCACGATCACATGTCTAATTTTTCTGTAGACTGGCCTAATTCACAATATTTTCATTTGGTTTGAAAATGAGTTTGCTAAAAGATCCCCTGAAGGTTTCCAGGGAAATAGTTCATGAAAATCTGAAGCACCTTTAGAATATATCAACTCTTAGTGATTTCCCTGTGGAGTCTGCAAAATGGTCATGCCAACTGCTTTGGCTAGATAACAGTGGAGGCCCATAACTGATTCTTAAGTCCAAAGGAAAGAATGGCAATCAATATGCAAGAATAAATTAGGAAATAGTGTTGCCATTGGAATGTAAATCACCACCTTCCTACATACAATATTTTTTCTTTCCTAAGTCAGAGCCTGTAGCAGCCTGTTTCCTTACCTAGAGCGTTGTGCCAGTGATGTAGCCTTTGATAATTCTTGTAATAAGAATCCAGTCATGTATGACATTTAGGAGGGAGCAAAGGGTTTGATTTCCCTCGGGGCCCTGGAACCCTTATAAAAATGCCTTTAATGAGAAATGAAAGGAAAAAAAAATTAGGGGGTCAGAAATTGAGCCAAATCAAAAATGGTGCCAAATCACTAGGTACTAGGCTACCTTTTAATGGTTCTATAGGTAATAGAGAAAACTACTTACTTCAAGTAGTTTGTTTTCCTCAAATATCCAAATTAACCTAAATATCGGTCTAAATTGGAAAAAAAAGAGGAATAAAGAGAACCAAGATGTCATCTTAATGCCTTCTCTGCTGCCGACAAGATGGATTTTGGACACCACTGGAATATAGACATTTAAGAACACGGCTTTTATCACTCCATGTCACAAGCATGCTTACACTTTCAAGAAAATCTGTGCTTTCACTAAGTGGCCCATAATAGCAATAACAGGCCTCACCCTTTCTACAAAACCCGTTCCAACGAGATGTAATCCACTCACATTTTCATTTAGGTCTTCCATTCAATCCCTTCAGTTAGCTTTGTCCTATTTCCTATGGGTGGAGTCTTTAGTTATATGCTTTTCTCAATGTCATTTACAAAGCAGCCACTTGTCTCTCCAAGCCCCTTTCCTTGAGTGTAAGCCAAATGTCTGCCTCTCACACTCTCTTGAAGTCAGGACCCTATGTAATTTTTGGCTGAGGACGTATGCTAACAGAGAGGTGGTGACCTGTGTCTCCCCTCACGTCATTCTGTTCACACCCATTGGTCAGTACAGTCTAACAAAAAGTTTGCGTGGAGAGTGGCTTCCAAGACAGTTAGTTTAATTCATCGCAGAGGAAAGGAATATATTCTTAGGGAAGAATGATTCCTGGGAATATACAAGACAAGAAGAAGCTTGGAGTTTCCTCCGTCAAGCTGAGTGTCCACAACCACTAGGATGATGTACCAAGCCCCTGCTCATTAAAGAGCAGTTCTCATTCAGAAAGCATCACCATCACTTGTGAGTTTGCTAGAAATGCAGATAACAGGCCTGTTTCAGATCTACTGCATAAGAAACTGCAATCTCCAGGTGATTCATATATGCATTCATGTTTGAGGAGCATTGGCCAAGAACATGGTTCTCAGCTTTGGTTACACATAGGCACCAACCAGGGAAACTTAAAAATAATTACTGATGCCCAGGTCCCACCCCCAGAGATTCCAAGCTACTCTGTCTGGGGTGTGGCCTAAGCACTGGGAGTTTTAAAAGCTCCCCAGGAGATTCTGAGGTGCAGTCGGAAGTTGAGAGCCACTGGCAAAGAGGCAGAGGAGGGCTACTTTTCCCAGCCCCCTGCTCTTTGCCTCATAGTCAAACAGTGGGATTCCTGGAGTCCGAATCTCTCTTTTCCTGTGGCCTGGCTGCCCAGAGCTGCGCTGTAAGTACGGGGGAAACTCTATTAAGAAACTTAACTTTCTGTCTAGTACTTTGATCTCCCTCCCACTCTCACCCTCCACATAGCTGCCCCTGATGCCCCACACTTTAGCAAACCACACCAGGGGCGGACATCAACTCGTGCTTTAAAAATACAAACTTGGAGTCCACCTTGAGAGCTACATCAGAGTCTCAAGATAGGACGCTACAATCCGCATTTTTAACTAGCTTCCCAGGTGTGTCTGATGTGCAGTCAGGACTGTGAACTCCACAGCGGGTCTAGCCTTACATCCTGCCAAGTCATTAAGGATTTGTAAGGATGAATGAGCTGTCAAGAGAGCAAGGGCCTGATGCAATGCTCCTTTTTTAATTATGGCGAAGTGATGTATTGGCAATGATAATGCTTCTCTTGGAAAGGGCAATGAATGGTTCGTCGATTGCTGCATTAGATCTTTCCCAACTTAACCTTAATGCTCAGCTTTTACTCTTCTCTGTAGTTTTAAAAGCTGCAGGGCTTTCACATTAAGCAGCCTCTTGGTCTTTATTCCCAAGTGAGCTGCAATCTTTGAGGGAAATACCAAAAGGGAGAATCTTTTGGAGTTCTTGGCTGGGGAATTAACAACCCCCACCCCCCCGCCCCGCAATCCTTATCTGCTTGTGTCAGCAGCTCCTAGCCAGCGTATTGCTGTGCAGGTCTGGTAAGTAGGAAAAACACGGAGTGAGGATTTCAGAGAAAATCATTGATACATCCCCGGATCCCTCTGCTAAAGGAACGCTTCCTTTAGCGGGGCGATAGAAAGTGGAGGAAGAAAGATATATCTGGCTGAACAATTTCAGAGGTGAGAAACGGGTGGGCGAGCCGGGGTGGCGGTTCTGTCTGTGGGTGAGGGGAGGAAGGTGGCAAAGAAAAGTTGCAGCGTCGGTCTGCGCGTGTACTCCATGGGCTGGGCGCTGGGGAAAGCGCTAGCGTGCGGCCGGGACGCACTGCGGGGCCGAGAGCCGGGAGGACGTCGAAAAACCTTCTCCGCGGCCGAGGCTGGGAGGCTGGAATTGCTGCCCGCCCGCCGGTAGCTCCAGAAACGCGCCGGCTCCGCTCGCCCGCGGTGACCGAGGCCGCCGGGGTGGGGGCGCGCGGGGGGCCGGGGCGCCGGCGGCGGCGGCGGCGGCGGCGGCGGGGCGGAGCGCGCGTGAGAGCGAGTGCGAGGCTGCGGGCGGCGGGCTGGCGGGCGAGTGTGCGCGGGAGGAAGGGAGGGAGGGGAGGGGAGCGGAGCGCGCGCGCCGCCCGGGCCCCGGCCCTCCCAGCCTCCCGGCCTCCGCTCTGCCTCCCGCCCGCGCGCACCGGCTGCCTGCCGCCGCCGACGCTCCTGCTCGCGCCGGCGCTGCACTGGAGCTTGCCCGCCGCCGCCCGCTTTGTGCTTCCCCCCGAAGATGGGAGCGACCTTTCCCAGCTCGGGAGCTATTTAAAAGGAGGGAGTGCGCCGTCTTTCCTACTAACGTGGAGGAACTGGGGAAGGATCCAGCCGCACTCTCCCTAAACCAGGTAGGATCTTCGGAAGGGCAGCAGGAAGGATTTGGTCAGACACCGCCAACTGTTTTCCATTTGTTCAGAAGGCTACACTTCCCCCCGCTTTGGCAAAGGACCAGCTCCTAAATTGTGTGTGTATGTGTGTGTCCCCACCCATTTTCTGGGGGTGTCCGCGCTTCTCGGGGAGTGAAATTGCTCTGGCTGGTGCGTCTGGGCGTTGAGGGTGCCCGCCTGCCAGTGCCGGCTGCCGGAGCAAGAAAGGGCTGCTGAGGAGAGATGCTGCACCCTGCACCGCGCTGGGCTTAAGGATTCAGGGCGCGAAGAGCGAAGTCCACCCGGAATGCAGCGCTGCTGGGGATCCAGGCGTCCCCACCCACTGGGCTCTGCTCCGCGGTGACCCCTCCTCCCGGTAATCCCTGGGGTCTTCCCCAAGGCCGCACTCGCGAGTCTCCTCTTTTCCGGCCAGCCCTGGGTGCTCCTTCAGCATCGACTGCGGAGAGGAGGGAGGTGTGGCCGGGGCGAAGGGACAGGCAAGGGAGAGAAGCGGCGGGGGAGTGGGCTGCAGGGTCCCAGTCTCTGGGCACCCAGCCCGAGTGTGCGTTGGGGATCCTGCGCGCAGAGGCATCTTTCCCCAGGACATTCGAAGGGAACTTTGCCGCTGCATTGTCTGCCTCTGGAGCTTCGCTGGCTCTTGGGGAAATGGTCTGTGTTCTGAGACGTGAGGATATCCT
Organism: Lipotes vexillifer; assembly: GCF_000442215.2. Classification (NCBI taxonomy): domain Eukaryota; kingdom Metazoa; phylum Chordata; class Mammalia; order Artiodactyla; family Lipotidae; genus Lipotes; species Lipotes vexillifer. The sequence goes on from NW_006769677.1 coordinate 2,676,400, forward strand.
TCTTGGATCCTCCTTAATGAAGAAGGGGGAGGTCTTATGGGTGGACGGTAGGCTACAGAAACCAAATCCACCCAGGCGATGCTTTTAAAAATATAGTATGTGTGCCTCCGTGGTTTTTCAAATCCCCCTTCCTTTATGGATTGTGTTGACTGATGAATGGCTTGGGCCGGCAATTCGTATTTCCCTCTCCAGACAAAGTGGCAATGGTTGGGTTGGGAGCAGAGCGATCAAATTTAACAAAGAATTTTGTGAAAAAAGCAATGTGCTTGGTGTCCGCAGTCGCTGGAAAGAAAGTCCTGCTTTGCACTAGGTATTCGTTTAACCCCTCTTTGCCTGGCTCCCTTGCTGGCGCTGTCTGCTGCTAGTCAGCCACTAGTGGTTGTGAATATAACAATACAAACTTTGTCCTGCTGGAGGTGTAAAGACTAAAAAAAGAAAAAAAAAAAAAGGATATCAGTAGGAGGTGAAGTGGAAGAAGCTTTTTAAAAAATGACAGATGTAAAGACAGTACAGGCATCCCTGTCATGGAGGAGCTAGTATAGTAGGTGGAGAGTCTGATCAGATGTGGTTAAAGGCATAGCTTGGGTCTCTCCAAATAGGAGCAACTGAACATCCACAGTCTAGCATCTGTGTGAAGATTTCCTAAGGGAAATGGGGAGCAACCAGGAGGGGATTCTGAAAGCATACCTCCCACCCACACTCCCCAACATACACACACACACACACACACACACTCTCTCTCTCTCTCTCTCTCTCTCTCTCTCTCCCTCTCT
>NW_006769677.1:2677247-2688778 GCF_000442215.2 Lipotes vexillifer
CCACACACACACACACACACACACCCACACTCTCTCTCTCTCTCTCTCTCTCCTCTCTCTCTTCTCTCTCACTCTCTCTCACTCTCACTCTCACTCACTCACTCACACGTTTTCTCTTTCTCAGAGCTACTTGTGCAGCAAGTCAGGAAAAGAGGAAGGAAAATGTATTTAGATGTTTCATTCATTTCAGAATAGAAAACAACGCCGGAATAGGAATGATTGCTTTGAGGCTCCTCTTTCAAATTGTGTGTTGCTTGAATTTACCTCTATGGGTTTGCTAAACTTGCTCAATTGTGAGGTTAGTCTCGCGTGAAAAAAAGGAGGAAGGAAGAGAGAGCTAGCTCGCTCCATCTTTGGGGCCTCGAGAGTGAGAAGGTGGGGAAAGATCCACTTATTTCATCAGAAGCAGTATGTGTTTTCTTAAATGGTTTTCATTTTAGGGACTCTGCCTGCTTGAAGGATTCCATTTGGATCTGAGGGCTCTTTAGCTATGATTTCTGCCACCTACTAAAAAAGGAGCCTTAATTTTTTTCCCCTAAACTGGCTTTTTAAATTAAATATGGCATGATTAATTCCTAGGGAAAAAGAAAAAAAACTGGACAGAGGTAAACTGTTGTTCACTACTGAGCTGTGCAGGGACAGCAAAGAATATAGGTGTCCATGACAATCAGACTTCCTTTACTCTGTCTTAAAAGCTTAGCAGGGCTGGAAGAGGAGTGTAACAAATTAAAAGAATATGAAGGCTGTGCTTTATATCTATCTATCTGTGTACCTGTCTACCTACCTACCTACTGTCTATCTTTCTATTTACTTTATCATTACTATTTAATGGTTTCTACTGTATCATTTTGGATTAAGTACTAGATAACCCTTTTGTTGACCATGAAAGGGAAGAAAAATGCATAGCCCTAGCAGTGCTTTAACTCCAAATGAAATTGCAGAAGGAAGGTGAAATTGCAAAAAGAAGGTGAAGTGTGGTCAGCTACACCTACAGGACTGTTTGCAGGAATTACATTAATTGCTCTTTCAAACTTACTATGTGTTGAAAATAAAATATTCCAGGAGAGCTTCAGCATTTTGTTAGCAAGCTATATTTAAGATGTTTTTTATCAGCCAAAAATAGACTTTTATTTATCTTGCAAAGTAAACGCATAGTTCCTTCCCTGTAAGTACTTAATCTGTTTCTTTGACAAAATAAGTGGTGAGGAAAGCTCTGTAGATCCAACGAAGTTGCATTCCCCCTTTAAAGCAAGTACAAAGCATACATTTAACTCATGGATGGGTTTTTCTCAAAGTAAGTGCATTTTAGGACTGTACCATCTGATTTTCATGTTGCAATTCAGTAACAGAGGCCCTTTCTCCGTGATGACTTCAGTTAGAGTAAGAAAAGCACGTAGGTAAGAAGCAAGCAGTCTGCCCCATCAGCATGGAAATAAACAAGATCTAAATTGAAATAGAAATTAAATCTGGAAAAAGAAATACACAATTAAACGTGGATGGTAGAGCACATATCTTGCATGCTTGATATTTTTGCTGTATGTATGTATGTGGCTTTTCTCTAAAAATTAAATTGTTGCTTTACATTTGCTAACAACTTAGGAATCAGGGTGCTGAGATCTCACTTCTTCTGGATCCTTCCATCCTCTTTTATTTTATTTTATTTTTCCTCTAAGGGATAAATGTCTCGTCAAAACGTCTTCCAGTATCATCCATACCTCATGGTCAGACCTCTCCTCATAACCTCTACCCAACAGTCTCCCATCTGATCCAATTCTTCTGCTCCCTCTTGTGGCAAATGTTCTCCCTGACTTTCCCTAGATTTCAGAATCCATTCCCTCAGCTGCCTATCACTTAGGTTCTAATTTTCAGTGGTAATTGATGCTAACGAAAGCAGTAGGTTGCTGAACTCGCTGCTTCCAATTTTCTCTCTGAACAAAGGGAGGTCTATCCCCTGGAGATGTCCTTGAGATTTAGTGGAAGTAGACGTCAGGTGCTGTCTGACCCACTGAGATGGACTGGGTTCTGGGAAGACTGATTTAGACTCAGGGCTCGTCCAGTGGGGCCTCATTAAGTGCAGTGGGATTATTTTCAGTTTTCTTTTTTTCTCTTCCAAAAGATACCTGTGCATGAATGTGTCTGCATCTGTCCTCTCTCTCTTTCTCTCTCTTCCTGCCTCCCTCTCTCCCTCCTCAGCCTCTCACACGCACGCACGCACACGCACACGCACACACCACACACACACTTCACAAAAGATATATTATACAACACATATTTTGAAAACAACTAATCAATGACTAGGTTCTCAATAGGGTTTGTAAATCAAGCAGTTCATTTTCTGAACTGGAGACTCCTAGGGTAAACTACTCTTACTGGCATGATTTCCTCACAAGCAGTTGAGAATACAGATGAGACTAGGCGTCTTTTTCTAGTGTGTTGACTCAGCTTGGAAGACAGTTGCTCGCAGCCCATGAGGCCTCAAGTGTTTGTTGTAGGCTCCTTTTGTTGTCAACTATATTTTGAACCCTACGTGTTTTATGTCTACATTTGTGATTGTCCTTTGAGCGGCGCAGCCAAGAGTGTATAGTAAGTAACAGGATAGACCAAGGTTCACGAGAATCCCATTTTCTCTCTACCTGAAACTTTCTAGCCAATTTCAGGAGGAGGAGGAGAAAGTAGGGAAGGAGAAAAGTCCTGAAGTGATGGAAAGCAGCTGAAGTGATGGAAGTGTGATCGGGGGCAAGTATGTTATAGGCAGCTGTCTAGAAAGCGATTGGAGAAGCACAGAACATCCCTGGATTCAAAGCATTTATCCTCCGGCCAATGTAGGATCAGAAGTTCTCACTATTAGAGACATTCATTTGAATAAAGTAATTCTATCTAGTAGATCCCTAATAGAATGCAACGAGATTACCTAGGAAAGAGCTACCATTCATTCTCACAAACCATTCGCATCTGTTCATTTACTAACTTGGATTGGTTTATCAGATCAGCTGGCAGAAAAGTCCTGAGGGCTGGAACACAGGATGATGCAGAGGAAGCGAAAGAAGTTTGAAATGGGTTGGTGTCCAGTTAGTGCCCCCAGAGGGCCATTCTGGTGGGGAAGTACCCGGGAACCGGGCTGCTGAAGTCGGGTGGTGGGGGGTAGAGAGTAGCCAGACAGAGGCAAAGATAAACTGTCACCCTGAAATTTTACTTCTGGGTCAGCAAAGGTAACGAAAATTTGATCTTTCTTGAAAATTTACTCTTCTGAGAAATGGGTGAAATATATCCCATAGTGTGAAGTCATATGCTTAAAGTCTTGAATGGCTTCTACTGTATCATTTTGGAGTATTCATACTAGTAACCTAGAACACTAGTGTGATACTCATTCAGACAAATTTTTTTTTGCATATGTAATAGACATAGGAACATAAATGTAAAAATTAGAGTCCATCTTAATTTTTTATTTTAATTTATTTTTTTTAAATGACATGTCACTTTAAATTTTTATTTATTTATTTATTTTTGGCTGTGTTGGGTCTTTGTTTCTGTGCGAGGGCGTTCTCTAGTTGCGGCGAGCGGGGTACACTCTTCATTGCGGTGCGTGGGCCTCTCACTGTCGCGGCCTCTCTTGTTGCGGAGCACAGGCTCCAGACGCACAGGCTCAGTAGTTGTGGCTCACGGGCCTAGTTGCTCCGCGGCATGTGGGATCTTCCCAGACCAGGGCTCGAACCTGTGTCCCCTGCATTGGCAGGCAGATTCTCAACCACTGCACCACCAGGGAAGCACCATCTTAATTTTTTAGAAAAGACAGAAAAAGTCATCACTCTGTAGATGTCATTGCATGTGAAGTCAGAATAATTTAATAATTTCCTGGTTGAATCTAATGTGAAATGAAGTCAAACAGACAAGAGAGTGATTCAGCAATTTTCTTCAACCCAACTGTGATATTTATTGAGCACTCAGTGTATGCAAGGCACTGCGCTGGGCTTTTCAGAGAATGCAGATGCTTAAGAGGAGTTATGTGATGTTGGTTGAATACCCATTATGTTCCAGACATCAGTCTAAGCACTTTGTACATGTTTTCTCACTTAACACCGTTGCAAGAAAGTATCCTGATCTTGACTTAAAGATGACGACTATGGCTCAGTTAAATAACTTGTCCAAGGGTGAATTGGTGATGGTACCCGTTTTTGAGGCTGTTTCAAAGCCATGCGCAAAACATGCTCTTTGCGCTGTGTTCCCTGTTCTTAGGGATGTACGGTCTAGAACGCCTAAACACTGGGCTGAGTGAGGTAGATGGATGGCTGCAGCTATCTAATGAGCCCAGTGCTTTAGAGTTGAGAGGATGAAGAGAACATTGGAAAAGGCTTCATGGAGGAGGAGGAAGCATTTTAGTTGGTTCTCAGAGTGAAAGGACTGCAAATAAATAAAGCCTCACTATTTTTAAAACATGTAAACCAGCCCCAGCTAATTTATGACAAGGACCACCCCAGAGCAAGGTTAGGGCCATTTCCAGACTTCAAGCTAGCTGCATGTCCCGGTTAGGACCATGCCATGGGAACTGTGGATCCGAAACAGATGCTAGCATAAATCATTGCTCACGTGTATTTTGCACAGGAACCCAAAATTGATGAATTTCCAGCATGCCTTGGAGGAGAGAAGCTGTATCAGTCTGAGAGGTGAAGCAAGGAACAGACCTTAAATTTGACGGTTATGTTTTCTGGGCCATCACAGGTGGTATTTCTTTCTTTCTTGAGCACCGAATGGCTCTGATGCTTTCTCCCTTGAGCTTCTCCAGTTCCTCACTTCCGCTTCCCCCTAAAGCACAGGACCCAGGGCCCCCTTTGGCTCTGCTCTGCTCAATGTATAGCACCCAGCTGCAGCAGCTTTAGAGAATGGGTCTGCTTACTCTACACGCCAACCTCCACTTCCTCTCTGCACCATGGTAGTGCCCCCAAAGTGAGTGGCATCAGCCAGGGGCAAAAGGATAGAGCTTGGGGAGGGGCTCAGTCATCTGTCACATGTCCCTCAGAAGTTGCAGGTCGTCACTCTTCCAAAACCATCTTCCTTTCAAATGTTGGGGGATGTGAGCCCCCTGGAGCTGAAATTTGTGAGTTGATGTTGGACACAGTTGGTGACTCTCCCCCCTCCGCCGCCTTAACTCCTCACTTTCTTCTCCTGGCCACGCAGCTGCCCCTGGCCCTTTTTCAGAACTTCTCCTTATCAGTGCTCGTGCTGCTTAGACCCATAGCTAGCACTGGAAGACACATCAGAGATCATCTAGTTTTTTTATTAACAAATAAGCAAATGGAGGCCATATGAAATTAAATGACTCAATAAGAGTGAAATGGGGGCTTCCCTGGTGACGCAGTGGTTGAGAGTCCGCCTGCCGATGCAGGGGACACGGGCTCGTGCCCCGGTCCGGGAAGATCCCACATGTCGCGGAGCGGCTGGGCCCGTGAGCCATGGCCGCTGAGCCTGTGCGTCCAGAGCCTGTGCTCCGCAACGGGAGAGGCCACAACAGTGAGAGGCCCGCGTACTGCAAAAAAAAAAAAAAAAAAGAGTGAAATGGGACATAATTGAATCTAGATCTATGACTCTGAAGTCATTTCACCAAAGTTACATCTCCCTTTTTTCTTTGATAATATAGAAGCCCTCTAGAAATGTGCCTGTGTTTTCTGGCCTCAGGAGTCCGTGGATGTCTAGCAATGATTTCCTCAGGTGGAAAGAAAACTATGACTTTGCTTCTATATCGAGGATATTGACAAATGCAGTGAAGTTCCCTATGGTACTCAGACCAAAGTTCTCTGAGGTCAGCAGGCATATCATGTTAGTTTTAATATTTGTTTGAATTCCACAAATGGCATATTTAACATTGTGCAAGATCCTTAACTTTTCTGTGCCTCATTTTCTTCATCTGTTAAGTGGGAGTAATAGTAGTAAAGAGCCTTATGGGGTTTTTGTGAGGAATAATACATTAATACTCGTAAAACATTTGGAACTGCTTCTGGCACGTGAGTGCTCAGTGAGGATTGGTCCTTACTACTTGAGAGATGACCAGTGAGAGAGCACTGTTTCTACCTGTGCGCCTTTATGTGGACATGCTAATTGCGGAGGTCGCCATGGAGAGCTCGAAAATAAGGGCATACGTAATGACTACACCAAAGGTCACAAAGCTGTTTTTTAAAGGCCACATAGTAAATATTTTTGGCTTTGTGGACCACAGAACCTGTCACAGCTACTCAGCACTGCTGTTGTGGCATGAAAGCCATTGATGATACTTAAATGCATGAACATGCTGTGTTCTGTAAAACATTGTTTACTTACACTGAAATTTGAACATCATATAATTTTCATGTCATGAAATATTGTTTTTTTTAAATTTTTTCAATCATTTCAAAATGTAAAAAAAAATTAAATAGGCGTTATAAAAACAGGTGGTGGGCTAAATATGACCTGTTGGCCATAGTTTGCCAACTCTTTTTTTTTTTAATAGATCTTTATTGGAGTATAATTGCTTCACAATACCATGTTAGTTTCTGTTGCACAACAAAGTGAATCAGTCATATGCATACACATGTCCCCATATCCCCTCCCTCTTGAGCCTCCCTTGAGACACAGGTTGTAAGAGATACACACAGGCTATCTTAGGGCGCTGCAGGAAACCCAGCAATAGGGGTTGGTGTCGTGAGAAGAGATCTGGCCTAGAAACTTAGACACCTTGTTTTAGAGCCTGGCTCTGTCACTTCTGAGATGCATGGCTTTGAAAAAGTCTTTTAAGTTATGATGGCCTGAGTTTTCATGTGGGGGAAAAAGGGGAAGGGGCAACGTTAGATGACTTTGAGGGGCCTTCCTGGCACTAAAAGCATTTTAATGAAGGGGAATTGGACATTCGAGATGGGTCATGGAGGACGGGTAGAAAAGCCTGAAAGAAAAACAGGGTGCATATTTGGGTAATTTTTATTTAGTAGCTCTGTTGTCTACCAGGAACAGTAAGCCTGGGGAGGTAGACAGGCAACATATTGTGGATGATAACCTTGAATGCCAAAGTGAGGGGTTAGAATATCATAGCTTTGGGTTGTTAGCCAAATTCCTCAATTTTACAGATCAGGCTGAGAAAGGGAAAATGACTTGTCCAAGGCCACGTGACTGGCCAGGGAGAGCCAAGACCAGCACTCATCTGTTTTGGCTCCTAGACCAATGACCCTTCCAATCTACCATATTGCCCCCAGCAGCATGGTAGAATGCAGTTAATTTCCACTGTATGACTATGACCTCAGAGGGGAAAACTCTCATGTAAATTACAGAAGCTGTTTTTAGTATTGTCTAAACATGTTCTCAACGCCCAGCATATCTAAGAAGGTAGGTCTGTGAGTAATCCCATTACAGAGAAGGGTAATTGCGTAAGTGTTAACCTAAGGCCTTGCACTCCAGCAACCTTTAGCCTGGCTTCCTGCTGAGTGTCTTTTAAAAAGTTTTGACTCATGTTATTTCATCAGCAGAGTCTTCCCTAATACCCTAGTAGGTCAGGTCCTCCATTACTGACTCTTGTAGGACTGTGTTTTTCCTTCATAGCATTTATCAATTAATAAATGCTTCTTTCCGTAACAATTTAAACAAATGTTTCTTTCTGTAACAATTTAAATTAACATCTATCATCTGTCTTCCCATCTAGATAATAAATTCAGGGAAGAGAGAGATTGTGTCTTGTTTAGTTCATGGTTCTAGCCCCCCATACCTTGCCAGATGCATAATAGACATTCAGTGTTTGCTGAATGAAGGAAGGAATGCCTGTTCTCTCATTAGTCATTGATCCTGGTGAAAACAGTCCTTGCTTAAGCAAGGACTTAATAGGCAGGTTACTATTTTCACTTGTTAATGAAATGATTAAATGATGAGTATTTCTTTCTCCACTAAATTTTTTCTCTTTTTCAAAAGCTCCTATGTAATCCTCACCTATCACAAAAAGACAATAACATAATAGTTGTGGCATAGTTACCAACATTAAAACCATAAGCCATAAACCAATATTTAAACAATTCTTCAAATACAGGTGTATGGGATTGGTTTAAAGGACATGTTCACTAGATACCTTACCTAGTAGAGAAACTGTATGTTTCATAAACTGTGTTCAGGGTTTTGTGTAAAAAGTTCATATTTTCCCTCCCAAAAAGCTACTCAATTTATTTCTGTAAACAAAAATTTGGTTAGTTCCCTTTTAAGCTGCTTCCATTTAAAAAATGGATTTTTTGTGTATACATACACACCTCGTTTTAGACCCATGTCACTGTGTATATTGTCAGGAACTTCAGAATACTGATGAAGGGTCACCATTATGTGAGTATCTATCAACTTGAGTTTCTTTTTTTTTTTAATTTCTTTTTACTTCCTACTTCTGTTCTCCTCAAGAGCATCTTCTTCTTTAAAGGATTATGCTTTTTGACTATGCAGGAAAATATAAAAGATCTACAGACTTCGAGTTGATAGGGTCGTATCCCCCGAACAGCAATCTGCTCGAAGATGAAGCTTAATGACTCAGGGAGAAAGCTGATTAAATTCACCAGCCTCTGTTCACATAACCAGTATTTTCCTTATTAAAAAAGATTTTTTTTAAAAAGACATCTGCATGTTCCTATCACATAGCTTGAAATTGGAGTCTGTGTTAAACATCCCCAGTCCCAAGAGGCAGACTAGAAAGCCAGAAGACGGACTGCAAAGATTTACCCTTGAGGTGAAGAAACAGGGAAGTTGGTGAGGCTTCGTACAAAGCCTCTCATCTAAAGAGCACAGCTTTCCTCACCACCTAAGCCTTCCAGTTTGGGGTTTTTGTTGCTGTGTATTGTTGACCTCTGTTCAGGGCTTGTGGATAGAACCTGATTAGAAGGTCTCTGAAGACTTCGGTGGATCTGGTTCTTTGTCCTGTGTCTATGTAGAGTCCTAGCCATCCTTAGCTGTTTCTCCTTACGGAAAGCAGAACAAACCCTTGGCAAAATTACGAACTACGTGTAAGTTACTCCCAGTGATTTAATCTCCTCTTTGGGGGGCCCTGTTGATCTCCTGTTAGGGTCCATTTTTCTCTACCCTCTTCTCTCTTACCTCACACACACAGTCACCAAGGGGCTTCATATTTTGATGCTGTCTGGAGTCCCAGTCTGTGAGAATGAGAGCCCATCTGATACACTATTTCATATCAACAACCTACTGATATTACAACAAACGCTATCTTCTAATTCTAAGGTACTGCCTTCCATCAAGGACCTTATTTAAGTCCTCTGCTCTCCAGTCTTTGTTTGCTAAACATGCCTGATGCCCTTTATGCCAGTTTTTTCCTCCTACCCAGTTCTGCCTTTCTACCCTACATGCCAATGCCAAGACCATCCATATCAGAATCACCTAGGGTGCTCGGGAAAATTCAAATTTGGGGGTTCCTCCTTAGAGCTACTGTGTATCTGATGATAGGGCCCAGTTGTCTGCACTTCAGTGAGTTTTCCAGATGATCCTTAGGTGACCTGAAGTTGAAAAAGCATATTGTTCTCTGCCTTTTGTCATATCATTGCTTTCTTCTGGAGTGTCCTCAACTCTCTCCAACTTCTGTCATCCTTCTAGTCCCCTCCTTTTATGGAATTTTCCATATTCTTCTATTCATGGTCATTTGAGTAACTATAACTGGAAGACTGTAAATTCATCAGAAACAGGGGCCATGAGTCAATCATCTTTGTACTTCCCACGGTGTTTGGTCTGGTGCTTTGCACATAGAAGCCCCTCAATAAGTGCTTGAGGAACAAATGAATGAATGATCCACTCTCTTAGAACTAGAAATACCAGGAGGGCTATACTTCACTGAAACAAAGGTCTGAAGGCGAAATGTCAACAAGCTAGTGTGGAAAATATTTTTAGGTAGAAAATCTTTTTTGGTGACCCAGAAATAAATGCATGCATATGACCTCATTTTTTTTTTTTTTCAGTGTGTAAGGTTGCACATCAAAGAAAGGCTGCTCTTTCTCTTCAGGGTAGATGGTGACCAAATTATTACCTGAAATAGTAACTATTGTCCAACACAAGGCCCCTGAAAGATTCAGAGTACAGAAAAGACAATCCAAGGCCCTCCTCCGGGAATTCACTACATTTGAAATCTTTTGATTGCAGGACTGTATGCTGAGCAGTTAGAGGTTTCTAGAAGCCCAGTTTTATGACCCCAAGACCCCAGATATGTTAACCTGGGAACTAGGTGGTCCACTTTGAGAGCATCCAGGTGTAGTCATGGTCTCACTGTCTGAATCCCTAGAAAGTCTCTCCTCTTCTGTGATTCCCTAGTAATGAAAGAGTTATGTCTTCCAGAAAGGGGACTCACTCCTTGACTCTTGTAAGGCCCCACTAGAATGTGAGCTTCTTTGGGGATATTATCTTTTTTGGGGGGGGGATTGGGGGGGATATTACCTTATTCATCTTTGGAACACGGTATCTGGCACATACGAGTGGCTAAGAAAAACCTGGCAGACAAACCCATGAATGAATGTGTTGTTTTCCCTTTTATTTGGATTACTTAACAGTTAAAAAATTAGTGTCTTGACCCCAAGACAGTAAATTTGTGGGCTGCTGCATTGAGATTCTCGAAAAAATATTGATTTATTGTTTTTAGGGCCAAGTATTAACTTCCTTGTTAGGCTAAAATTCAATATCATTCTCCCCAGCTTTCTGCATTGCCCTCTTTTATTTTAGTTTTGCTTGTTCATGGCTAGGATTTCATTCTCTATTTTCTTTTCTCCTGACTGAATGGAAAAAACTTGAGATTATTACATGACTTTGGAGGGATTTCAGACCTCAGATTTTAGCTGATGATCCCCCAAATGGACCCTCTTTCCCCTGCTATGTGATGAATAGGAGTGCTTACAAAGCCTTTCTTGGGGGGTGGGCAGGCATGAGACAGGAGAGGGAAACGTGAATGAGGTGATACAAACGACACACATTTATTCAGGTGGGAAGGAGGGGCAGCGTGGGAAGATTATTACACACTAAGTACCTAAGTAAGTTGCTAAGACAGAACAGTATTGTTAACCTGTGTAGTGAAAACAAACGAAAAGGTCCTGCCGTTTTGGAGAGCATTCTGGTTATCAAGCAAAATGCCTGGATTTAAATCCTATCGGTCACTTATATTTGTATGATTTCAGCCCAGTTTACTTTGATGAACCATTTATTTTTCTCGTTTGTAAAATGGGAATGATAATGCCTCCTTGCAATATTGTCAGAAAAGATAGTGAATGCAGAGTAATCAATATAGCACCTGGGACAAAGCAAGTGCTCAGTCAGTGGTGGCAGTCATGATTGTCATAAAGGCCCCTGAGTGGGGCCCTTCCACTGCCCTTGGTCCTGGCAAATCTGAGGATCGTCCTGGCTGACTCTACATGGAGACCAAGATTAGCAGAGTATCTTCCCTTCAAATTCTTCCTTACTTATTTACCATTGGAAGACTCTGTTCTCCAGCTTTCTTCCTTCTACCCATATATCCATGTCCGAATGCAGAGGTAATATATTTAAATTCTTAGTGCTCT
>NW_006769677.1:2688788-2702088 GCF_000442215.2 Lipotes vexillifer
CCTTTTATGGGGCCTCTGTAATAGAGGTGATTTGGGGTTGGTGTTTGACTAGATGTCTTTTTAGTGTCCTAAAATGAGAAGAAGATATGCTCCCTTGAGGATGTGCAAAATATTAGGACCCTCTCAACAGAGCAGATGATCTTGGCATTCCAGAAGAAATCAGCAAGCCAGGGCTGGTATAGGAGGACCAACTACCAGGTACTAGAGAAAATGTCAGGGTCCCAGCCCCTCTCTTGATGCTGGAGATCAGGTTTTCTAGCCTGAGGTTCTCTGTGAATGACTGAATCACAATTCCTCTCCTCTACCCAACACTGACACTGGCTTTTCAGTCTGACAGCGGCCTCTGCTCATTTTAGGGACATCCCTTTTACATAGGGAACATTTCTAAATGCATATGCCTGGGTTCAGCCCTCGGATTCTGATTCCACATCAGAGATTTGGTGAATCAGCACATGACTCACTGAGAAATATTTTATTCATTTAATAAAAGCAGGTGCTGTGCATCTTCCATATAGCAGGCTCTGCTCTAGGGACTGGGTGAACAAAAGAGAGAGAAATCCCTACTCTTACAGAGTTGACATCTGTTAGACAGAGAAATAGAGAAACAGAGAGAGAGAGAGAGAGAGAGAGAGAGAGAGAGAGAGAGAGAGACAATAAGCAGAACCATTAAATAAATTATATAGTGTATAAAAAGTAATAAGTTCTAAGACTCACAGGCATAGAGAACAGACTTGTGGTTGCCAAGGGGGTGGAGGGTGGGAAAGGGATGGAGTGGAAGCTTGGGGCTAGTAGACGCAAACTATTACGTATAGAATGCATAAACAACAAGGTCCTACCATATAGCACAGGAAACTATATTCAATATCCGGGGGTAAACCATAATGGAAAAGAATATAAAAAAGAGTGCATATCTGTGTATAACTGAGTCACTTCGCTGTACAGCAGAAATTAACACAACATTGTAAATCAACTAGACTTCAATAAAAAAATAAGTTCTGTATCGAAAAACAAAGTACAGAAAAAGGGTCTCATGACTTTTCAATAACACCTTCATTATCCTAAATCCTAAATCCATCTTTCTATTTTTGGCCACGTTGCCTGTCGCCCCAGTTGCTACCTTTGATGAATGAGGTGGGTGTTTTCTGAGATGGGACAGGGTCCTGACTCCAGTCTTGTAAGCTTAGGCAAGAGGGCTTGAGCCCCTTACGTGATGTCTCATGGCTTGTCTCCTAGAGGACCTGTCCTCATTTATCAGGCAGCAAAGAAGAAACTCTCTTTGGAAAGCAAAGAAAAAGTAATAGCAGAGAGTCGTTGTGGAAACTGAACGAGCTCCTTTCTGAAGTGTGGTCACGGCCTGATGGCCTGAGATTGGGGGCCAGAACAGTAATTGGCACCCTCAGTGGATGATCAGATAAGAAAAGTCATCCTCTGGCATCATCTCTTTGTCTAGAAGCATTTGGAAGTGCTTGCATCCATAGTGGATAAGAATTTATGGTTGCTTTACTGTTGCCTTAGAAACAGATTCATTGCTTAGCTTTGAGGCTTTCAGTCAGCAAGAATCACATAGAAGGGGATTCCAGGTCCTGATGGAGAGTCAGGGAGTTCGTTGGAATAACCCCAGCTGCCAGTCAGCAGAATGAGATTAGGCTGCCCCAAGCATAGGACTGGTGAGACTGCCAGAGATATTCCTTCTGTCTGAGTCAGTTCTCCTTGTAGTCAAAACCGCCACAGTTCCTCACTGCTGTGCTGCCTAATTACTCGTTGGACCTCCACTGTGGCAGTTTTGATAAAGATCTGTCTTGCAAGTACATACATCCATTTTTGTGACCTCTCCCTTCAACATAGGTGGCTGGGCTCACTCAGTTTGATACCTGTTCACCGTCCTTTGTCAGTTCCATTCAGGTCTGCCATCTCTAGGTTCTGGGGCTGTTTGGTTTGTTTTAAAATAAATAGTGAGGGCTTCCCTGGTGGTGCAGTGGTTAAGAATCCGCCTGCCAATGCAGTGTATATGGGTTTGATCCCTGGCCTGGGAAGATCCCACATGCTGCGGAGCACCTAAGCCCGTGTGCCACAACTACTGAGCCTGCGCTCTAGAGCCCGCGCTCTGCAACAAGAGAAGCCACGACAATGAGAAGCCCACGCACCGCAACGGAGAGTAGCCCCCGCTCACTACGGGTAGAGAAAGCCCGTGCACAGCAATGAAGACCCAATACAGCCAAAAATAAAAACAAATAAATAAATAAATTTACAAATAAATAAATAGTGAGCAGAAGATAATGTGAGTATTCTTGCTACTGTGCTGAAGCCTCATTTGGATGATGTAATGGATATTCCTAAGTAAGAACTAGCTGTGGATGTTAAGAGTTGATCTGAAACCACCATGAAGATCAGCCTACCCCGTGTTACAGAGTTCAGAAGATCAGGGCAGAAGTAGGCCAGGCAGCAGACCAACATATCAGTGGCCTCTACTTCCTGCTTAATTTTCATGAAAATATATATTTGAGGAGACAGTGGGGAGAGTCAGGTAGAGATCTCTTTGAATCTGATGACAGAGGCAAGACCCTAAAAGAATGGAGACAAAAAATGAAGAAAGAACTCTCATTTAGATGACACCTACCCCATATCCTCACAAGCATTTAGATTTGGTGTTAATTTAATAAAGAAAGAGACTGAAGTCCAGAGAGTTCTTTCCAGTTGCTTCATGGCTAATAAGTTATAGCAGTGTTTTTTGTCCACTGACTTCACAAATTAGACCACTGCCACCTTTTGAATATAATTATGACATTTTTGAATTAACCTCAGAAGCCCCCTTCCTTTTCCTCTGATAGTGATGATGGATTTTTACTGCTCAATCCACCCTTAGACATTGGTACCCTTTTGGTTGAGAACATATTGGAAGATGTGGGTGGGGCAGACCTAAGAGATTGCCCTGAGAGTACTTGCAGGAGAGGTTGCCAGGTAATTGCTAAAAGGTGGGAAAGGCGGGGTCAGCTGTCCCTAGGAACATCCCAGCCCACAGGTTACCTCAGAGCTATGGATGTTTGTCTAAACCTCTAATCCATAACATAAAACCAGGCTTGTTGTAATCCTTCCATGGGACTTTTGCTACCTAGGTCCTCCTCTTGGGAGCCAGGAGGTTTTCCAATGGGCTAGTCCAAGCCCAAATCCAATCATTCTCAAAGATTATTTTACATACTCTCAGGGATGGTAGAATGGAGCAGTGAATTATATCATCTCAGAGACAGACCAGGCTTTGAATCTTAGTTACTATCTGTCTGACTTTCAGCAAGAACTTAACCTGTCTGAGCCTCAGTCTTCCCACCTACAAAATGGGCTTATAATATCTATCATATAGGGCTATTGTTAGGGCACTATGCACTGCACAAGTCCAGGGGTGCTATTCACACAGACTCTAGTGGAAATGGCAACATTAGGAGTTGTGTAACAGGGCAGTGCTGGTTCTTAGAAGTATTAGATATAATGACCCCTGTAAAGAATTTAGCATGGCGTCTGGGACAGTGTTTAAGAATGGAGCCTGGTATTTCGGTCTCAGGCAATCAACTCTGATTTGCTGTTGTGCCATTTTGAAACTTCCTTCTAAGAAGGAAAATAGTTCAGGGTACAGAGAACACAACGTGCAAAGACCTGGAGGTAAGAAAGTGTTGTCATGTTCCGGGAGTGGAGAGAATTCCCATATTCTGGAGCTCAGAGGCCAGATCCTAAAAGGTATAAACACCCTATTGAGGATTTGGGTTTGTCTTCAGGGCAATAGGCAGCCCATGAAGAGTTTTAAGGGGAGTGAGAGAGTCTGATCTGCACTTTAGGAAGTTTGTTTTGGCTGAAACGTGAGGAATGGAATGATGAGACTTGGCAGTGATTTGAAGGGACTGGTTAATTCTATCAGTTCTGGAGACAGGCGCAGCTTCGAGTCTCTGTCCAGTGTTGGCTCTCTGTGTTCTGTCCCACTCCCTCTCAGCAAATATTTAACCTTTCTGATCCTGACAGGTTACCAAGTGACCCTGTCCAAAAGGGTCACTGCAAATGTTTCTTTCTCCTTTTTAAACTTTAGATCTTTACCGTATCGTTTTATATACCTAGCAGGCATTGGGGCTCATTTATAAATCAGATTTTTTTTTTTATAATAGGCAAATACTGGCTTCCTTGTTTCTACTCTTACCCCTGTAGTCTATTCTTCACTGAACGAGCAGAGAGATCACTTTTAAAGGAAAATCAGCTCACATCACACTTGTGATTGGAACCTCCCTATGATTCCCATCTCCCTCACAGTCAAAGCCAGCATCTTATAATGTCCTCAGTGCCCCTCGTAATCCATCCCCACTGTGTTCCCAGCTCTTGAGCTCTGCTCCCTTCACTCACTGCCCTCTCAGCACGTTGGTTTCTTCGTGGTTCCCAGACTGTGCAAAGCACAATTCTCATCTGGGTCTTTGCACTTATCTTGGAATTCTCTTCCTGCAACTATCCACAAAGCTTGGCCCCTTTTCTTCCTTCAGGACTTTGCTCAAATGTCACCTTATCAGAGAGGCCTTCTTTAAACCATCCATTATAAAATCATGCATGCCATGTGTGTGCACACACTGACACACACACTGACACACACACTGACACTCATAGACTTCCTTCCCTGCTGAAATTGCTCCCTCCCCCCCACCACTATAGCACTTTTTACCATCTGACATTTACATTTATTTGTTTGTTTCCTCCCCATTAGAATATAAGGTCCACAAAGATGGAGACTTTAAAAAAAAATTCATTGATGAATTCTCAGGACCTAGAAGAGAGCCTGGCATACCCTTCTAAAATTTGTCTGGGTGGCTCTCATAAATATGGGGAATAAATTGCGGCATAAGGGAGTTAGAACTGGGTCTGCCACTGCTCTTACAGGATGGTTCAATGTTACCTTGTTTTAAGGAGAAATCCTGTAACCTACCCAAGCCCAGTAATGACTGAACAAGTAGACACACTGACCATGAACTTTTGCGTATTTTGAAAATACGCTTCTAGTTTTCGACCTTTTACTTAGAATGGAATTCCACCACCACAGCCCTCCGCTGTCTTCTTTAGCATGGGAAAAAGGTCAAAGCTTATCTCCCAACCCTGATGAGCTAAAAACAAGGACTTTAGGTGATGGTAGGCTTGCGGAGGGTGTGCCAGAATGGGCTGGGCCAGGGTGGAGGTTCTCCTGGGCCCAGGTGCCGTTTTCAGTATAAGCCATCAGCCTCAAACATAGGCCAGAGAGTCTAGGTGAATGTGGGCGTGACTCTCAGACAGCCTGAGGCTATGAGCGGGTCTAATTCAGCTCCACTTTTAACTTTGTGTCAGGCCACAGGGCTAAGCTCTGACTCAGGACCCTTCTTATCCCCGTGTTATCCGATGTCATAACCATAACTGGCTTTCTAGAACAGACCTAACTTGACTTGGAGCAGCCCCTTCTTAGCTTCAGCGCCTTCCCCTACCACCTTCACCAGAGCCCTGGAATCAGAGGTGATACAAGGTCACTGAGAGGCACACAGCTTGATAAGCAAGGCAGAGTGGTGGATGGAGCCACCATGCACCTGAATTCCCCCGCCAGTGATGCTGTTGCCATATCCCTAATTGCCTACTGCTCTTCATCACATGTATACATTGTGGTCACTGTCATTTTGTCACATGAGCTAATTTAGATGGGATTATTGCCCTTGCATTTTTGGGTCACTTGAATCCTCTATAGAACTAATATGTATTTTAGAATGACCATGGCAAGTCTGACATCGACACAGAGAAGGAACATTTTATGGCTGGTAACGCTGATTTCACAGCCTGCCAAGCAAGAGTCTTACTTACACACTCCTAGACCTGGACCTGCTTATCTCCCTTTCCTGTTGTGGGCAGCCTGCAGATTCTAGAGCGAGATCTGTACCTAGATATGAAGAGCAGTGCTTGAAGAACCAGATGCCCGGCTGCTAATGCAACAGGAGACCTGGGCTTGCTGAAAATTAGGAGGAAATGTGCTCTCGTCAAAACATGCTTTTAAAAACTGTACTTAATGTGTGGAAATATTGCCTTATAGCAGATTTTTTTTCCCCTCAAGTACAAATACCATTGAGCTTTGATTGCAAGCAAGCTTGAAGATTTCTCTGTGCAGCCAAGAGCCATAGGACATGATTTCATGAAATGCAGTGAAAAGTTGTGCTCTAGAATTTAAGATCATCACCAAGCCTTGCGTTGGTAGGATGTTTAGAGTCTAAATTTCATAGCATCACTCTTAACGAGGTGATTTTGGTGATGAAACAGTTTCTGGAAGGTGATTGTACTAACCACAGTTTAAAAGGAAATCTGCCTTAGCAACAAGGAGAAAATTATTCAATGTGTCAAAATTTTTTGTTTTTTCTCATTGGCTGTTAGCATGCATGCATGTGTATTCAACAAGGCAAGGATATAATTGAACATTTCATTCCAGTAAGTCAGCTGTGTACATTGCTCAGTGAATGGGGACTACACGTAGAAAATCCTCAAGTGGAGAGATTGGGCTGTAAACGTTACCAAGGATTGCTTAATCACAGATGGGTTCTTAGAATCATGATTCTCCATAGATGTTGTGATAGTCAAATATAAACAAATCATTAGTAAAAGTAATAAAAATAAGTAATTAGTCATGCTTTGGATCTGGATCTAATGATGTGATTTTTTTCCCTATCTTATTTTTCCCAGTAGGTTGGGACAGTTGGAACTCTGCCATTGTCCAACATGCTGCGATTCAGTCTCTCACCCACCTTTTCGATGGGATTTCATGGGTTAGTCATGGTGGCTCTCTTGTTTTCCCACGTGGATCATATAAGCGCTGAGACAGAAATGGAAGGAGAAGGCAATGAAACCAGCGAGTGTACTGGCTCCTATTACTGTAAGAAAGGGGTGATTTTACCCATTTGGGAGCCCCAAGACCCTTCCTTTGGGGACAAAATTGCTAGGGCGACTGTGTATTTTGTGGCCATGGTCTACATGTTTCTTGGAGTCTCTATCATTGCCGACCGATTCATGTCCTCTATAGAAGTCATCACGTCTCAAGAAAAAGAAATCACCATAAAGAAACCCAACGGAGAGACCACCAAGACAACTGTGAGGATCTGGAATGAGACGGTGTCCAACCTGACCTTGATGGCCCTGGGATCTTCAGCTCCAGAGATTCTCCTTTCAGTAATTGAGGTGTGTGGCCATAACTTCACTGCAGGAGACCTCGGTCCTAGCACCATTGTGGGGAGTGCCGCATTCAATATGTTCATCATTATTGCACTTTGTGTTTACGTCGTCCCAGATGGGGAGACGAGGAAGATTAAGCATTTGCGTGTGTTCTTTGTGACAGCAGCCTGGAGCATCTTTGCCTATACCTGGCTTTACATCATTTTGTCTGTCATCTCTCCTGGGGTCGTGGAGGTCTGGGAAGGTTTGCTTACTTTCTTCTTCTTTCCCATCTGTGTTGTGTTCGCTTGGGTGGCAGATAGGAGGCTTCTGTTTTACAAGTATGTCTACAAGAGGTACCGGGCTGGCAAGCAGAGGGGAATGATTATTGAACATGAAGGAGACAGGCCATCTTCCAAGACAGAAATTGAGATGGATGGGAAAGTGGTCAATTCCCACGTTGACAGTTTCTTAGATGGTGCTCTAGTTCTGGAAGTTGATGAGAGGGACCAAGATGATGAAGAAGCCAGGCGAGAAATGGCTAGGATTCTGAAGGAACTCAAGCAGAAGCATCCGGAAAAGGAAATAGAGCAATTGATAGAATTAGCCAACTACCAAGTCTTAAGTCAGCAGCAAAAAAGTCGAGCATTTTACCGAATTCAGGCTACCCGTCTGATGACCGGAGCGGGCAACATTTTAAAGAGGCATGCAGCTGACCAAGCCAGGAAGGCCGTCAGCATGCACGAGGTCAACACGGAAGTGGCTGAAAATGACCCTGTCAGTAAGATCTTCTTTGAACAAGGAACATATCAGTGTCTGGAGAACTGCGGTACGGTAGCCCTGACCATTATCCGCAGAGGTGGTGATTTGACCAACACTGTGTTTGTTGACTTCAGAACGGAGGATGGCACAGCCAATGCCGGGTCTGATTACGAATTTACCGAAGGAACTGTGGTCTTTAAGCCTGGTGAGACCCAGAAGGAAATCAGAGTTGGCATCATCGATGATGACATCTTTGAGGAAGATGAGAATTTCCTTGTGCATCTCAGCAACGTCAAAGTATCTTCTGAAGCCTCGGAAGATGGCATCCTGGAAGCCAATCATGTCTCTACACTCGCTTGCCTGGGATCTCCCTCCACTGCCACCGTGACTATTTTTGATGATGACCACGCAGGCATCTTTACTTTTGAGGAACCTGTGACTCACGTGAGTGAGAGCATTGGCATCATGGAGGTGAAAGTGTTGAGAACATCTGGAGCACGCGGAAATGTTATCGTTCCCTATAAAACCATTGAAGGGACCGCCAGAGGCGGAGGTGAGGACTTTGAGGACACGTGTGGAGAGCTCGAGTTCCAGAACGATGAAATTGTGTAAGTTCTTTTTTTATACCTATGTGTGTGGTTGAGTTGCGTTTGTGGATGTGCGAATGTGTGCGCGTTTTTTTAAAACTAAATGGCGAAGGAAGAGTGGAATAGTTACTGTGCAAGACGACTTTCAAAATATGGAAATATCCTAGCTTCTAGCTCCTATACCACTGATCAATATACTGTATACCCAGAGATCCTAATTTTATTTTATTTTTACTTTTGTACTTTTACAGTTTTTAAGTACATTTATAGTTTTTAAGTAGATTTATAGAATGAGTCTTCTGACAGAATTTATCTGAGCCCTTATGATGGGTTGAAAAATTTGTATTCTATCTTGATCACGTAATATACACACAGAAAGGGAACATTGAAAACATCACATTATGTCCTAACCTCATTACTGAGTACAAATTGGGAAAGCCCAAAAAAGAAACATCCCTGAAAAGAATTGCCTGGCTACCAGGGCTGGCTGAAATGATTTCTGCTGCTTTTATCTGACACTGTTTTTGTGATTATATAATGTTTCTGCTTAACTGCTAATGCTTAATTATGACTTAATGGCCAATCCTGCCTTTTCAGTTTTATGCCAATGGGGAAAGTCATTTAGCTCTTATTTAGTTCCAGTCTGATTTTACTTTACATGATTAAACAAACCTTTTTACCCTACTGGTACAGGGATGGGGAGAGAAGTAGGATTCTGTCCAAGCATCCGAGTTGACAGGGAGCATGTCAGAGAAAAAAAGTGGGGAACAATTTACTTTTCCTACTGGCACTTTACAGTGACATTTGCCAACACTGTAACACAGAATGGCAGGTTGTGCGATAATTATTCCAAAGACAGCTGCTGTTTAGAGAGCTTTTCCTCCTTCCTTGCCGAGGGCCAGGGGCATTGCACTCACCAAAAGCAAACCAGAAAATGTGACTCGATGAGCAGTATCCAGACTGGAAGGACGAAAGGAAACTATTTATAATATCTGCAGTGCAAAAAATGGACATTCCAATGAATAATTATGTTGGTGGAATCTTTGGCAACTTAGGACTTTCAGGAGAAACAATATAAAATACAGTTTGTTCTCAAAATAGTTAACTCTTGTGTAAATGGCATGTGATATATCAAATGGGGTGCATTCTCTCCAAGATGAAATTTCTTCTACAATAAGTGAACAGAAAACAAAAACAAAGGGAGCGGATGTTTCTGAAAGAGGCTTCCAATATCTATCACCTCTTTGACGTTGTTGTATAGAGATGGACAGTTAGTGTGATATCACAGTGACATCAAGCAAAGAGAGATAATAGCCATCTTTGGATGTGTTTGTGGGGAGAACTTTTGTTGAATATCTATTTTACATTGGTTCTTTTGTTGTTAATGATCCACTTAGTGAGATGTGTTTTGTTGGGACAAATATTTTACTGAAAGATAGTAATATAATAGCAAATGAATATACTGCACACCCAAGGAAGGATTTTCCCAAAGGCCCGTGTTGAATGTGATCCTGCCCACATTAGCACATAAACTTTATTTCTTTGCTAGGAATTCTTGCTCATTCCATTTCATAATCATTTCAATTATTGAACTCTCTTGTATTTGATATACTTTTACATGGATTACAAGTGATATTGAATGTTGTTAAAGGAATATTGCATGTTGTTAAATGAACTCACAAGGGTAGCTCTTAAATATGACCAAATTAGTGCTTTGTTTTATTTACTCATTTTACTTAGGGTGTTTTCTCAAGAAAATGTGATCTTGCTTTCTCCTGAGAATACTGGCTCTCCACTTGTTCGAGAGGCAGACTTTCCCATTCAGGACTTCTACCAAAGCATAAATAAATAACTTTCTTTTGGGCACAGTGTAGTGCCCAAAAGAAGGAAAAAAAGAGACAGTGATTTGATGGTATAATTTATTCTGTCAATCTCCATTTCAAACATTCAGCCTGTGCCATTAAATTGATTTCATTCTTGCTAAGGAAGGAATATTGCCAAATTTCAGCTTTAGAATTTTAGATACCTTGTGAAAGCTGGTAAGAATTGGTGGAATTATCAGCATCTCTGTATATGTGTTCTTAGGCATGTTCTGGATCAACGGCCAGTTCCTAGTTTTATAAAATTCTTCCTATATTTTATTTGCTAAGTTGAAATATGAAATTTTAGCAATGGCAAAACATTTTATTTATAAGTGAAATGAAATTACAGCCCTACATTTTTCTCTTCTTTCTAGAATTTTAATTTTAAGGCGTTTTAATCTTAATGTTTTAGAGTTTTACTACTGACGAGGTTTGTAGATGGTTAATCAGTCTATTGCTTGAATAAATTTATTGCAGTGCCTGGGACTTAGCCTTAGGCTAGGTACCAAGAATTCAGACAGAATGCTTTTAGAAAAACATGATATTATCAAGATCCCTTACTCTTTCTTGTTATGGATCATTTTTCCTCTGGTAGTTTACAATGCCAGGTCCACACAGTCAGATCCAAGTGAAAGAGAGTTTGTCATCATGCAGTCTAGTTGAACTATGTAGACACAACTCAATTTATCTTTAAAAATGAATTTATATTTCATCCAATTAGTTACTCTTGAGAGATGACTTTCTCAACGACCTAAAATACATAGATGGGACTATTGACGCCACTGAGCTTTATTAGATACTTAAAAAATTTTTTTTTGTTTCTTTAATGATGTGCATGAGCCCAGAATTTATGATTCTTTCCAGAGCATCATAAAGAGATTCCTGGAAAAGCCTGGATTTAAAGTATATCTAATTTTAAGAAGCCATTAACCAAGGTAGAAATAGGGTCCAGTCTGATCAGGGATGGAGATCAAGAGGCAGTCAGGTTTACTGATTCATAGGTTTTAAGAACAAGACAGATTCCTAATCTTTGACCTCATATTTAGTGTAGAAGTCTGTACCTATTCATTCATATTTTTATGTAAATGAGTTGAATTATTTCAACATGACCTCTTTTAAGATCAAAATCCATATTTGAGAAAAATACCTGTAAGTGGTAAGTGGTGTTTGTAGTCTCTAATAAAATGTATTCTCGGCAAAACATTTGAAAATTACAGTGCAAAAACTCATTACATAGATATAATTAACAGTTAGCACATGCTTTTGTATAAACTCAATCAGTGACAAATACTAAACCCATGCCAGCTGATCTTGACTTTCAACAGGGAATTCTGTCTAATGTTAACAGCTAATAAAAAATAAATGAAGAATATGTTAATTTGATTTGTGGTTTGGTAGGTGACATCCACAGATTTGAAGTGCTACTAATGTTTGTTCTTTAATGATGCTAGTTTAGTGGTAATAATTATTACAAAATGTTGTTTGGTTTTTCAAGGTATAACGTGTTAGCTTGACTGTTCTGAAAAATGTTAAGGTTAATTAACTAGAGTAGATACAAGTCAAATTTAATTACTTAGTTATAGCCCAGCAATAATGTCATTTTGGGAAGATTACTCAAAAGACCTTGAGCATTTACTGTTATACATTTAAAATTCAAAGTTGGAAAACAAAGAATGTAGGTTGGAAAATTTACATAACATCTTGCTTAGCAAATCATTTTACTGGGAGTTTCTAGCCATAATTTGTTAAGCAATGGATCTGTCCAGAATTAATTTAGCTTTAAAGACTATTACATTTTCAAGTTTGATTGTAACTTCATTAACTCTAGCACATACGATATGCAAGACAGCTCAACAAATATAGCTTTTGGATGCAAAATATTTACATCACTTTTTTGGGAAAAATACGTAGAAAATAAATTTTTAGTATTATATAGGTTTTATGGAATCATTATTATTATTATTATTACTAATATTATAAAATAATATTTTATTATTATTATAATCATTATAATCATTATTATTATAATGATCCATGGAAAATAGGTACTTTGTTTTTGCTATTTATATTACTGGTATTCTTTTCTTGCTCTATAGAATCCCAAGGAGTAAAGACCTAGCCATATGAGATAGCAATTCAATTCTGAGAGGAGAACAAATATGTAATACGAGAAGGCAATCAGCTATAAAAAAAAATGAAAAAAATATTACGAAAATTTGAAATGATCAGAACAAGAATAATAATGTGTGTTTGGGGGAATCCGAAATGATGAGAAAAACTAGAGAATGTAGTGTTAGACAAGAAAGACTGTTAGCACATATTACCTAGAATCCAACATATTCACGATTTACTTTGTGGCAGAAGAATTTTATCTGCAACGTTTAGCCTATTAAAATGACGGAAGCATGATATTTTACATTGACATAAAGTTTTCGTGTGTAATGTAAGAAATTTAGATGGAATAATTTTAGGGTTTTAATGGACTTCTGCTTTGGTGGATTATCTTTTCAGTCTGGAATATTTCTCTCTTCTTAGAAGCAAACCACATGTAGTATCATCTGAAAATCTAAACTATAACTACAAGAAATGTTTTTATAAATGTATATGTTTTCATGAATGCATAACTATTATAAAAAATAAGATAGGGTAAGAGCCAAAAAAAACCTACAAGTTCTAATTCACTGCTGGCGGGAGCCTAAATTGATTATGTGCAGAAGGGTTGTTTACCATGTCAATCAGATTGCTATGTTTGCTGTTGTAATCTCATTTTCCCACTGCTGATTAGAGTTTGGGGTTATGATATAGTTACGTAAAGAAGTTTTATCTTAGCAAATGAGGAGATGTCATAGTTTAGGCACACTGAAGTGTTTGAAGTATGGATTCTTTTTTTTTTTTTTTTTTTTTTTTTTTTTTTTG